>NC_140124.1:49599863-49968239 GCF_964035555.1 Netta rufina
TGATATTAAAAGAAAGGTGTGTCAGAATATTGGACTGACATTTACTGTGTAATATCATTTAACCTTATCCTCTGTATCATGTAAAACTTGATGTACTTTTCACACAGTGCTATAATGCTGAGGCTTTCTCAGAAGTTATTTCAAAGGGGCCACTGCCAGACTCAGTGAGTAGAGCAGAAGGTAGGAGGCTTAGCCAGAGCAACTCCGTTACTTGCCAAAGGTATGTGTTCTAACAGTTGTCATCTTGGTCTCACTCCTGATAAATTCAGTGAGAAAGCTGAGACTTTTTGACCTTAAAATGGAGGCATTAGCAAGAATATAAAATGTAATGTGATTAATTTGCTTCTCTGAAACTCAATAATCATGGAAGGGATAAAAATGAAAGGGTATTCTCTGCTTAGCAAAAAGTTCTCTTGCTCTCTGGGTTGTCCTCCTTCAGCTTTCTTTGTTTCAGTCTCCATCTCAATACAAGACCTTAAGAGTGTGAGACAATATGTTACAGAAATGAATTCAGACTATGAAGTATGAGTGTGGTGGAGAGTGCTCCTAAATCAAGATAGTAGCAAATCTTTCAGCTACTTACAAGGATACAGACTGATACTAATGAAGAATTGGGCTAGTCCACACTTATTTCTTGTGAAAACATGTATGGTATATATAATTAGTGTACACCCTTATTACTCTTTCATGAAAGTATAAAAAGTTTAATCCATTTTTAATATAGAGGGTTACACGTGTCTTCACTGGTGACTTTCAGATACAAATGACTAGTTCTTTCTTTCACCAATGAGATGCAACTGCTGTAGTTATTTTAAGGCTGAAATATTATTTTAGTTTTTCTTCTAGCTGTATCTCCAGTAACAATATGCTCTGGTCTTGCCAGTGACCTGTCTCTGCTTTTAAATTACAGTTTTTAATTTACTACAGGTGTAACTGTGCCATAAACTATAGATACATACATGTGCTACCCAGTTCTGTTGAACTACATTTTTCTGATGGTGTACTGGGTCTGGCTGGAATGTTAACTTTCCCGGCAGCAGCCCATTCAGTGCCGTACTCTGTACTTGTAGCTGGAACAGCAGTGTTATCACACCAGTGTTGTGTCTACTGCTGAGCAGCAGTGGCACAGCATTGGGCCTTTCTCTAACCCTCCTAGGGGGTGGGCAAAAAAGTGAGGAGAGAAACATCACTAGGGCAGCTGACCTAAACCAATCAAAGGGATATTCCATACCATGTGGTGTCACACTCAGCAATAAAAGGTGGAAACAGGAAGAAGAGGGGAGGGGTGGGCTCTCGTTGAGAAGACGTCGGTCCTCCTCTCGAACACCGGCTGCGTGCGTTGAGGCCTTGCTTCAAGGACGTGGTCAATCATCGCTCATTTGTGGGAAGTAGAGAGTAATTTCTTTCCTCTGCACTTCCATATCGCTTTCATTTATTTTGTTTGTTTTCCTCCCTTTTTCCCCTTTCCCTTTTATTTCCCCTTAGTTAAATTGTTTAGTTCATGGTAGTCTTTATTTAATTATTATAATTATTTCCCTTTAATTAAATTATCCTTATCTCAACCCGTGAGTTGTTCTTTGCTTTACTTCTCCCCCTCCTTATCCAAAGGAGGGGGAGTGAGAGAGCGGTTGTGGGGTTTAGCTGCCCAGCACGGTAAAACCACCACAGTCCTTTTTGGCGCCCAACGTGGGGCTCGAAGGGTTGAGATAACAATAGAATTGATTAAACGCATACAACTAACACACTTGCTTGCTAGTAACCATGTTCCTTGCCCTGTTAATAATAATGGCTTTGTTCATATGTCATGCAATTCGTGTCATATTCTCCTTTCTCCTATATATCCGATCCGACAAAGTGTTACAATCTGTGTTCACTTTTTTTAATTCGTTGTGCTGCCAAGCACTGACCTTGGTTTTACTCTGGAATTCAGGCTCTGCGCTGTTATCATTTGGGTCCCACGGAAACTATCTTTCAGAGAATATTCAGAACTACACTGCCTTCCTTTTCTCATCTGGACACCAGTTTATTAATAATATCAGGAATGGTACCTTTCCCTTCTTTCACAGTGGGATAATTACAACAGTTTGGGAGTATTTTGAAGATCCATCTGTAACCCATGTATTGCTATTTCTAATTCTGAATAACAGGTTTCATTTTCTCTCTAAGATTAGTCGATTGTTTAGAAAACTTATTTGGGAATCTGTCCCGAAACAGTCTCGTGGTGAGTGGCACGGTGTGTGGGATGATGTTAGCAGATACCTGTCACGAGTGTCTCCTCCAATAGTTTTGAACTTCACCCCTGAGCAAGTGCTAAATCCTAAAAACTTGGTAGAATGTTTGAGAGTTGTATGTCCTGATCCTGATAATGCCGGAGAACAACAGCTTGCAGCATTGTGCTGGGTCCTGGTTTATTCCTATCAAACACTGTTTAACATCATCCAGCAACTTGAAGAGAGGGAGGAAGTCTCTGAATCTGATGACCAAGTAACACATGCTGTGGCTGACCCAGAGGACCAACCAACTATGGTATCAGTCGCCCCCATAGTCAAGTCAAAACAATGGAAACGGAGGTCAGCTCGTTTAGTAAGGGAAGAAGGCTCTCCTAAGAAGGAGGGAGAAGGGGAATTGGCAGGCACCTCTAAAGCAGAGCCATCACAAAAACAGCAGGAAGACGAGACGGAAATCATAAAGGAATCAGAAATCACTCGATCCTTATCCCTGAGTGAGATGCGAGAAATACGAAAGGATTATGGTTGACGCCCAGGTGAACACATCCTCACTTGGCTGCTCCGATGCTGGGATGCTGGGGCCAGTAGCCTACAATTAGAAGGCAATGAAGCCAAGCAGCTGGGATCCCTCTCTAGAGAAAGGGTAATCGACAAAGTAATCGGGAGAGGAGCACAGGCCCTCAGCCTCTGGAGACGACTCCTGGCAGCTATCAAAGAAAGATATCCCCATAAGGAAGATATTGTATATCACATAGGCAAGTGGACCACTGTGGATAAAGGTCTCCAACATCTGCGGGAATTAGCTGTGCGGGAGATGATTTATAGTGATTTGGACAATGCCCAGACACCTCAAGACCCCGATGAAGTCCAGTGCACAACATCCATGTGGCGTAAATTTGTGCGGAGTGCACCAGCAGCACATGCCAGTACCCTGGCAGCAATTCACTGGGATGAGGGGATGGGACCAACAATGTATGATGTCTCCTGCCAACTTCAAAAATATGAAGACAATCTCTCTGCTCCGCTACAGTCCTGTGTCTCAGCTGTGGAGAAATTGTCTAAAGGACTTGACAAGCTTGTGGAGAAAGTATATTCCCCCTCATCTAGACAGAGTGATACTTCAGCCACTAAGAATCAGCATTCGCCTGCTCAAGAGAGAGAGTACCCAAGACGTACACCACGTGGCACCTTGTGGTTTTATCTGCGTGACCATGGGGAAGATATGAGGAAATGGGATGGTGTACCTACTTCAACCCTAGCTGCTCGGGTACGTGAACTGAAAGGAAATACAGCAGCAAGAAGAGGGGCTCCTAAGAGAAATGCTGCTCCAGTTTCTATTGGGCAGTACCCCAGAGGCAGTAGAAGAGCTGATGTTATTCTTGACCACGATGAAGGGACCTCTACCTCTCATTTGCCAGAATTTGTGCATTTGCAAGAATTAAGTGGCAGACGCTCCAGCCAGGACTAGAGGGGCCCTGCCTCTGGCCAGGTAGAGGAGAGGGATAACCGGATTTATTGGACTGTGTGGATCCGATGGCCTGGAACATCAGAACCACAGGAATACAAAGCTTTAGTGGACACTGGTGCACAATGTACCATAATGCCATCAGGCTACCAAGGGACAGAACTCACCTGTATCTCTGGAGTGACAGGGGGATCCCAACAACTATCTGTACTGGAAGCTGAAGTGAGTCTAACTGGGAATGAGTGGCAAAAGCATCCCATTGTGACTGGCCCAGAGGCTCCGTGCATCCTTGGCATAGACTATCTCAAGAGAGGGTACTTCAAGGATCCAAAAGGATACCGGTGGGCTTTTGGCATAGCTGCTTTGAGCACAGAGAAGATTAGGCAGCTGTCTACCCTGCCTGGCCTTTCAGAAGACCCTTCTGTTGTAGGATTGCTGAAGGTTGAAGAACAACAGGTACCAATTGCTACCACAACGGTGCACCGACGGCAATATCGCACCAACCGAGACTCCCTGATTCCCATCCATGAGTTGGTTCACCGACTGGAGAGTCAGGGAGTAATCAGCAAGACTCGCTCACCCTTTAATAGTCCTATATGGCCAGTACGAAAGTCTAATGGCGAGTGGAGGCTAACAGTGGACTATCGAGGCCTGAATGAAGTCACGCCACCACTGAGTGCTGCAGTGCCAGACATGCTAGAACTTCAGTACGAACTAGAGTCAAAGGCAGCCAAGTGGTATGCCACAATTGATATTGCTAATGCATTTTTCTCCATCCCTTTAGCAGCAGCATGCAGGCCGCAGTTTGCTTTCACTTGGAGGGGCATCCAATACACCTGGAATCGGCTGCCCCAGGGGTGGAAACACAGCCCTACCATTTGCCATGGACTGATCCAGTCTGCACTGGAGCAAGGGGGAGCTCCTGAGCATCTTCAGTACATTGACGACATCCTCGTGTGGGGCAACACAGCAGAAGAAGTTTTTGAGAAAGGGAAGAAAATAATCCAAATTCTCCTGAAAGCTGGTTTTGCCATTAAAAAGAGCAAGGTCAAGGGGCCTACACAGGAAATCCAGTTCTTGGGGGTAAAATGGCAGGATGGACGTCGCCATATTCCAATGGATGTGATCAATAAAATAACAGCAATGTCTCCGCCAACTAGCAAAAAGGAAACGCAAGCTTTCCTAGGCCTCGTGGGATTCTGGAGAATGCATGTGCCAGGCTATAGTCAGCTTGTGAGTCCTCTATATCGAGTGACTCGAAAGAGAAACTATTTTGAGTGGGGCCCTGAGCAACAACAGGCATTTGAACAAATCAAACAAGAAATAGCTCGTGCAGTAGCCCTTGGGCCTGTCCGTACTGGACCAGCTGTGCAAAATATACTGTACACTGCAGCTGGGGAGCATGGGCTCACCTGGAGCCTTTGGCAGAAAACCCCAGAAGAAACTCGAGGTCGACCTCTGGGCTTCTGGAGTCGGGGCTATCGAGGATCAGAAGCCAATTACACCCCAACTGAAAAGGAAATACTCACAGCGTATGAGGGTGTTCGAGCTGCTTCAGAAGTTGTGGGTACAGAGGCACAGCTCCTCTTGGCACCGCGGCTACCTGTGTTACATTGGATGTTCAAAGAGAAAATTCCCACTACACACCATGCAACTGATGCTACATGGAGTAAGTGGATAGCGTTAATTACACAGCGGGCTCGAATGGGAAAACCCAATCGCCCAGGAATCCTGGAAGAGATTATGGACTGGCCGGAAGGCAGAGATTTCGGAGTGCCAACAGAAGAGGTAACCCGTGCTGAAGAGGCACCACCATACAATGAGTTGCCAGAAGACAGAAAGCAGTATGCGTTGTTTACTGACGGATCCTGCCGTGTGATAGGGAGCCATCGGAAATGGAAAGCTGCTGTGTGGAATCCCATATGACGAGTTGTGGAAGCCATGGAAGGGGAAGGTGAGTCGAGTCAGTATGCAGAAGTAAAAGCCATACAACTAGCCCTAGATATCGCCGAAAGAGAAAATTGGCCAGTATTGTATCTTTATACTGACTCATGGATGGTGGCAAATGCTCTGTGGGGGTGGCTGCAGCAATGGAAAGAGAGCAACTGGCAGCGCAGAGGTAAGCCTATCTGGGCTGCTACCCTGTGGCAAGATATTGCTGCCCGGGTAGAAAACCTGGATGTTAAAGTACGTCATGTAGATGCCCACATGCCCAAGAGTCGCACTACTGAAGAACATCAGAACAACAAAGAAGTGGATCGAGCTTCGAAAATTGAAGTGGCTCAGGTGGACCTAGACTGGGAACGTAAGGGTGAGCTGTTTGTAGCTCGATGGGCCCATGAAACATCAGGACATCTGGGGAGAGATGCCACTTACAGATGGGCTCGTGATCGAGGGGTGGACTTGACCATTGAGGCCATCACACAGGTTACCCATGAGTGTGAGACCTGTGCTGCAATCAAGAAAGCCATGAAGGTAAAATCTCCCTGGAACAGGGGGAGATGGTTAGGGTTTCAATATGGTGAGGCCTGGCAAATTGACTATATCGGACCACTCCCAAAAACTCGCCAAGGCAAACGGTACATACTCACCATGGTAGAAGCAACTACTGGGTGGCTGGAAACATACCCTGTAAACCATGCCACAGCCCGAAACACTATCTTGGGCCTGGAAAGACAAGTATTGTGGCGTCATGGTACACCAGAGAGAATTGAGTCTGACAATGGGAGTCATTTCCGAAACAATCTTGTTACCTCCTGGGCAAAGAGGCATGGTATTGAGTGGGTGTACCACATCCCTTACCACCCACAAGCCTCTGGGAAGGTTGAGAGGTACAATGGACTGTTAAAGACTATGTTACGAGCATTAGGTGCTGGGACGTGGAAACAATGGGACACAAATCTACCAGAAGCCACTTGGCTAGTTAACAATAGGGGGTCTGACAGCCGTGCTGGTCCTGCCGAAACAAAACCCCTACACACTGTGAAAGGAGCTAAGGTTCCCGTAGTGCATATAGGAAGGTGGATGGGGAAGGCAGTGTGGGTTGCTCCTGCCTCGGGAAAAGGCAAACCCACTCGTGGGATTGTCTTCGCCCAAGGACCAGGGTATACCTGGTGGGTCATGCAAAAGAATGGGGATATCAAGTGTGTGCCTCAAGGAGATTTGACATTGAGAGAAAACTAATCTATAATCTAAGTTATATGTTGTAGGAAGATGCTGTAGGATCAACGACAAGTCAACTTTGCAAGGAGCCGGGCAGTGCAACAAGGACTTGAGCTAAGCTGGTGCTGGTGTCCAGACATCCAACTCCGCCTGCCTTGAGTGGCCACTTTGGCAGATGAAGACCTAATCATCAACAGTTCTTATGAACATTTTCCAAGAAAGACCTATGGAATGAAAAGATACATCTGCCTATTAATCCTGTCCTGTTAAATCCTTGTCCTGTTAAAGGACAAGGGATAATGATGAGAATGCTTGTATGCTAAAGTATGGGGATCTGAGTGTGACACAAATGTTATGGAATAAGGGGTGGAGGTTGTACTGGGTCTGGCTGGAATGTTAACTTTCCTGGCAGCAGCCCATTCAGTGCCGTACTCTGTACTTGAGGGGGAGTGAGAGAGCGGTTGTGGGGTTTAGCTGCCCAGCACGGTAAAACCACCACAGATGGTTTTGGAAACTTGCTTGCCTGACAACCCAGGAGAGATCAGGAATTTAGTTTATTCCCTGCAGAAACAAGAAGTTAATTTTGCAAGATGTAACATAACAAAAGGAGTGCATTATTAACATTTTGGGAAAATGAACACACCACTTAAAGCTTACTTAATTTAGAACAACTTTGTTTTTGAGAGGTGATCTTCCCCATACCCCCAGTCTTCTTCCAATAGATTCTTAATGCCAGTGAAAAGCATTAATATGGGCTGTACTAGGCTACACGCTTACTATTGGTTACCTTTGGTTTCCATTAAAATACAGGGGAAGCATTATTCAAGGTGCAAGAAAGAATTTTACTAAATTAATCTGAAATGCCCCACCGATTTTACTTAATCATTGAAGTGTATCTTCCTGGGCATTAAATTCTTAACAGATAATGAAATCCTTCAAACTATCCCTAAAACAAGGAGGTGTTCACTTACTCAGAAATCTTAGTCACTCGTGAGTTAGAACAAGGGGAAAGGGGAGATGTAAATAGCTGATACTGGAAGCTCCTATTCATTGCTGGCATGTGGCAGTGACTAACTTATAGAGACACTGGAGGAAAGAGACTTCACCCTTCTTAAGATATTCTTTAAAGTATTTGTTTCTGTTTAAAAACCAACTGGAATGATTGGAATACCTAAAGTTCCATAAATAAATTCACTGAATGATAGCAATTTCATTTGGATTATTTTCTGGTAATTACTTTTTAAAATTGTCCTCAAACTGTATGAAGAAGTGATATGACAGTCATGTAAAAATTACCTCATGAATGACCTTGATAGTATGAAGGTTTCAAACTATATTTTGAGGCTCTACTCACTTCTCAGATATTCTGAAAAATCTTTTTCATGTTCCCCCTTCCTCTTTATACATGTGTTACACCTGCCCATTTTTCAAGAATAGCTAAAAATTATTTCAGCATCTTAGGGAAATATAAAATACTTGAGGTGAAGAGTAACTATTAAAATTTAAGAAGATTATCTTCCTGCCATTAAAGATCTATCTAGGGTAACCTATCAAATGAAGATCTTTGAACCTCTCTGAGATTCTCTTGGTCATTCTTCACTGTTAAGACTGTTAGCGTGATGTAACTTTGTGAGATATGCCTCTTCTCTGACATACTGTTAGGTTCCCATGTGCCATGGTTTCCTTAAAGGGCAGTATTCCAATTTTTAATTTTTTTGAGTTTCTCCCTGCAGTAGGAGAAGGTTTGGATAGTCCTTCAAAGACAGGTTGAAAAGTAGAATACAATCAGAAGACCATAGAGATGTGTCAAAAGACCATAAAGCACATGTGAACCAGGCTTCGTGCCACTGCATTTTTGGTACATAGAGTAACTGTTCTATGGGTAGTCTGGCTCAGGGGAATTTATGAGCAGGGCACGGTATTTTAGCTGCACGCTATTGCAGGACTCTTCTTGCAGCAGCATTTGTTTGCCTGTTTCTACTTCTGTGAACAGTAACCAAGTGCACAATGCATGTGCATAGCATAAAACATGGTGTGGGAAACTGTGCTCTCATTTTATTTTATTTTATTTTATTTTATTTTATTTTATTTTATTTTATTTTATTTTATTTTATTTTATTTTATTTTATTTTATTTTATTTTATTTTATTTTATTTTATTTTATTTTATTTTATTTTATTTTATTTATTATTTTATTTTATTATTTTATTTTTTATTTTTTCTCTATTGATTTGGTAAATGTATGCCTAGAGAATTCTTCTGTAGCTGAAGACATGGTTCTAGTCAAGTCAATGCAGGCTTTGAAGTAGCTGAGGTTATGGACTGTAGAGGTCTTGGCTGACATACTGAATTGTCAACATTTCTTCAAAGCTGTTCCCATTTCACGCATGAAGACTTTGCATCCTTAGAGCTCTTGTAAAGTAATGTTTATGGACACATAGTTAAATGCATAATCAAATGGAAAGGATTATTCTCACTGCTTCTTTCTGCTTCCTATTCCCATCAACTTAGATTCATCTCCCTCCCACTTTCACCCTCCCTGGGGAAGCAAGCTGTAAGGTGGCTGTGCAATGTTCTCTGCATTTCAGCTGCAGCAGCACAGCGTGCTGGTTAGCCCTCAGGCAACTGAGGTTACTTGCTCCTGGCCCCCTGGCAGCTCCAGACCTTGTTGTCCACCCAGCTAGGCATTTACTGATCTTCTGCAGTGCCACATTGGTCCTGCTCCTGTGGCACATGCGGAGACTCCTTCATGCTCTTGTTTCATCTTCTGCTGTTGAGTGTAAATTCTACCCGGGGGGAGGTGGGGAGGGCATTATCCAAGAATTCATAACAAAAACACAAGGGAAAAAAAAGAGTCTCCATTGAAGTTAATAGTCAGCAGGGTCCAAATTACCTCTTATTAGCATCTATTTTACAAAAGAGGCAGGGTGTAATTTCATGATAGATTCAGATTTGGAGGGGGACTATAATCAGCCTCCTGAAGAGCTCCGCCTGAAGTACAGGGCTTCTTATTTCTTTTCCAAATTGCACCGCTCTCCCCCCTCCCCTCTCCCTCCGCCCCTCTCAGCCTCTTTCTTGATCTCTCTGAATAATGCAATCGCTTTGAATGGCCCAGACAGGCCTGCAGATTAGGGAGCCTGTTTGTGGTGCGGGGGGCCAGCTGAATAGGCACAGGAGGCCCGCTCCCCAGGAGAACAAGGCTCCGGGAACTAGGCCAACTGTGAAGAGCATGTGCTGGGAGCAACTGAATAGGCGAGCAGCCGGCCAGCCCATATGTCAGGCTGTGCCACAAAGACTCCTCTGCACATCTACCATGACAAACAGGATTACTGAAGACAATTAATCTGGCACGCTTTATCAAAATCAAGCACTGACCCCCAACCTTTCCCCCCAGCGTGCAGCAGATGCCACGCTCCAATTCAATGGAGCTCAAGTGTTCCCTTTTTCACTGCTGAAAGGCATCCAAAGCCTGAATAAGGCCCAGCGTGGACTAATTGCAAACACTGTCTGATGGTGACAGTCCTAATCAAATGAGATGAGCTCACCTTTTCTGTAACTTCTAATAGGAAGGCTGGCAGCAGCCCACTATCAGCTGCTTGAAAGAAAGAGGAGCATGTGGGTTTGGGTGGCCACTACCCCTCACTCCCCCTGCCCGATGGATGAAGGAAGGGTCAGCCACACGCAGACATAACTGGAGTCTCTGGGGGATGGAGGAGGGACAGCATCTGTGTATAGCTGAGCTTGCAGCCCCCTCTGTGAAGGTGCAGGTTGCTGCTTGGCAGCTGCAAAAGAGGCGACGAAAGATGAGTGCTGACGCTTGTTGCCATGCTGGGGAGCCACGCTGAATAAATACCTGGGGCTGAGTCCCCAGCTGATGTCTGTGGAGGTGCAAACACCCCCTTGGCATCTGACCCAGCCTATGGGAAGGGCCTGTCAGCTCTGCAGCGAAGGTCAGAAACTTAAACTCATTATGATCAGTCATTTCTTCTTGTCTCCCTCCTGCTTGCTTGATTTTCTTTACATTTCAACATGTAGGAATTTCAAAAAACCTACCCAGTTGACATTGATAGAAAATGAAAAGTACAGTTCAATAAGAGATTGAGGGAAAGCAGGGGAAAGCTAACAGTATTTTATCTTATTGCTTTTGTATTTACCTTGCAGCTGTTCAAACAAGTACTCAGGTACTTGCTGCTCAACCCAGTAGGCATGGGCCTTCAAGTTACAGCTTACAGCAACATGCATGAGTTTCTGTATTTGCATCCTCTTGTCATTTAGAATGGATGGAGTGAAGCATTGAAAGGCATAGATGAATGCTTAAGTAGATGTAGTTTATTTGTTTGTTTTGAGTTTTCAAGCAAAAGTTTTATTCAGTTGAGTACCAATTTTGGAAGAATCTCCTCTATTTTATTAAATTGAGAAGTATAATAAAAGTATATTAAAATTGAGACATATAATAAAAATACACTATAAAATATAATAAAATTAATAATAGAAATAGTGAGCTTTATAGCATAGACCACATCCTGCAGGATATTATCTTATTTTGTAAAATTTGCACAAATTAAATTATTAAAAGAGTTTATTTGGGAAATACTGAAAGAGCTTCTCATAATGTTTTAATATGATTAAATTTTGCAATCAGAGAAAGAAAAAAAAACAAAAACAAACAAACAAAAAAAACCTCTTTATTCCTACCATAGACATATAAAACAAAAAATGAAGTTTAAAGTATTCTGTGTAATTTCATTTTCCTTAACTTCTTTTCTGTCCAAATGGACAGCATTTTGTCCTGAGTAGCATTTGCTGTTCATTGTCTTGTTTCCTCATAGAAAATTCATGTCTATCTATTATGTCTCTATCTACATCCATGGCTTTCAACTGTATAACAATTTGAATAACTATATCTTTCTTCTTAATGTAAGGGAAGCAAGGGACTGATACACCGTCTGTAGAGAAGGCACTGAAAGACAAAGGGTTAATAACTATGCTCATGTCTGAAAACAACTTGTTAGGGCTAGGAGTTGCCTGGGTCACAATCTGGTGCTCTGCCCACAAAATCTCTGTCCCTCTGCACGTGCAATGTGCAAAGGGACCTCCAGGAAAGGTTCACGCATGCGTGCGTGCCCATAGCTCAGCTCAATGTTAAGCCATTGCAACTACTTGTTGTGAAGCCACAGTGACTTAGATTTACATTTTCCCTGAGAAGCAATTCTCATCACAGTGTGTGCTAATTAAAAAAGACCAGACTTGAAATTATAACTTTGTGGGCTGACACCTACAAAAGCTATCAGTGTAAGAAGGGAACTTTCAATGAGGGAGCACTCTCCTGCCTCTAGCTGGAATGGGCAAGAGGTTCTTATTAGCAGAGTATTGCTAATGATGCCCCTCAAATCTGTTAATGTTTCTTCTTCCTGTGTATCAAGAATGGGATGTTTAAATGCTAGTTACAGATGGAGGAGCAGCTGATTTTGATATTACAACATTTACTCTCCAGCAACATGTTCCAGCATCTGAGAAATGCACTACTAAAAGTGGATCCAAGTGGGAAATCATAAAACAGAGCTAATATTGCTCAAGATACCCTGCAAAACCAGCTGCAGATCATGTAGCAGCTCATTGCTGTGATTCTTTGACATCCCATAGTCCAACACCTTCCAGAAATCAAAGGCCAGGTTGTGTTTTTATTCAGAGCACTAAGGTTGATTTCTAAGAAGTCTCTTGTAATGAAGTGATATACAGAGTTAGGAGAGCTAAACTGTAGCTAATGGCTGCTGTGTCAGCAAGAAAAACCTCATGCAAGAAAGGTGACGGAATGAGCTACAAATCCTACTTTAAGAAAAAAAAAAAAAAAAAAAGGAGACAGAGGGAGAGAAACAGCACAAAAAATAACACAGAAAACACAATTCACTGCAGGATAAAGCAACAGCAGCAGAATGAAGTGACAAGATATCTATCCGAACTACCTGGGAAACAGGGAAGGTGTTTGCATCTCCACGCTGTGAGGGAGGAGCTGCTCACCAAAGATTTTGATGCTGCCATCCAAATGTGAGCCCCTCTGCACACGCTTGTGGTGTGACAGGGAGGAGGCATCTCCACAGCAGCCAGGGGCTGGGATCTGCGCTCAGAGTGAATGAAAAGCCTTGGTGACACCTCTTGCTACAACTTAACTTGATCACCGGTAAGGCAAAGAGTGATTTATACCATGATTAGATTAGGAAAGAGAAAGGTTGTGATTCTTTTGACTGCAGCTAATTAAAATGTTTCTCTAAAAGCCAGGGGATCTTCTTACATGATTTTTGCACTGTTTTTTTGGAGCAGTGCAGTATGGCTCAATAACATACCCCATTGCTAGAAGTACCAAGACAGAAAAAGTTTAGAAAGTGGAGCTGATACAATAACTCTGACTGGCAAACCTCATTCTTAGTGACATTGGTCTGAATTTCTTCCACTCATTAGCAGAAGAAGGAACGTGCTCTTAACAGAAAGATTTTTGTCAAACAACATGTTTAAAATTTCATCTGGTTGGAGGCTGAGTATCTATTGGTCCCTCTAAAACGCACTATATGTGTAATTAAAGTGTAATGCAAAAATGCCTGAGTCAGATTTCCAGCCTGTGCTTATAGGTATTGACAAAAGAAAGGGTGTCCTCTTCTTCACTGGCCCCCAAGTCAGTGTATCATTGAATCAGAGTAACAGAAGTCCCTACCTTTCCCACTCCTCATACCAGGACCTTTTTGAAGGTTAAGTAAATATGCCTCACTTCTTTTTTGAGTTCTCTAGAGCTGCTGTCATGTCTCCTGCCTGGTTCATACTGAATGTTTTCTTCTAGGCCTGAATATGGAGTCTAATTCAGATGTGTCATATACAGTAATATCATTCTGTGATGTAGTGCCATAAAACCTTGTGTTTCAGTCGCTGCAGTATGCTTCCAGTGTGGCTCACAGCAGTACCACCAATACACCAATACCAAAACAACATGAAATCTTTTTATATCTCACTTTCGATGTTGTTAATACCTTGCTATATAGGAAAATAAAACCAAAGTGAACTGAACAAAGTATAAGCTTTGCAAAAGCATAAGCGGTGCAAAAGTGAAAATAATTACAACGTCACAGAATAATGTTTATGGTAAAGAAAAGAAAGTATTCAGTTGCTGGAGGAATTAAATGTGCATGTATGAATGTGTAAAGAAACTCTGGTAGAATTCAGAGCAATGGGCTTTGTTTCACTCACACAAAATATTTTTCTTCCACAAGAAGCACTTTTCAACATGAAATGAGGCTGGACTCTTGGCTTAAATATCAAAGTGACTGGCATCTACCTAAACAAAACAGATAGCTCAGGCCAGCAATCTCCAACTTCTTTTGATTTAATGACTCATAAATATAGAGGTGTAGATCCTGTCTGAGTAATTTAAGCCAACTGACATGAGGTTTGCTTTCTTATTTGGATTTTACAAACCCCTCAGAAGTGGTTTATAGAACACTACACGTCCACAGACAAGTTTTTGGTTTAGACCATTGTCCCCAGAACATGGCTTTCAGGCAGCGTGCTCTTTGTGGCACCTCTTAACGTTATTCTTGGCCGTGGCATACCAACCAGAGAGAATACAGTTCAGTATTGCTAGTATCATATTACTTGCTCAAGCGTTCTTTTTTTTTTTTTTTTTTTTCCCTCTAAGCTACTAATCACTAGTATCCCCTGATTAAGGTATTTTTCAGTGCTCAGTAGGAAACAACAGAGTGTTTTTGGTTCAGCTAGAGTTTCAGAAAATAGAAATAGCATTGGGGTTTAATGCTGAGTTCAGTTTAACATAAAAGGCAACATTTTTTTTCTGAGGTTCTAACAATATTTTATAACCAAGGTTGCAGCAAATAATTGTGGAGCTGCAAATCAAAACACTAGGTTTAGAATATGTCAAAAATACACTGATGATTTACTGGTTGTTTTAATTCCTTTTTGTGCAGCCAAAATGATTTGCTGAAATTTACAGGAGTTTGCAAAATGTCTTAGTTGACTCAAGTCCTTATCTCTTTAATGAATACATTTCAGCCAGAAAAGTTTACTTAACTGCAAACACTTGATTACACAACTAAGAAGAAGGATCTTCCTGTCAGCAAGGCTTAAGACTCATACTGGAGAATGATCTCAGGAGGGTCTTGGTGTTGTACCCAGAGATGACTTTTGGTCTACAGGAGTAGAGTGGTGAAAATTGTATTGTGCACCACTGAGCATTAGGCTGCAACAACGAGAATGATGCTTTTTTGAGAGGTAGCCACATGAGCCCTATTACTGCAGCAGTCACAAAGCTATTGATTTCGTATATCTTCTGAAGTGACTCAGTGAGCAGGACACAGGTCTTCCAGAGACGAGCATGGGATTTTCAGTACGGCTTTTACTCAGTGGCATGGTTCTGAAGTGCCTGCCTCAAAGAGGGTATACAAAACATTTCTGACAGTAATGCAGCCCATAGTTGTATTTCTGAAGCCCTAAGATCTCAACAATAATTGATGAAAACAGAATGCAATCTACACCTATGTTAATTATCTGCCTGTCAGTGTACTCTGAAATGCCTTTGGGAGTAAATACAGAACCATTTTAAAATTCACAATAAAACTCATTCTGCAGTTTGAACTTTCTGCGGTTTGAACAATAGGAGCTTTTTTTTTTTTTTTTTTTTTTTTTTTCCCTACCTTTTGAATCCTTAAATTGCTACAACACCAAGTGAACATTGAGATAAACTGCTGTTCAGATAATTCACTGTCAAAAATATTGAGCATACTTTAGTAGGATGGCAGTAGTAATGGTCTTTTCAAGTGCCACTGCACGAAAGCTGAGCCTATCAAGATTTTTTGGCAGGCACTGCGTTTAACTTGTCATGTTATATATTGCGGCAATGCAGTTGAGGATCAGTATAAATCAACTTACAAGTCTGAAGGAAATGGGGGAATGTGCTTCTGCAGTCCATTAGCAGCACAAGTGTCTAACAGAAGGTGGCACCATTTAAACATCTTTCAGTCTGCCTAAAAGGAAATGAACTGAATCTGCATGTCCAGAAAGCTTCAGGCTGGAATTCATTTCAGTCTTGAATTTATAGGTTTGATGAATATATGTGGTTATAGAGAGGTAGAAAGGTGAAGTTTTGATAATTCTTCTGTTTTGAAAAAGAGAATGTGGGAAACAGGAGGAGTAGGTACTAGAGGGAAGGAAAGTAAAAAAATAAATTTGAAAATTTTTCTGTCCAAAGGATCAGAAACAGCCCTCCCCCAGCTAGACAGGAGTTTTATGGCAGCTTCATTATAAATAGTGAGGAAGAAAATATTCAATCCCTAGTGAATGATTGGGATTTGATTTCATACCAATTTCACAGGGATAACTCTCTTGCTTCCAGGCCCATCACACCTTTTATTGCCGGCTCTCATGATCTCATCACAAGCTTTTTGGCATTTATTGCTTTTTCTTAAAATCCCCAGCTTTTGAAACTGAGAAACTGCCTAGGAACCCCACTTCGCCTCTACCACCACCAAAAACCAGTAAGTTTTAAATCCTTGTGTTTACTGGGAAAAATCAAAAAACAGGACCAATATGCTCTCACAAAGTTCAAAAACCTAAAGGCAGAGTGGGGAGAATAACAGAATTTATTTGTAAAAACAAACAAACAAAACAACAACAGCAAAATCTCATAAGGTTAAACTGAAGTCATATATTGGAGTGGCCTGATTGATAATGGTATATTGCTGATAGGAAGCCTGAATGCAATACTGAGACACTGAGAACCAAGGCAAGTCATGGTGTAGTCTGACAGGGGTGTAATTAAGTACCTGGCTTAGTGCATAACCATGAGCACAAAACAGTGTTTACTTCAGTGAGGTTACTTGCTGATTTACAGCTTGAGTTGTTTGCCAGACTGAGCTCCTAATTTGTTTAAGAAATAATCCAATGCCCATTGCAGTTTGATGGTAAGATTCCCAAAATCAGGACAACTGTGTTC
This sequence comes from Netta rufina, assembly GCF_964035555.1. Lineage (NCBI taxonomy): Eukaryota > Metazoa > Chordata > Aves > Anseriformes > Anatidae > Netta > Netta rufina. Next base: position 49,616,710 of record NC_140124.1, read on the forward strand.
TTGAACAGTATATTTTTATTATTATTATTTAAAAACAAAAAGACAAAACAAACAAAACAAAACAAAATAAAACGCTGTTTCAACTACCAATTTATTCACCTTTTAAGGTAGATATGGGCAGCATTAAAGAATGCAATACTAACAGCCACCACAGGGATTCCACATCCTGACAGTAATTAACACCATAATGCACCCAAAAAAATGATATTTTTTTTTCCCAGTCTTTCCATTCCAATAGATTTGTCTCTGACATCATTTAAAAATTGGTATATGTCTCTGTGTGCTTTCAAAATGGAGTAGATCTAATTTCCACATTTGTGTATGGAAAAGTAATGCTAATTTTGTGAGACTTCCCACTGTATTCACCTTAGAAGCTTGACTGCAGTGCAATTGAAGAAGTGGGAAGATTACTAGATGGTAAGCAACCATGGACAGAGTTGATCTAGAAGAGATATGAAACCTCACAGCAACTGAGATTTTGAGGGTTTAGCATAGCTAACTCTGGGCACAGACAGACAGTCACACAGTCAAAAATGGCATTCAGTAAGTTGATCCCCAGAAAGATTAAATGTCTATTTGGGAGTTCTGGAGAGCTGACAAAAGAAGTGAGAATATAGGATCACGACACCTTTTGTTCTTGGATACAGCAAGAATACCGTCAGACCACAATTTTAAATTTCATGCTGAACATTGAGTTACTGTATTTAGTAGACAGCCAAGTACACACAGGCAGGAATATAGCTGATTTAATTTTGTTTGGCTTCTCAATGTGTCTTCCTGGAGTTCCTATATGATGCATTGTGCGTTAAACAGGAAATCATCTCAGAGAGCCAGCTGACCACTTCAACCTTGTGGAAGCATTTGTCCTTGCCTACTTCCCAGAACAATTCAAAGAATGCCTTGTTTCTGGCACACAAAACAGAAGTGAAAATATGTGGAGAATAATTTGTGGATAGAATGATTTGGTAGGGTGACATCAATTGCTTGAATGAAAGACCTTTGAGTAAGAATCAATACAGATATTGGCACAACTGAAGACAGAAAGTTCTGATTAATTTGTACATTTTCCTGTAGACAGGACTGACTGACTGCCTGAATTTGTTACATGAATCTATTAGCTAATCATCTGTTAGAATGATTCTCTCAAAATTAATGTAGCCTAAGTTTGACATAAGTGATCTAGAATGACAACAATTATAGAAATCACTTCAAAAAGAATGACCTTTAACAGAAAAAAAAAAAAAGGCAAATTTAAGCTAAATTGATTCAAATGACACACAGACAATCAGGGAGGGATTTCTTTCTTTCTTTCTTCTTGTTATTGTAATAAAATGTCTGCAATGCCATAGTTCTGTCAGGCTTACAAATGCCACATTTCATATTTTTGTCAAGGGTTTTTTATTACTTTTGCTGCTACTCCATGCATAAGGAATAAAACTTCATGCATGACTTCTAATATCATCATTAAGATCTTTATTAAAGTTCATTCTATCATAGCAGATGCATTTTAATTGCCACTTCTTTTAGCTCAGCTCTGCAGCAGTTTATATTGCTTTAGATTCAACTACCTCTTACTAATGGCAAGCTCTGTTAGTCCACTAAAACATAGCATATGAAAAGTATCATTAAGGTCTGTGAATTAGATGGAAACAAAAATGGAACTCAATGGAAGCAAATATATTTCATCAGGCTTTGGAAAGATGGTGGATTTTATGCCATCTGTGTGGGGCAAGGCTAATCACCTTGAGGTTAAGATATCTAGTGATCTCAGGATAGACATTTTCCAGAAGAAACACTGCATTAACACCTTCAGGATTTCGTCCAACATGAAAAGTAGTTACCTCAATATATGACATACATTTCTCTCCGAATGTAGATATTTGGGACCTGGCCTGTGTTGGGATCAATTCTCACTTCAGTTGGTTGTGGGCAGCAATTGCTCTAGCTATCAACACATACTAGTTCATGGAGCAGGAAGACAAGCTGCAATTTGCATTGAATGTAACAACTCTGGTTTCAAGCAGAAGTTATGTCCATGGTTAGCATGGTCTTCTCTGCTTTCTGATGGGTTTGCACAATTTTTGCCAGGTATCTATGAAGCCAAGGAAAATTCCTGTAGGATAAAATGCTTCAGATAATGCCCACTCAGGTGTCTAGAGTGAGTCTTTATTTTTATTTTCATTTTCCAAATACTTTGAACTTTCCTTGGGATCTCTGAGAACTTCACTTATTTTCCTAACTTTACCACTTCTGTTGGGCAGGCTATTTGATTTTCATGGTCCAGCTCATTTTAAATGAGGTGTGACTTGGGTAGGCCTTCCTGACAGAATACACAGACAACCATTTCTCAGTCACTGAAGGAAGAGCAGTAAGAATTCATCCTTATCTTTGAGCATAGGTTTTTTAGCTCCCACATACTCTGTTGACATAAAATAGGAAGACTGTTGCATGCTACTTGCATTATAATATGATTTACTTAGCTTCAGTTCAAAAAAAAATATTTAAATGTTATAGGTTCATGTCAAAAAATGGAGCTCCTAAGACTTGCATAGTAAGTTAAAGAGTGAAAATCTTGTTTTTTATTACCTGGAGGAGGCAAAAGCAAAGGCAGCACCTTAGTGTGAACACAGCCATCCATGTGCTAATCAAATTCATGCTCAGTGTATGAATAATGTTGCAGCAAGGACAAATACTTGGGAGAAATTTAGTATATGTCTGAAAAAATATGGGGAAAATATAGTTCTGTATCAGGAGGTACAGAATAGAAAATACCCCTAGGTATTTTCTAGCACTCCCCTAGGAGTGCTTCTCAAACATGCATGATTTCTGTTTGTTTCTCTTTTAATGTATGCATGTAATGCCTACAGATTTATAAGAGGATGATTGGTCTTGGATTTAAATATATAGTGGTTGTTAGAGGACCTGTGCAAAAGTGGCAGCACACGGCCTACTTAATGAGCACAGTAATACACCAAATAGGTATATTTAGTTTAGGTATAATATATATATAGGTATATTATATATATATATATAGGTATATAATATAATATATATATAGGTACATAAGTTTCGCCCTGAAGTCAAAACTTGTCATTCCGAAGGCAGTATCAAAACAGTTTGGAGAATGTGGAAAGCAGCACTTGAAAGCAAACTAAACTGCTGCTTTGTCTTTTATCTTTCGTGGTGTATTAAGGTGAAATGAATTGGTTTGGGCTTCCAGCATTCCTAGGTTTGGCCTATCACATGAGAAGAGATCTCAAGAGGGGCAAAAGGGTTCTAGAGCTGTTCTTTCTCAAGCTGTGCCACAGTACTTCAGAAGAGATTGTTTAAAGGCTCTTTTTGAATATCATTATAGGTGGTAACTTTAACAAAGCCCATTCAAAGCAATGTGTTTGACAGAGACTTTCATTGCCCTTCATCTGTGGATAGAAATGTGACTGATGTCCACCAGGACAGCTTATCACCTAAACCGTCTTCTTTCCAATAAATAGTCTCCAAGTATTTATTGGAAAATCTAATTTTGAAGATATTTTTTGCATGCCTAATCTTGTAAGTCTATTAATATTCAGCCTAAGCAAATATTCTATAAGCAAACAAATCCATTTTTCAGAAGCGCATGAGTAAATCTGTAAACTTAAGATGACTTTCTAATGTGGGAAGTAAGACTATTTAAGTTTTCCCAAAAGTTTCTCTGCTACTTTGCCTGGTTTTCACACAAATGAAACTATTTTGGCAGAGCTATGACAGTAATTAGTGAGGATAAGTGAAGTACAGTCAACACGTGCCATATTCCTCTGTGGAATCAACAAGCAGTGGGAAAAGGTTTAGAGGGAAAGTAGAAAGTTTAACTTTCTTAGATAACATGGCTTAGTATATAAAGTACAAGTACCTTCATTGTACATTCAGCTTCATCATGTCATGTCATGTCTACGTGTTGGTCCTTGCCTGGTCATGTCAAATATTCGTGCCTTAGTTCTACCTCTGTAGGTAATATAGGAATAAGCCTCTTGATTTCCATAGCAAAGTACTGCTAAATGATAAAGTTAATTTAAACAAGATGAGTTTCCCGCATTGTAGCCCCATCTGCATTGTAAATGTGAAATAAGACATCAGGCAGGTTTCAGGTACAAGTATGGTTTTGGTAGCTTGGGGTGTTATCTGAGTGAAAATTACTAGATATGGCTGTTGGCAAATTTGCAAAGCTTTTTGCCCACTGTGCCAATAGAAGTCAAGGGACATGGCCATTCTCAGCCAAACAGCAGCCCCCTGTGAATAGCACTGTAAGCTTGAGTACATTGTTTCATTTGCATACATTGAGACAACTGGCAGCTGTGCTATGGTATAGGAGGCATCAGTGCAAGCTGGGAGAAAGATGATGAAATATGGAGGACTAAGAAGCCAGCAGTTTCTTTACAGAAGTTGGAGTCTGTCTGTAATAATACTGGTGGGATTTGCTCAATTTTATTTTTAGAAGCTCATGCTCAATTATTTCAGTATTTTCCACAAGGATAATATAGAACTGTATAAATCTGATTTATTTTTTTTCCTGTCTTTTGACAATGCATCCATACACTCATTAGGATTTTGTAGGCGTAGCTTTTATTTCCCACATAGATGAGTGGGCTACTCACTGTTCTTTTCCCAATTCTGTTTGCTATGTGTTTTTTGTTGGTTTTTTTTTTTTTTCTTTTTTTTTTTTTTTTTTTTTTTTCTAGATAATATGTCATTATGTACTGAGAGATTATTAGCAATAACTGGGTGAAGTGGGCAGTACACTTGTGGTTAAATACACATATATTTCCCTTTCTTACCACCAAAAAAAAAAAAAAAAAAAAAAAGAGCCAAGTGTCTGTTACAAGTAAATTGTAAGGAAACACGATATATGCACATAGTATGAATATACACTCTATATATATACACTCTAGTACTCTATACTATCTATCTATATACATATGTCTATATTAATTCAGGCAGCTGAGCAGAACAAGGACCCTAGAGCAGTTTCTGGCTTGGAAGCTGCCAGCTGAAATAAAAAATAAATGCAAAGCACAGTGCCTCACAAAAATACCCAGGTGGGATCAAGCAGACCTCATCTAAACTCTTTTCTATATACACTTTGTGAATGATCCTGTGAAACTCTAAGCAGCTGTACAAAAGTACCTGGTGAGACACTTGGTTAGCTGGTAAGAGACAGTGAGGCTCTTAATTCTGCCTTAGCAAAGGCACATGCAGAATGGCTCAGGATCCTGTTCCAAGTTTGTCTGGATGTTATTTGAGAAGGGACATGATGTGGATGAATGCAACTGGTAGTATAGAGACTAGAGCCTCCTGAAAAGGGAGAAAAAGGAGATTTAGTGTTGTTTAAGTAGCAGTGTTTAGGGGATGCCTGGGGACTCCTGGAGGATAGGCTTTGTGCCAAGCTTGAAAGAACCTTACAGAGGTAAACTGAGAATCCATAGTTCCTGAAAACAGTGACTGAAGATAGTCTTGAAAACAGAAAGCAGTGGGTAAAAATTGCTATTACCAAATTATAACTGGAAAAACAACCAGGGCCAATATTCAGGTTAGGCACTTTGGTCAAGAAGAGTGATATGTCAGTTATTTCCTGCTTGAAAGAAGTCAGAAAAGCTGGAAAAGTGGGATAAATATTGGGAAGTTGTGGTCTTTTTGAGACAGAGATGCAAAGTACAATCCGCCACTGCTGCTTCTGGGCTCTGGTTCTGTCTCATCTGAGTCACTTGCAGGGCTGTATATATTTCTTCTAAGTTGTCTTTGTCCTTAATTTCTCAGAAGTATATTTTTATAATCTGGAAAGACTCAGTGCAAGATTTCTGGATGACAGCTCCCTCACAAAAATTATGCTTTATTTACAAACAGACTGGAAATGTTTTTAAACAGACCACCTATCCCACAGCAGATGTGTTGCTCAGTACTTTTTAATAGCAGCAAATCAAAATCTTAAGAATGGACATTCAAGGGGTTCTTTGTAGACAAAATCAGCAGCTGTCAGAAAGCAGTTTATCCTTCTGAAAGCTATGAAGCAGTTTAAAATTCTGTTGCAGATATTCAGATGAGATTTGCTGAGGAAAGACCCAAATCATCACATGAAATATCTTGCTAAACAAGAGCCTGGACTTTTAAGGACTTTGCAAGCTTTTCTTTTTCTTTGAGATCTTTTTCTTTTTATCAACTTTGAGAACACCTTCAGTTCCTTTCACACATGCAGACTAGTCTGAGGGAAAGGGCTGCAGGCACACCGGCCAACATCTTTCATTATGTCCTCCAGCTGAGAAAGAAAGACTGCAACTTTAATACTAAGTGTTAAGGTTTTCATTTGCATGTTCCTTCTTCATTTTGTTAATACAACGTGAAGTGCTGTAACACCAGGGTGTCTAAAGCACAGTACACATAAATGGATTAGATGTTAAGGTGCTTCATATCAACAACATTCATAGAATGAAAACCTGCGTCTACAAGTATGAAAGCTGTTAATGTTGAGGTTTTCCTATCTGGACTTAGGAAATAAGTTCTTATTAGTGTTTTATATCTGAATGGGCTAGATTTTAGGAGCTAGAAATACTAACAAAAATATTAGAAATAGTGTTTCATTTTACTGGTTTCTCCAGAAGTGATGCCTTAGGGCTCCCTTAGTGCCCCTATGTCTTCCTGTACCTTCACAGTACTTTCCTGTACTTTTCAAAGCCATGTACCACTTCTTGTGCCTTTGCATACTGAGCAGTGATGCTGATCTGATGGCATGACTAGCTTTGTGGTTCTGCTGTGTTCATTCCTATCCATGTGGTCTTTCTGTGCCAGACTGTATTCTTCATGGTAGTATCCAACCCACTAAGTCAGCCGATATTGCACACCTCTGATTTCAGCAGAACAGGCTAAATGAGATTTTTTTTCTTCTTCTTCTGTTGTCTCCTTCTTCATCAACAGCAACAGAAGGCAATTCTTCTTTGTGTTTTGTTGTTGCATACCTGACAGTTTCTCTCTCCTTTATTAATTGGAACAAAAGTCTCAAGTTACTATGGAATAAACAGTTACCATTTGTCAGCTGAGCTCTTGTAATAGGCTCTATACATACTTTACAATGACTTGAGCTAATGTATTTTACCTTGCAACATGGCAGATGAACAGCATGGGCTGGACAATTTTGTCAGGTCTGTTGACAGGCCAAAGCTTGTTAAGCTGTTATAACTGAGTTATAACTCAGTCATGTGGCAGAGTGCTAAATTCCAGCGTGAGTGTCCAGAGATATGCGGTTAGCAGTGAGTAACTGCTCAAAGAAAGGCTCTCTTTGCCTGTGTTTGGTGATGCTATAGTTCTGGCAGAGGCCTCAGAGTCTCTGATGGACACCTTGAAACAGCAGTTCCATTTTTTTTTCAGCCCAACCTATGTGCTGCATTAGCTGTTAAAGTAAAGCTGTGATGTTTCAATTATTCCCATAAAGTTAGCATAATTAGGGTCTTGAATTATTTTATTGTTGTTATTTTTAACCAGGCTGGGGAGGGGATGAAGGCTGACAGTAAGGAAGGAAGGTAACAAAAGTAGAAGCAGTAATCAAAGATCTGCTCAGAATTAAATAGGTGCTAGTCATGTACATACATCTGAGTTCTATTTAATGACTTGAAATACTACATAATTATACACCTGCCAATTCTTTTCTTTCTTGTTAAAGACTCACACACTTTTTTTGTCTGCGAAAAGTTCATTTAAAGCTGTCTCTCCTGTGCAATAGGAAAAATAACAGTTCATTCAACAGTATAATAAAAATCCTAGAATGTTTTCAAATTTCCCTCTTTTGTGTGCTTTGAGATTGACAACTATATAATTAAGGATAACAAAGAGAGAAAGGATTTAACAAGATTTAGCACAACTTGCACAACTTGGAGTAGCGGGGGGAAAGAAAGTCAAGGGCAGATGCTAAATGAATCCATGGAATTACTCATCAGAGGTGTGGAGACTTGGTCTGAAGCAGTATTTTAATAATGGAAACAATCACACAGCTGCCTGCATGAAGTATGCTAAGGCCTGCAGACCTGTGTTGCTTGCTGAGGTCAAAAAAGTGACAGAAGAATCACCCAGAGTTCTGAACCCTCATTTGTAGAGCAGATATGAACAGAAATCCATCCTGGAATGCCAGCAGAAAGCTCCAAAGCATTTCTACTTCCAGGAGTATTTCAACAGTATCTTCTCTGGCTCTGCTTTTCCCTATCCACAGCATGTGGATAGAATATGCATGACAGAACCTTACTCTACCATATTCAAGTATAGTGTGTTGTACACCATGCTTGACATCCTTTCAAAGTTAAAGTTACAGATAAACCCAGTGGAAACCTTATCCTGTGAACTTTGCTTTAGAGAAGTAAGGTAAAATAAAGACAAGTTCTGCTTTTTCAAATAAGTTGTTAGTCTTCCTGAGACTATCCATTCTCCTCCAAATCTATTCTTCAATTTGTATCATTTTCTCTCTCTGTCTGTGCTTTATATAAAGTTTCTCAGATTTTTTCATGTACACAAATATGATTTTTCTTGATAATTTCATCAAAACTTTTAGATGTATGCAACTCTTCCAATCACACAGTGCGTATTTCATATAAATGCATCTATCGTTATCATTGTTAAAGAGAGCTTGAAAAGCCCTCCTGAGAAAGATATTAAACCTTTCACATTGGTGAAGAACAAGATAGGAAGTTTTCTGAGACCCAGAACAAGATTCTCACATATTCATTACAAGCTTAGCTTGGATACTTTGAAAAGCTATACAGTATCCAAGCAGGCAATCAAACAATTCAGAGCTGTTTTCAAAAGTTCATCCAATTGTCTGAAAATAATATTTTTATTTTTTTTCTGGCAAAGAATATAAATATGTAGACAAGAGTAAAAATTTAAATTCCATATCAAAATTTCCTTCACAAGGAGGGAGGAAAAAACAACAAAAACATAAAAAACATGTTTTCTGACCAACCTTAGTATTCACTTGCAAAGATATTCTGACTATTGTGTGCTTATTGAAATGAAAAATGGTGAAGTTCAACAAAAATACCCTTTCTGCTTCTTTGTGGGAGCTCGGAAAGTGCTGCTTCACTATCTGAAAGTCCCATTGAGTAGATCCATTTAGTCAAGCCCTGTCTAGACATATTTCCATTGCTTTAAATACCATTTGAGCATAACTCAGTTTCTAATGAAGTTGAAATACAATAGAAAAGCACAGATGAAAACACATGGTATATCAACATCACTGTTGAAATGTCTGAAGATCTAAAAGAAAGTGGAAATGCTGAGTCTTTAGTTGCATATCCATGAATATCATACAGAATAAGCAATTTTTATTTCTTATTTCATTTTCATTGTCAGGCACTGACTCTTAAAATAATTTCTTTTAAACTTAGGGGCAAAGAGGACCTACAGAGCTGCATGGTATTTTCCTTATTTATTTCCATCCCTTAGCACTGCTGCCCTGCTAACTTTATACTATTATACCTTGCAAAGTCCTTTCTATGTACATCAGAGTTGAACACCTATTTAATCCTATTTACAACTGCTGCTTTAAAAATTCTTCCACATATAACAGACACGTGTGCTGCCAGGAAGAAAGGGCTATAGACACAGAATTGTCATCCCACCTCGTCTATGAGAGTCCCGATGTGGTATGACAGCATGGCTTCTTGCCAATGCCTAGCCAATGTTATAAAGTGTGTTGCTCTCTCTATCTATAGGATATTTTATTCTTGCCACTTTTGCCATCCTTCCCAGGACTTACATAATTATGGGACAGATCTGCTCCCTGGTGATTCCCCCAGCTCTGAAGCCACAGCTGCTTTGGTCTCATCAAAGCAGATGTACCCATGGTATAGCTTTATTCCTCACCTATTAAAGACACTGTACTGAGGTGGTTGGAGGAGTAGCTGGCTCCATTGGCTTTGCACCAGAAATGTTTAATCCAAGCAGCAGTAAATGGATTTGGGTTTTGCTTTTTCCACAATGATCTTGTGCTTGTTACATATGACTAATGTAGGCAGACATCTCCCAGGAGGAGCTGGCTTTATCATTTAAACAATTTGGCTTCTTGACGATGACCTTCTAAAATTAGCAGTATTCAACCATGCTTTGTTATTTCATTATCCTGTAGCATCCCAGAAGAAAAATAAAAATAACTTTAAAAGTGAACTAATGAATTCCTTAGCATAATTAATATTTCAGTTGAGCCTAGCCAAAAAATATTTCTAATGCCTAAAATTTCCATGTATCAAAAAATATAAAATAAAATACAAAGGCAAACCAATCCATGCAGCCATAGCTGCCAAGCATAGAGCAAATCAATTCTGCCTATAAGGACAGCTTCACGACATTCTTTGGCCTTGGATTATGAAGAAATAGATATGTGAAAAATATAAGGAATTGCCTGCAGGAAGTTCTCACGTGTGGTGAATAAGTATCAGCCCCACTGCTTTTTCACCAAGACTTGGGCTGCAAAGTCTCTTAGGAACATTTGATAAAGTTGTTATGACAGACTCTTCAACACCCTGGAAATGCTTCCTTTAGGAGAAAAAGAATTGGTGCTAGAACAAGGTGTCTACTACTTCTCTAAAGTTAAGGTGTTTGTATACTTTGAAATGCCAAATTTCCTCTAAATTAAATGCTTATTACTTTATTCAGTTCCGGCTATGAATTGTAGTCCAGCTTCTTATGCAATCCAAAATATCATTATTTTATGCACAGTTATATTGTTGCAAAGGAATGTGTGGTTGCTGCCAGGTCTGACTGCTGGTGGTTATAACTGAGATGGCAGACCTAAGCCTCAGTTGTAACTGATCATTGATCTCATATTGGGTTCCTTAATCAAACAGCATGTCTAGACAAAATTCTCATTGACTCTTCCCATCAAAAATCTGCAGGATTCACTTCAGATCTGAACACTTCTCTGTATCAGTCATTATAATTACAGCTTTATTATCTTTGTGGAGAAGTGGGTAACTAGCTTTTCTTGGCAGAGCAAAGGAAACATAATCTGTAGCTTTACAGGCTATGAGTGCACGTATTCTCCAAAGAAAGCTCTAGATACCAAGAGGGACTCATGAAGAATACCAGTACAAACCTAATTATCACAGAAAAAAAAAAAAAAAAAAAAAAAAAGAAAGAAAAAAAAAAGAGACCTCAGTCTCAGTACCTCAGAGCATGTTCCTGAATGTCAGTGAAACTGTCTGTTTCCTGCTGTATTTGAGCCCCTGAACAAAAATTGTGGCCCCATAAGGAAGCAGTGGCATATTCTTAGTGATTCTGCAGGGGCCAGGACAGCGTCCCATAGGCTGAATTACAGTGAGCTTTGCAACAAGATTGAATTCTGAAGAGCTTTTAATCACACTACTGTTATGCCAATAGTACTGTGATATGTAACAATAAGGAGCATGAGGTAAAACAAGTCGAGCAAAGTGTGAAAAAGGACTGCAAAAAAAAACCTCACCATACTCACAAACACACCATAATCGTTGTCCAAGCTGGTAAACCAAACACTCTACATGGCAAAACAGTCATTTTTTTTGTAACTAACTTTGTCAAATTTACACTTTGTGGGCTGAAATTGTCTATGTTCAGTGTCTCCAAAAGGTTATTATTATCACTTCTTGTTATTATTATTGTTCTAAAAACAATAAGTTCACGCATTTCCCAGAACAGGCTAGGGTAAAATCTATTGTGTTGCCTGTTTTGCCCATGAGACTATTAGCAACTGTTCCTTTAACAATTATTATAGTATGGAGCAGGGTTTTGAGCTCATCTGCCTTTTCATGCCTCCATGTAAAGCCATCCTACATCTCCCAATGTCTTTAGAAATTATATAAATTGGAAATTGGATACATTTTGTCAGTGTATAAAATCAAAACAACCTTTTCTGAATATTTACTGCAAAATAAATCTTCAAAATTTTCCAACCACGCTAATTATAGTCCAAGGGCAGTTGAGGGTGGCTGGGATTATTCTTGTGACTGTAATGCTGGATACTGGAGTAGACAGAAGCTGGGAAGCAGAAGTGGGTGAAGGAAAGGTCCAGCAAGGAAGAACATCTAGGGTTTGGATCTGTGGGATGTACGTCTCTGGGACAAGAGATGGGAACTGAAGCCATTGGCTAAGGGACAAGTGACTGACAGAAGATGCAGAAGATCTGAGAGAGTCTTAGACTATGAAGTAGGAAAAGTACACAAAGAGACAAAGGAGAGTGTAGAAAACACCATAAAGTTTTGGAGGGAGAAGAGTAGAGCTAGGAATGAAAATTATATAGTCTGAAAGGCGTTGGGAAATAGTGCTGGAAAAGAAAGGGGAAAGGAAGGAAAATCAACCTGATGAGCAAGGACCATGGGACTGAGATGCAGACGGGGGTCCTGGCCAAGTGTCAGAGGACTGGAGCAGGGATGAGAAGGCAGGGATTGGGAAAACCATTACTAAGACAAAGACAGAGCAGGAGAGAGAGTGTGTGGGAGGGACAGACTCTACCAGCTGTGTGGGAATGGGTAGGAGCCAGAAGAGGGAAGGACTGGTTGGAAGGGTCAGTGATTCTATTCTGTAACATGCTTCCCTCCACAGCCCTTGGGAGAAGCAAATGAAGCATTTTTCATTCAAGATGTAACTTTTTTTTTTTTTTTTTTAATAAAAGTAATATGTATATATACACATATATTTGCCTCCCAGAGAACAGTATTTCTGACGTGTTATCATCTGGTGCTTCACTTGCCCGCCTGGCAGAAAAGCTTACATCTGGCATTTTCAAAATTCACTTGAACCTGTCATTTACCAAATTTTGCAACCTGATATTTTTAAATATTGCTTTTATGCATGTATATATGTGTGTGTGCATGCTCTCAGTTATTAACACATATACATGTCAGAGCACATATCAGTTCCATAGTGTTGTGCATCAGCAAAAACATACTGCTTTGTATCTATATCTTATTTGCACATAGATTTAATTTAGAACGAAGTAAGATCCAGAAAATTTTCTGTTGGAGATAATTTACAGGACATGGGATTTTTCTGTAAGGAGTAGTAAGTGTATTAATTATGATACAGACAGAGAATTTAGTTGCTTATATTGTCATTTGTTAATCACTAGTCTCCAAATACATTGAGCTATCTTGACTGGGCAATCATCTGTTATTAGACTGTGAAAATATTCCTGCAGCTTGGGAAGTTAATGTAGTTATTATTTTGTAAACTTGGAGATGGATTTCTATATTTATACACTTTTGAGAAATCAATATTTTAGCAGAAACTGGTGGTCTTTTAAAATATATGCTTATGCTATAGATAGTTCTTAAAACAACACCAGAAAAAAAAAAAAAAAAAAAAAAAAAAAGGCTTTCTTTAGCCATTGTGGTAAACAGATTGAAAGTGATTGAGGGAAGGGTGAGTTTTATTACCGTTTGCACATCCAAAATCCTGATTGGAATTATCATCTAGGTTATTGCTTTCTGGATATTCCTGTAGTTCTTTTACCAGGATCTTGGCCAACATAGTAGATCAGACATTAGTCGTTCATTTTCCAGTACCATTGGCTTCAGCAAGATTTATTTTAACAGGGGCTTTGCTACCATTTTCTTTCCAGCCATGGAAATATCCCCCTCCTAGTGACAACTTATCCACACTGAGCAGTGAAAAGCTGAGATTCCAAAAGGAAATTAGTTGGGCAAGAATCCATGAGACAGGTGGTGGGATGAAGCTGGGTAATGAATTTGGACATTGCTAAACCTAAAACTGAATTGGATGATCCCGCCTCAGGAAGAGGGATGTATTTGTGACATCACAGCCTGGCAGTAGCCTCTATGAACAACATGCATATTTGAAGGAGGTATATTGCCACCCTGCGAGAACACTGTTAACAATGTTCCTTTCCTTCCCAAGCCATACTAAACACTCATGATTTTTCAGCAGGGTGTTATTTTACAGTTGACTGAAATGGGGGAGTAAATGTTTAAGTAAGATTTGTTGCCTCTATGTGGCTTCTGGCTATATTTCCAGGAATTTCAGATTGTGTTTGCAGTGGTGTTTTTGTTTGTTTGTTTGTTTTGTTTGTTGTTTTTTTTTTTTTTTAGACTATGCCTGTAAGAGCTGAGCTGAACGCTTTCCACATACACTAATAAATAGCCATTAGGCACTGCATATTAGAATCACAGAATTGTAGGGGTTAGAAGGGACCTCTAGAAAACTTCTGGTGTGACATCCCTGCCAAAGCAGGTTTCCTAGAGCAGGTGGGTGTCCAGACAGACTTTGAATGTCTCCAGAGAAGGAGACTCCACAACCTTCCTGGGCAGCCTGTTCCAGTGCTTCATCATCCACACCATGAGGAAGCTATTTTGTGTGTTGGTGCGGAACTTCCTGTGATCCATTTTGTGTTCATTGGCCCTCGTCCTGTCCCACAAACCACTGAAAAGAGGTTGGCCAAATCCCTCTGTCTCCCACAATTCAGGTATTTATAAATATTATAAGATCCCCCTTAGTCTTCTTTTCTCAAGGCTGAACAGACACAGGTCTCTCAGCTTTTCCCCATATGGAAGATGCTCCAGGCCCCGTATCATCTTTTTGGCCCTCCAGGAGATCCCTGTCTTTTTGTACCGGGGAGCCCAGAACTGGACACAGTACTCCAGGTGAGGCCTGACCCAGAGTAGAGGGGAAGGAAATAATTAGGAATGATCTTTGAATAAGCATATTAAAAGAAATAACTTAAAATATAATATAATGTGTGGATAGCAGTAGTGCCTCAGCTGTGTTTTGCATCTTTTTCTTATTACTAATAGTTTGTGAAAATATCAGTGTTCTTACATTTATCCAAAATTATTTACAATCGGAACAGATATCTGTGAATTGAATCATATTCTTTTTCTGAATATCTGAGCTTAAAATTCTAATTCCCTAGCTTAGTGATGACTTGATGTACAAGCTAGTTCCTGGACAGAATAAATGCCATTCCTAGATTCAAAGCATATGGTACAAATTCTCATGTGAACAAATACAGAACTGGATTTCTTTGACCAGTTGCCAAGATTTGTTTAAAAAGAATAATCTTCATGGAGTTTCTTGCCACAAAGCACATTCACTTCAACAGGGGTGTATGGACTGGGACCGATCCATCCTCCCCCTTTATGGCATCAGACTTTCTATAATATGAAAATATGAAGCAGACTGGGAGTCACTGTACTACAATATTGGGGGAAAATAAACACAAGCTAAATGAATTCATTAGAAACATTAAACAAACATTTGCACAAAATCTTCTGCAGTATTTGCCTACCTCTTATTCAAACCACTGACATAGAAGGAAATGCTCCAAGCCAAATCGGTTTTGAATCCATTTACACCATTGTTCTTGTACTAATAACATTGTGGATTTATTACTTTCTGAGCATTTTATTGTTGTTTGTTCACTACCTGGGGCTTTTTGAATTCATTATGGTTGCCATTCTATATTCCTATCTGAGAAATGCTCATCTTCTTTTCTGGTAATCTTGCCATGTTTCCCATAATATTTCCCTGTATCCTGTATTCCATACTTTGTATCAGAAATGAGTGATATAATAATAAACGGTAAACCTTATTGTCATTTGTGTGAATAACGACTATTCTGCATTTGGAAGTGCACAAAAGATGCTAATAACCACTTGTAAAAATCAGACATTGGGTGCAGTTAGTCTTCTTTGTCAAAGAAGATATCCTCATTTGCATTTGTATCTTCCTTCTTTGCTGCCTGCACAAAGGCAAGTGCAGATGCTTTGAATACTGCAACTTGCAGCCCTAAGGGAGGGTTGAAGGGTTTTGGCAGTGCAGATTTCATTGCACAGTGGGAACCTTTCTTCTGTCAGAGCCCAATGTAAATAATGGTTTCTAAAGCAAGGAGGGCACCCTGAGCTCATCAAGAGTGGACAGTTGTTGATTAGGACAGCATTCTTCAGCTTTGTCTGCTTTTCTAGACCATGGTGCCACCCCTTGGCCTTACTTGAGCCTGATGCCAGTAGCTTGCAGAGCAACATGGCTGAAGGAGAGGCATTGCTCCAGAAAATGCTGGAATAAGCTGAAGCCAACCTGAAAGCATTATGGGGCCAGGTACAGGCTCCCCTGTTGATGCAGGCTGGCTGACAGACCCCCAGTAGGATGCTTTGGGCCAGATCGTCCGTCTGTGGGACCAGAGAAGGAATAAAGAGATGTGTTTCTCTGATTCCTTTATCTAAGTGTCCAGGCACCCATAACTAAAATATTAACTAAGACACCACTTTTGGGGAACAGGGATTTTACTGAGAATATTCATTTCTCTGTCCCTGTTCACCCATCTTCTTTGCCAAATCACAATAAATAAATAAATAAATAAATAAATAAAATAAAATAAAATAAAATAAAATAAAATAAAATAAAATAAAATGTAGCAGTAATTTCTCTGGAGAAATAACCTGCAGCACTGTGCTGAGAACAGAACTGAAGGCATAGGAAAGGAACAAAGAGAGAGAACATCCTTTGTTTTATCAGGGTCTTATGCAGAGTTTCAGCTGAGATGATCTAGACATGGATTTTTATTTTATTTTATTTTATATTTTATTTTATTTTATTTTATTTTATTTTATTTTATTTTATTTTATTTTATTTTATTTTGTTTTGTTTTGTTTTATTTTATTTTATTTTATTTTATTTTATTTTATTTTATTTTATTTTATTTTATTCCCTCCAAAGAAAGTATTGAGGCATTTCTGAGACCTAGCATTTATTTTGTTTCTAGAGAACACCCAGTTCAGGAGCCATGTATTTTCTACAGACTTGCATAAAGCTTTCCATAATGGGTAGAAGTGGATATGTACCTTGGGACACATTAGACACTCATTCATTTGGACTCATTTTGTGAATAAGAAAGGAATGGTATTTGCAGGAGGGAGAATTAGAAAGAGAATGTCTTTTACATCAGAATGAAATTACTCTTCAGACAGGTTTAGTCTTGGACATCCTGCCTCTGGCCTGCAACTGGAAAAGTCTGAAACTGTGTCTTTTTACTTAGTACAGGTTCAGTAACATCAATGGATATAAAATATGCATTGAAGGACAGTTTGTAATGATAGCCTAGGTATTATGTATCTCTGTAACATCCAAGTACAAGACACTTTCTTTGACTACCACTTCAAGTGCTTATATGGAGAGGTGCACTTATGAAGTTTTATCTGTAGTCTAAGTGTCTAGTGCACAGACAAGTCAGCTTAGCATAGCTGTCCTTGATACAAAGGACAACACATTACAGAATGGCTGAGAAAGGCAGAGAGCTCTGGAGATCACCTGGTCTGACCCTGATGCACATAGGTTGCTCAGGACTGTGTCCAGCTGAGCTTTGAATCTCCAAGGATTGAGACTCCACATGTCTGAGAGACCTCTTTCAGTGTTCGACCATCTTCACAATAAAAAAAAAAAAAAAGCCTTTTTCATATATTTAATTGTAACGTTTAATGCAATTGTGGTTAGTGGAATATTGCCTCTTGTCCTGTCACTAGAAACACCATCTTCTTTAGTCTACCTTTTCCCTTAGATATTTATACATTTTAATAAAATTCCCTTTTGAACCTTCTGTTCTACAGGCTGAACAGTTTCAGCTCCCTCAGCCTCTCATCTATGTCAGATGTCCGATGCTCCAGTTCCTTCATTATCTTCAGTTTGTTGTTGTTGTTGTTGTATCTACTCCAGTATGTCCGTGTCTCTCTTGTACTGGTGAGCCCAGAACAAGACCTAGCACTCCAGGTGTGTCTCACGAGGGCTGAGCAGATGTAAAGGATGACCTTCCTCAACCTGTTGGTGATGCAATACCTAATGCTGGCTAGGATGCTTTTGATGGTGTGCATCTAAAAGCTGAAGGGAGTAATATGTAAACTCCTTATATTAATGCTATCTGATAGTATTTGGGGCACATCTCTGGACTATGCTAAATTGCTTCTACACAGGGCACTTCTGTTATCTAGTGCAGTTCCATGAGAATTGTTGCTACTTTGGGCCTTAAAATCAGAAAACATTAAGTTTCTGTTCCAGGGGAATATGTGTATAAGAACCTTATAGGCAGGACTGTTTGTTTTTATCAGGAAAAGCTCTGCAGAATGTGGTTTTGGGGAATGCCAGAGCAACTAGGGAGCTAAGGTGTTCATGAGGTGCTCTGTGGTGGACACTATAGAATATGTTAGAGCAGCAGGTACCTGGTGGCATCATTCACAGCAAGAGAAATCTCTGCTCATGAGTCTGCACATGGGAGTAGGATGGGTAAGGCACTGCTCCAGAGGGGAATTCTCCAGAAGGTTATTTTTCCAGTCACCTCTAATGAGTTTTCATCAGTGCGTGTACTAAATGATGTTGTCTGGCAAAACCTAAGCTCTCATCAGCTGTCTCCATGATTTCAGGCCTGCATGTAGCCTGCGTGACCTCCTTAGCAAGGCACCCTGCTGCTTGTCAAGGCAAAACCCTCTGCCAAAATTCCTTCCACCAAGTCTCATACCCTATATCTGCCTCTTTTTTTTTTTTTTCTTTTTTTTTTTCTTTTTTTTTCTCCTTGTGCTCCCTATCCCAAAAGCTGACTTGGATTAACAGCTGGAAGAGTTCATCTTCCAGAGTAGGATCTATGTCTTTCTATAGTTTAATTTACTATGCTGGCAAGCTGAGAGCACGTGCACACAAGGGCTTGGGAAGAGCAAGCAAATTCTCCCACAGTCTGCCACGAATTAATTGATAGAGCAGTCCACAAAGTAATGCAGCATGATGAACCAGCAGTCAACCTGCTGAAACCCATTCTATTATAAGACTAATCCAGCAGTAGGACTTTGCACTAGGCCTTCTTTACATGGCCCAGATAAATCCTCAGTGAAAGTCTACTTACAGGTAATGCTCTTCATTTGATTTTGGTGACTGATGTCTGGTCTGAGCACCTGGGTTGCCTGTAGCCAAATATGAGCCTTTCCTCAGCAAAATTCAACCTGTTCCTGCATGCTCCCTATTCTATTTTGCCTTTGTGCGTCAGGGAGGACGTTCAGGGAGGATGTCATGAGTCTGTTCTGGGTTGTTCTGCCATCATTTCCAGCAGAGCAGTCCCTTCATTGATGGAGACAGTGGCGGTCAGTCATCAACTAAGTATTTCTGCCAGCCTCTTCATTACCAGATGGACAGCTTTCAACCTGAGCTAGAGTACAAGGTTAGCCTTTGACATATGGTGCTATTCCTGCAAGCAAGTAAAGAATTATGCCTGTGCTTGCAGTGTTGCAATAAAATGTTGATAAAGGGAATGGTCTGGCTTGCTCAGTGCATCTTGCTCCAGATAGTTTCTATGTATTGATTAGCTGGGGTTGACTCAGACAACCTGGATGGATTTTAAAAGCCTCTTGATAGCACATGGTCCATAAAGGAAGGGCAAAGAAATAGTGAAAGACCAACAAACTGCCTCTTTAAGCAGCTTAGAGCTAGCAAGTCTTGACAATCTTCTTAAATCCATCTTTTATTTTTATTTTATTTTTATTTTTTTATATTTTTTTCCCTAGAGGGACAGCCCTGGAGTCTGGGTTCATTGAAAGGTAGAAGCCACTCTAACCACAAACCTCTGAGCCTGTGCTAGGCTGACAGACCCCACCTGCCCTCCCTACTTTGTCCCCTTCCTACCCATCTGGGTGGTGGGGAACAGGTGAGATAGAATAAAATTCCATTCAGGGGGGATTTTCAACTGTGACTTTAAGCACACCAGCACTATCAAGGATGAGGTGTTGTCCCAGCATGTTTTACCTCCTGGGTCAGCTGAGTAGAATGCAGTTTACAGGATGTGGCTTGTTTAGTGATTTAAAATTGGACATCCTGTTTTCTTTGCATGGATTTCAGCC
This sequence comes from Netta rufina, assembly GCF_964035555.1. Classification (NCBI taxonomy): domain Eukaryota; kingdom Metazoa; phylum Chordata; class Aves; order Anseriformes; family Anatidae; genus Netta; species Netta rufina. The sequence continues at coordinate 49,636,578 of NC_140124.1, forward strand.
TGTGGTAACACTTAAAAGACGCAATTTCTCAAGGGTCCTTGGCCAAACTGTCTTCTTTCCCCTGTGCCCATGCACTTCATTGCTTTTGGTGGGACTGTGCCAAGTTACATCGGTTGAGAATCAGGCACAGTCTTTCCAGAGAGGAAAAGAGAACTGCAAATGGCAGTCCTACTCAAATTAAGTTAAATTCAGTCTTTCTCTTTCTCTCTCTCTCTCTCTCACACACACTTTCTCTCTCACCCCCTGAAATTGCATACAAGAAGTTCCTTTCATGCCATCTGGTAGGGAATAAAAAACACCCAAACCCATTCATTGCCTCTGCTATGAGATTTCCCTGCTCAGGTAAGTACAACATGCATGTTCACCCTTCTGCCACCTATGACTGTGCCTGGCAAACAAATATGTCTGTGGTAGTCCTCTTCTGTCACTGTTTTGTACCAGTGTCTTCATATTGTTCTTTGGTTTTGTGTGTCAGATGCTGCAGGTGGTTATCAGGTAACTTCTGTATGGCAGAAATGCTGAAAAAGCCTGGGAACACTTGGTTTACATTATCTGCCAATAACAACCTTACCACATAAGGACAAAGATCTTCAAAAAGCCAGTAAGGCTGTCAAAAAAAAAAAAAAAAAAAAAAAAAAAGAAGCCATTTGGGAGAGAGTGTTATATCCTGAAAATCTGCATTTGAGAAAGCATGGAGAGACTATCTTTGTCTAGAAAACTGTTGAGCAGAATGAAAACCTCATTTGTATGCTTGAGAGGTGTGGTATCATTGGATGGTTTTTTGTGTGAACAAGCTGGTAGCTCATACCACCACTGACTGTTCATACTAGTTTGTCGATGTGATCTATGTCTCATACAATAAAAGATAATTTAATGGGCTTGATAAAAATCCATTACTAAATGAAGTATTTAGCATACTAGCAGTCACATTATGTCTGCTTTCAGTCCTGGATAAAGGTACTCACAAACTATAATGTAACTTTGCAGGGCTAACTCCCAGTAATATAATATATAAAATACATGCCATCTATTTAATTCTTACAGAAAAGTTTTGAAAACCCAGGTCAAAGAACTAGTGGTTGTTTCTTTCTTTTCAGCTCCCACTCACCCCTTTCCATTCTTTTTCCCTTTTCCCCATATCCTTCCCTTCCCTGCCCTTCCCCTTCCCCTTCCCCTTCCCCTTCCCCTTCCCCTTCCCCTTCCCCTTCCCCTTCCCCTTCCCCTTCCCCTTCCCCTTCCCCTTCCCCTTCCCCTTCCCCTTCCCCTTCCCCTTCCCCTTCCCCTTCCCCTTCCCCTTTCCTTTTCCTCCCCTTTTCTTTCCCTTTCCATTTATTTTTCTTTTCTTCTTTTGTTCCTTTATTTTTTTTTTCTTACTGCTTTTGCTTTCCCACTCTAACCACATCTTCATGTTTTACTGTCTTGCTCAGAGAAGTTTCTCTTTAGCCTCTGCACAGAGCTGGCAGTGGGACAGCCTAATGCAACGAGCTGTCTGGGGTAGAAAATGTCCAACTGCAAGGATCAAAGTTCTTCTTCAAAGAGACAGAAAGTCAATGTTGTGTAATGTCTGAGTTCCTCGTGACCTCCACAGCAGAGAAATGGCAAGAAAGATGAGCTCGTGACTAGTCTGTGGATCTGGTGACTGGTTTCAAATCTCTGCTGCAAGCTACCTCTGTGAGAGTCAGCAAGTCCCTTAAAGCTTGCTGGATTTTTGACATCCATGCAGATGTGGGACTTTTCACATGGGTTTTAAGAATTCTGAAAACCTGACAAGGAATTATCTGCCTTCTTTAGAACCAAAATACTCTTCAAGAGTTGGATGTTTTCTTCTCCCAGTGCCTCCATGTCTAATGGTAAAATAGGATTGATAGTGGTTTCTTGCCTTGTAGATAAGACAAAAACTCTGTTGGTGGTGAAGCTGTACAAACAGCGCTACACTATATGGGTGCCATAAGGAGAGAAAATGTGCTATATTTGGACCTAGGGCATGGAGACACTCATGAGCAGCTTATTTAAAGCCCATTCTCATGAGCCCCCTCTGAAATAAATGAATGGCCCTTGTATATGAAAATTAGTGTTATGTATATTTGTTTAAAATGAGCAGATTCATTTTTGGTGATGAGAAAAGAATGTATATTAAAATACCCAGGCACAAACACATTTTAATATTTTTCTTGGCACCGGTGGGCTCTTTTTCAGTTGATTTTGTCAGCCACATTTCCTTTCTGAACAGAGGTTACACACAACAATTGGATGAACAATTGTAGAAAACTCTCAGGGGGGCATTCTTGAAGCCAAGCCTGCATGAGATCATGTTATAAGTGTGGCTTGGCTATGCTTTTATTCAGTAGGTGATCTCATTCATTTAAAGTACTAATCATTTTAACAGTGAGTAACTGCAGCTATCCAAAAGTATAGCAAAAAGTGATCTTGCAAGATTTCCTGTGAGTTTTGCACAGAAATATCCATTTCTGTGCTAGCTGTTTGGACACAAACTGTGTACTGCTGGTGAGACAAAGGAATAAAGTAAGCTTAATACAATCAAAGAAGATTATCGATTACAGCAATTGTTTTACCAAGTTCAGTGTTTTTTATTTAAATGTGTATTTATAGGCTGTTTATAGATTGTTTGCTTTTGGGAAATAGGCCATGTAAACATCTTCATTTCTACAGTTTCTGTCTCACTGGGGTTCTTGCTGGGGCCCCTCAATACTATCATGATATAAATATTAAATACAATTTAACAGATTAAATATCCTGGGACAGGTTAGCCCATGATTACCCCTGAAATGCCTACAGAGCACTTTCTCCAGTATTCCTCAATTATGAAAAAATCCCTGGCTGGACCAATTATTTGCAAGTTCAAGAGGCAGTACAGGCTCCTGGCTAGAAACTTACTTGGGCACAATCAGCTGAAAACTTTGATCTGTCTCTCAGAACAAAAAAACAAAAATGTTTACAGCCAGAAATAACAAGGCTGGGAAGTTAAATTAGAAGCAGGGACGAAAAAAGGCTTTGCCTAATTCTGTTTTCAATCAGTGACTGCAGCAGTCATCAGGAGCAGGCACTGCTGTGGGTTTGAGAATAATGCCTTTATTTTTAGTAGACAGAAGTTGTTGGCTTGACCCAATTGCTGACAACCAGTCTCCCCTAAACACCCCACATAGAGCCAGATCCTGAAGTCCTTCTGTGGTTTTTATCCAAGACCATACTCTCTGCAATCAAAACTTGAGCAGACACAGCCTCACTTCTTGGCCTACACCTATTGCAGACTCTTTTGGTCTCATAAAATGACCATAGAAAAATAAATCTCTGTGCCCAGGTTTCATTTTCAAGTGTCAAACTCCTCTGCACTGTTGGCCTGATTTTTCTGCGGTGTGTTGGGAGTGGGATATAAATTAGAAGCCTCTCCACTGTTAGCTTCTTGCATCTCTTGGGCTCAAGTTTCAATGAAGTAAGAGATTGCCAGCCTTGAACTTGTACAGCAGAGACAACATTGTATATGAGCTTGATCCTGCCAGAGGTTGAGCAGCTTGGGAATATACAAGGTTCCTTTTAGTGAAACTAGATGTTACTCAGGTCCTTGGAAGAAGAGACCATGTTAGCTTCCTTTGGGCAGCCTTGCCAGTCTGGCTTTTCTGTTTCTCAGGACCAAGGTCTCCAGAAAACCACTGCAATGTAAATGTTTAAATATACAATTTTAAAAAACAACAGGCAACTTAACAACTGAAAGGCGAAGCAGCCTCAGAGGAGAGAGGCTACCAACTGCACGCACACTTCAATTTTAGTACAGTAGACAGAAAACCAGCAGAAGAAAAGTTGAAATTGCTGCTCTCCATCAAGAAGAGAGAATCAATAAAAATGGTAACGGCTTTTAGTGTCATTCAGAAAACACATTATTTACATAGGGCTGAAACACCAGGAAAAGTAGAGGGTATTTAAATTTAGTCCAACAAAAGTGACAAACCTAACAATTGGGGGGGGGAAATATTGCCTATATTTTTTTAATTTTTTTTACAGGTGATGTTTTTAACATACAAAATTTGTAAATACCACGTGTTTTCATTACATTCTTTTCCAGCAAGCTGTTTATTCCATGAAAACCATTTTTTTTTTTTTTATGTGAAGAGGATGCATAAGATGTTACTGCTATTCTTTTCTTGCAGGACCATCACTCATGCTCAGCCCAAGGTCCTGAAGGAAGATTTGCTAGTTTAATATCTGTCCCTAGTAGGATCAAGACTTCAGTAAGAGAGAAAGACCAACAAACAAGGGCTGAACTTGTCTGGAACAGAAACTAAGTTTCTGATAACTCAAAGTACAGTCCTCTCCCTACAATGGAAGGCAGATACCTGAACAAGAAAGCATAGTTAGGAAGAAACATACTATAGTGACAAAACAATGTACGTAGTTTCTAGTGCCTTCATCCTCCCTGAGTGGGATACTGATAAGCAATTCAGAACACAATTATCTGTTTTCCATTGTGTACTTGTCCAGCAGGTAGAGGGGAAGAAGAGTTTGAATGAAGCCGGACACATACAGCTCAGTGAATATTTCAGCTGATACTCTTTAAGAGGGAAGGGGTTGTCCTTATTTCAAAGCCTTCCTCCTCTGTGGCTAGCAGAGAACCAGTGTTATAGTCCAGTAATATATGGGTATTCCTAACATATATCTAACATGTCCTGTGCTGTCATAGGCAGAAATGTCAGCTCAAAGAAGAGAATGGACAATTCAACTTGTGAGTCACAGAAGCGTAGACTCTTCATCAGCTGTATATTTGATGCTGTTTTTGTCTGTGAGCCTTGCCTCCCCACCCCGTGGGCTGGGGGACTGTATCAAATGCTGATTCTACTGGGGGATCTCTGTCCAAATACAAGTGTCAGGATTCAGCCCCTGAGTATAGCCACAGCACTGAGAACAGGTAATCTTGTGATTTAGGGCACCAGACTGGAACTTGGAAAGCTTCTGTTTTCCAACCTTTTGTTTTTGGTGGTGGTGGTGGTTTGTTTTTTGTTTGTTTTCTTATGTTATGTCATGTCATCTTGGTGTGCCTCAGGTTCCCCTTTGCTTAGATGTATCCATACTGAGGCTATTTCTTACTAGGGAGACTGGCACTCTCCGGCATCAGTGAATAATCTGTGTCATGTGAATAATCTCTGCTATGCGGTGCTTAATGTCTCCAAGTAATTTAGTGGAAATGTTTTGGTTTTGTGTTTTTTGTTTTGTTTTGTTTTGTTTTGTTTGTTTGTTTGTTTTTTGTTTGTTTATTTTTTGTTTGTGTTTGTTAGTTCTTTTTTGGTTGTTTTTCTTAAATTGTGACTTTTTATCAAACACAGAATGAATCAGAATTTCCAATTTTTGCTAATTGCTGTATATTCTTTCAATAATTTTCATCTAAGCTTCATTAAGTGACTCACTGATACCTATCCTGAACAACAGTCAGGAAAACCTGAGGTTTGTAAAAAAAAGTAGAAGAATTTTCAGGTCAACTTTAACCTGAAACAATTTAGTTACTCTTTCTATTGGATTGAATGAATTGATTTCAGGAGTGTTATGCTCATCTTTATCTTAGTGATATCTTTCCTTGCTGATCTGAGTGATCTTCTGCAATAACTATATATCTGTTTCTCTAGATACAACGAAAGACTTTGTGCATTTTCAGAAACAGATTTCAATATCTAACATGCTTTTCCTGAGCACCCCACAGGTTACGTTCATGATATTTTGAATCACATCTGTATTTCTCTGACATACTTCAATGGATTTAGGAGCCTGAGTGTAATGGAACTATACTGGGCTGTAGCTAAAGGAGTTTAATAGTTGGAATAAGTATTAGGGAACCTTTTAAAGGGACAGTTATTGCTGCTGGCATTATTGCAAGCAATTCCAGCATGAGTTTCTATGCATGTGGCTTTTCAAATAAAAGACTAACCATCAAACACTGGTTTTGTTTTTCTGAACTCCCCATTAATTTCTTATGCTAATTGCAAATATCAAACAGCAACTTTATCTGCTTGCCACAGTAGTAGCCAGAAGAGCTTTTATTTCACTGCCACCCTCTGTAGGAATATGACTTGCACCTATGTCTGTGGTGGAAGGAGTTTGGCCCCATTCAACTTTTAAAATCCTAGGCAGCACATGAATATGCCTTTAAATGCAGGCTCCACTGAGACAACCTCCCCCTGGATCCCAGAACTGCTGTCTGCTTTGGAGACCAGAACCGGCACCTTTGCTTCCTTGTTCAACCCCAGACCAGAAGTCCTCTGGAGAAAGAGCTAACATTTGAGGTCAGGGCTGCACTCACAGGCAAAGGGCTCCTGTTTGGCAGCTGCTTTGGGCAGACATGCTGCTGCTCCAGTAATGTGCACATTGCATGTGCTGTGTGCCTCCAAAAACTTCCCAAATAGGAGTGTGCACCATTGGACCAGGGGAGATGGAGAGGTAATGGAGATCTGCCACGTTGAAGTTTTGCTTTGGAAACGTGACCCTGACTAAGTTCTGTCACCGCCAGCTCCAGAGGATAATGCACAATCTTTACATCTTCTATAGTGCAAAATGAATGACATTGTTAGCATTTGGAAATTGCATTTAGAATGAGTCGGTGAATCAAGGGAAATAGACAGATACAACAGAGGTATGCATGCTCTGAGTGCTGCACAGTATGCTCACATAATTCCTCTAAATGCCTTCTAAAATATTAGCACTAAGGAAAGAAGAATAATTAAGTAAGTTATTAATAACTCAGGGAGACTCCTTGTCTCAAATGTATTTTTATCTTATAAATGTAAGGTCAAAGCTTAAGAGAGAAAAGACTTATTAAAAATGAATGCTACAGAGAACCCCTGTCCCTTGCCACTATTCTAGTTGTGTTTGAAAAGTACTACTTATTTGCTTTAATAACAGACATAAAAAAGGAACATAATTAAATAAAAAGCTATGAAAATACATAGAATATTAGGGCTTAACTTGAACAATTGCCATCACTTTCAGTGAGCTTTCCATCATGATAAAGGTGATTCTCATAAAACACAAACATTTGCTTTCTTATTTATTTATTTATTTTTAAGATAAAATTCTGATTCTATTACTAGTAGCTTCAATTATCCAACCAATACAGAAAAAAAAAAATATTTTTTTAATAACCATGTGTCCTCTTAAGGATGTCACACAAAGCAGGGAAGCAAGGAAACAAGAACTGAATTCCTCAGACACCCTTATTTTAAATGTTTTAGCTTAAATGAATGCTATCGATGATTTTTTCAGCCTTTTAAATTTTGAATTTTATTTATTGCTCTCTGTGGCTTTGAACTGACCTTTAGTGTCTAGAAAGTAAAAATTGATTTGTTTCCTTTTACTTTGCATTCACTAGTCCCTTTTTAATCTCCCTGCTAAGACAAAACACACCTAACTCCTGGCACTTAGTTAAGGTACCAAGTTCAGAATATAGTCAGTCTACTTGCCTTCTACTGCCCTATTTGACCCAGATAGGCACTTTCTGAGGATGAATTCAAACCACTTAATACTTCAGTGCCCTCTGAAAGTGTCCTGTGTCTCTGTCTTGACAACACAGGCTACCTAGGGTGAAATTGTGCCTAGGCTGCATGCCTCATTTATATGCCTAAAATTAGAAAGAATTAGTCTAGACCTAAGAGTCTTTATAGTTTAATTTGCTATTCCACTGTGTATTGGTTGTTGGCAAGGATTTTTTTATTATTTTTTTTTTTTTAGAGAAGGGAATGTATGAAATGTGCATATCTGTTTAATCTGTTTATATATAATATAACCGAAGGAGATTTCTGTGCAGAAATAGAATAGAAATAGAAAGGGCAAATGTCCCCCTGAGCCTGCCACAGCATAGCAGAATGACTAGAGGGTCTGCTGAGATCCCCCTTGATAGGCCAGCATACTGTCTACTTCCTTCAATAACATCTTTTTGCCCTATAGCATCCTCTCACCTTCATTCGTTTCTTCTTTGTAAAGGGTAAAGCACTTGCCAGTTACCCAAGGTAATAAAAAACATTATTTTTTATTATATATATATTTATTTATTTCTCTAATAACAAAATTACCAAAAATCCTGTGAAAATCAAAGATTGGAGAAACATTTTTTTTTATTTATTATTTTTTTTAAGTAGCTTAAATTCCTGAAAGCATTCGTCTGCCAAACTTCATGCTGTGGTCTGAAATCACTTATCTAGAAAAAGTAAATTTATTTACTAATCTGTGTTCACTTAAAATATGGATCACCTAGACAATTCTGCCTCTGCACTTTTAGTGATATTGGCAGAGTTTCTTAGCAGATATTGCTATTAAGGAATCATTCCCTGTGGCCCTTGCTTCAGGAGAATATGAGGGAAAAATTATATCCTATTGCCTTCTACCTCCAAAGAGGAAGGTTTAATCTAGACTGAGAGGTTAGTGTACTGTGAATGCTTGAGGTCCTGCCCCTTGCTTGTCAACACAGGGGATCTGGTAGGGAACCCATGAACCCTCCTCACAGGTTACCTCCTGCAGTAGCCTAGTCATGGGGTGCTGATGCAAACCCTGGATTCATTTTGATATCAGAACAGGCTATGGTTGCACTGAAAGTCTAAACACAGAAGCTACTGAGTCTACTAGATGTAATCAGAGAGAAGGTGAATGATGATAATATTAGTTATTATAGCAAAACTGCACACTTAAACAGCAATAAGAACGGGCTTGTAAACTAAGCAGCCCATTTATGCTAAAATTTGCAGAGAAACAGCTAGTTTCTCTGTAGTTTCCCTGTAGTTTCTAGTCTTTCTGTATGGAAATTCTTGGAGAACATCACAATAACTTAACAGTCAGAACTCTCTTGGCACCTGGATTACAGTTTTAGGACATCTTAGATATATTGTACTTCTGTATAGCAAATACAAAACTTCTGAATATAGATCCACTTTTCTTGGCTACTGTAACAGAACCCTGTGAGGTAGACACTCCAAAGAAAATCTATTTGCGTATGTACATTGAAAGATAAATTCTTTAAATGTTTATTTAACCCTTTCAATGTGTTCTAATATATTATTAGAATGATAAGAACAGACTAGAAATATAGATAGATTAAATTAGATAGCTAAGCACTTGTTCAAAATAACAATTTGTTTTATTTGTTAATGAGTAGTTAATAATTACTTCATACTGAACATAATTTCAAATGTGATTATATAGCAGAGACTTCTAAATCACATATTTAGAGATGACTTGGCAATTAGCAACCTAAATATAGTTTAAATATGATAGCACTTGTTTCCTTCATGTCTGTTCACTTTGCAAGCTGAATGCTCTGTATGTCTTATTCTAGCTTGGATTATTGTACTCTATTTAAATCAGAGTGGGCCAACATTAAAATTTCAGATCCCAAAGATCTCAAAGGCTGGAAATTTTCATGCTCTGAAATGCAATCAACCATGCAGCTGAGATTCCTTTTTCGCTAAGATATGTGTACTCCAGGGTGGGATTTTTGTATATGCTTAAGTGTTGGCCTTGCTCTGTTCCTGCCGGAGCACTGTAATTTCTTTGAGATTTTTTCAGAAATCTCAACCTCAATTTACCTTAAAGTCCTTCCAATGTGTTGGGGAAGTCTTCTTCTGAAATTATATAAACATTGTTCAGATTCTGTATGGGTTGAAAAATGTGGAGGTGTTCTCAGAAAACATATATTACATTCTGTCTGGTACTTTTGTGAAGGGGAACTCTGACATAATATGTAACAGTTAATAGCAGGGTATATTCACATCTAGACAATTTTCACAGCAATAGTTGTTAAGGTTTAAGTTGTTTGGACTATGTTCTTTTATGCTTATTATTCTCTTCTTGAGAGCAGCTCACAACATATTAGCCTCCTATATTTACGGAAAAGTTAAACCACCAGCTTGACTAGAGTACATCTGATGGGCTGGATTAGTGGGCTAAGAAAATCCCCAGTGTATTTTTTCTGCTTTCTTTGGAGCAACATAAAATGGAATTTAACCCACTGAGACATTTTTCCTGCATTTGCAGTAGCAATATTATCCTTTTAGTGAATCAATAATGAAAATATATGCTACTCATGCATGAGTTACTTCCATAGAGGCATTTGGTACATAAATCTTTACATTAAGATGTCTTCGAAATGTAGTCTGTATCAATAATTTATTCTTCACTATATGAACCAGACCATCAAGTCATTTTATTTCAACACACTATCACATTATCAACATATTCCACAAAAGTTGTCTTTGTTGACAAGTGAGACTGTTCCCTGGCCTCCTTGTTGTATCATTACTTATCATCGTGGCATTGATGAGAGGTGTTGTTTGATCCTAGAGCAAAACAACCTTTAATTTCAGACAGAAGTACTCAGAAGGAACACTTAACGTGATGTTTCACTACATTCAGTACTTTTTTCTTTATATTAAGAATACCAGCTAAAAAAATTTACCTTTTGCGTGTGTGTGTGTGATTCTGTTACAATAAGAGATAACATCTCAGCATCTTGTTGTAAATTACTTATTTCTGTGTTTTTAGTTTTTTTCTTTTGAAATAGTGAAGGGGTGTGAAGGTGGGGAGCATTCAACATGTCATAACCCATGTGTTCTTCAAATGTTGTGTGAACCATTAGCATTACCATGCCCTTGTGGTTTAAGTTAATGGCTCAAAATGGTCAACTGAATAGAAATGCGCCCATGTTTGCAATGTTACTAGGTCTGCTTCTCAGAGATCTCTTGATACTTTCCCATGTTATGTGGCAGCATCTAAAAAATGCTATTTCCACTTCTCTCATGGTCCCCAGGCAAAAATTCTCCATTCGATTTCTAAGCATCAGGACTTAAGTTCTCTGCAGTTTTCTAAGGAGTTGCATTGCATGACCTACATGATGATGTCTATTACTAAGCCTTGAGGCGTTAGGAACCACCGTCACTACATCTGCTTTAACACTGAAAATGGGATGTTTTACAATGCTATGAACAACTCCACTGCCATTAAAGAACATCTTTTACAGAATCACAGAATCACAGAATCACAGAATTTCTAGGTTGGAAGATACCTCAAGATCATTGAGTCCAACCTCTGACCTAATGCTAGCAGTCCCCACTAAACCATATCCCTAAGCTCTACATCTAAACGTCTTTTAAAGACTTCCAGGGATGGTGACTCCACCACTTCCCTGGGCAGCCTGTTCCAATGTCTAACAACCCTTTCGGTAAAGAAGTTCTTCCTAACATCCAACCTAAAACTCCCCTGGTGCAACTTAAGCCCATTTCCCCTCATCCTGTCACCAGGCACGTGGGAGAATAGACCAACCCCCACCTCGCTACAGCCTCCTTTAAGGTATCTGTAGAGAGCAATAAGGTCGCCCCTGAGCCTCCTTTTCTCCAGGCTGAACAAGCCCAGCTCCCTCAGCCACTCCTCGTAGGACTTGTTCTCCAGGCCTCTCACCAGCTTCGTCACCCTTCTCTGGACCCGCTCAAGCACCTCCATGTCCTTCTTGTAGCGAATTTTAGCAGATATGCATGTCTTGTGGTATTGATAGATATAAAAATTGATAAGATATTGATATTGACAGGTGATGCCAATAGATATAGAACACAGTATTGAAACCCATACGTATAGATACATAAAAATACCTATTGATAAGGATAGGTAACAATACCTATTGATACCGTTACCAACTGATGTGAAAATCTATAGGAAGTGTTAACTATTGATGGCTATCAACATAAAAAAGTATCAATATCAGACATTGATCTTTATTTTTATCAAAAATGATATCAAAACTGATAGGTATTAGACACCTACTGATGCTTATAGATATAGATAACTATCAATATTAATAAGTATTGCTCCCTTTTGATATTGATAAATATCAGTTCATGCTGATAGGTATTGATGAAAATAGGTTAGTGAAAGATGTATATGCCTATTAATGCATATTGGTATTCAAAGTATTGGTATCAGAATTCATACTGATATCAATATGTTTGTTTGCACACTGATAACAATAGGTCTTGATATAAATATATGTCAATGTCCTTATCAATAGTTGTCAATAAGTATCCATACTGATTGATAGCAATGCCTGTCAATAATGATAGATAAAAAGCCCGTTGATGCCTATTGGTAATGACAAGGTATCCCTGCATATTGATTTTGATATTCATTGATATTGAAAGGCTTTGATGCATAATGATAATTTTTGAAATGGATTGGTATTAATGCCTATAGAAATCAAATGACATTGATTATGGTCATGGCAGTATTGATTATAAGCTAGAATAAATTCCTATTAATATTAATTGGTATCAGGATTAACAAGTATTGATGCCTTCATTACCAAAATGTATTGAAACCAGTAAGTATTGTAAGGCCTATTCATATCAATCAATATACATACCTGTCAAAAGGTCTGTTAAACATAAATTATCACAGAATCATAGAACATTTTGGGCTGGAATGGACCTTAAACATCATCCAGTTCCAATACCCCTGCCATGTGCAAGGATGCCACCTACTAGATCAGGTTGCTCAGGGCATCATCCAACCTGGTCTTGAACATGCCCAGGGATGGGGTATCCACAACCTCTCTGGGCAACGTGTGCCAGTGCCTCACCACTCTCTGAGTGAAGAATTCCCTCCTAACCTAATCTAAACCTTCCCTCTTTTCGTTTAAAACCATTCCCGCTTCTCCTATCATTATCTGCCAAAGCAAAAAGTTTTTCTCCATCTTTTTTTTATGAGTCCTCTGTAAGTATTGAAAATCTGCAGTGAGGTGTCTCCAGAGCCTTCTCTTCTGCAGGCTGAACAGCCCCAGTTCTCTCAGCCTTTCTTTATAGGAGAGGTGCTCTAGCCCTCTGACCATCTCTGTGGCCCTCATCTGGACCCACTCTAACAACTCCACTTTTTTCTTGTGCTGGGAGCTCCAGACCTGGATATAGCACTCCAAGTGGAGCCTCACAAGGGCAGAGCAGAGACGGACAATCACCTCCCTCAGTCTCCTGCCTTCTCCTCTGCCGATGCAGCCCAGGATGAAGTTGGCCTTCTGGGCTGCAAGTGTGCACTGCTGGCTCATGTTGAGCTTTTCATCCACCAGGACCCCCAAGTCCTTCTCTGCTACTCTCAGTGAGTTCTTCTCCCAGTCTGTACTCATGTCTGGAATTGCCCCAACCCAGGTGCAGCACCTTGCACTTTGACTTGTTGAACATTGTGATTCATGTGGGCCCACTTCTCAAGCTTGTCCAGGTCCCTTTGGATGACATCCCTTCCTCATTGTCAAAAGTTTTTAACAGATGTTGACACCAGCTCTTGTCAGTAACATCAATACCTATCAATAGATACCAATATTCATAGGTAATACTAGATATCAAGTCAGTAGGTGTTGATGCCAGTTGATATTGATATGCAGATCAATAAGATCAATGCTTATCAATATCTATATAAATAAATCTGCATCTTTTCAATAAATATCTGACAATAAATATTGATGTCTATCAATACTGACTGATACTGATACCAATTTCAAGATAAGACTATATAGATATCAACATATCTACACATCTATATTGATATCAACATATGTCTAAGTATCTTTAAATGTTACTTTGATCTCACTCTAGGTATAAATACTGATATAGTTATACATCAGTGCATATATATGTTACAGATATCTATATTGATATATAGATATATATAAGCCAGCACATATAGTACTTCCTTTCAACTCTTAGTTAGAGTTGACACAGGGGACAGAATGAAGCAATTCTTCTTTCCAATTGTCAACATATGAGTTGCATAAAAAGCAGTGTGTGACCTCCAAGCAAGTATAAAAGATATTACTTTGCATCAGCCTTTGTGGTATTTGAATTCACAATGGTATGTCTTGTCCTTTATGAGTGTGGGAAAAATCATAAACATTTATGTTTCTGAGAGCCATCTTGGGTTGTGGGAAGGAAAGATAAAATCAATCACAAAAAAAGACCAAGCTTTTTTTTTTTTTTTTTTTTTTCTGTCTTCAAGAGTCCTCAATACAAGGGAGACTCCATTGCCAAGTCATGTATTGCTCTATGTGGATGCACATGGACTTAGACAAGATCTTTAATAACATCTTGTTTGTTGCAAGTGGTTTATTTTCATAGTTTCAGGACAGAACAAATTGTTCAAATATTTAAAAGTGAGTGATTTCTAATTTTACAAAATAAATTAATGTTTTAAGAGTACAAAATGGCCCTAACATCTTATGGAAATCAAATAGATCTGTAAGCACATAAGCATATGACACTGTCCCAGATATGAACTTGAAAGTAGACTTAAGGGACTTGCTGTTTTGACCTGGGAAAAAAAAAAAAAAAAAAAAAAAAAAAAAAAAGGGGGGGGGAGAATAAGGAAAAGAGTCATCTAGATTATTGTGTACATACAAAAGGCTTAATCCTTAGAATCCTTAGGCCACGAACCAGGCACACACCCAATGATGCCAATGTGTTTGTCTTACAGGGGAAACAAAGCAACATTTTATTACATGCTAAGTGAGATTCTTTGCTTGCCCAGAATGAAGGAAAAGTGCAAACAGGTGCTGGCTCAGCAGGAATGGAAACTCAAGAATAGTAGCAGCTTTTTCTTAGGTTCATACACATCGTGGAAGACTAACTTTCTGTCATTACCTTAATAAAGAATTATCTACTACTCACTCCACCTATGGCTGAATTAGAAGCTATCTTCAAAAGTTTTTTGACTGTGAAGCTGCCTAACATCATCACTCCATTTCTGCTTTTCTGCTGTGCACAAGCAGTCAAGAAGGCAACCCTCTTGGTCAAGGAAGCAAGGCCCCACTCTCCTCTGGCTCTGGGGGAAGAAAAGAGTCATTATTGACACATGCAAGTGATTTGAGAAGAGACTGTCTATACTGATAGAATAAGACTTAGTTGTCTTGTGAACCAGGAAATGTCAGATTTTCTGAAAGGTTAATGGGAGGCTTTATAAACACATTAAATCTAATCTTACAGTGTGAATGCTGATGACTTTATGTCAAGATCCTAGAAATAAGAAAGGGGAAGAAAGAATACTTAGGGGAAAGTAAGTTTTGACTTTGGAGACAGGAGAGTGTTTCACTGTAACATATTGCTGAATTTCTCCTTCCATATAAAGCTGGCGATCTGCCTGGTACCATATGCTAAAATAAGACATTTGACATTTGAACTGAAAGTAATGCTCAGGTTTTTTATACTTACTGAAGTTTAATTAAGTGAATGACCTGGTCCACTCTGGAAGTGAACAAAACTAATTTATTTCAGGGTTATCTACTCTAAATGGGCTGTATAAAACTCCAGTCACTACAGGGACTGGCAGGGAACTGTATAATGTTGTTAATATAACCTTTCCACTTCAGTCAGAATCATCCATGCCTCTTCTGCTTTAGCTGGAGAATCATTAAAAAGGGAATTCATAAATAAACACACTTTACATGCAGCCTTTCCCCCTGCTATTTTATAATCTTATAAGCATTAAGAGATGCAGAAGAATAGGACATATGGGAACAAGCTATACGAGTTTTGTTAATCAGGTTTAGGTGAATAATTTACACAGTTTTCTGCCATAGCTTTTTAAGCAGTATCTTCTGATGTATATTCAGGTTTGGATTTTCCTTTTAAGTCATTAGTCTTTCATTTGTGACTTTCTTTCATTGCCTTGTTGCTTTGAGGAGATTTGCCTTTGCTAGTTAGCAGGTTTTTACAATTTGGGCAAAATTGGTTAATCCTATAATAGAAACCTGCTGTGTGGAGAGTGCTATTTTTACTGTACATACTGTATCTCGTAGCATAAGCCAGTTTTAGAATGAGATACAGCTGCCATTAAATCTATACCTCTCAAGGAGGCCTGTGAATAGCTGCTCCTTAGGTATGGACGTGTCCTGCAGTTCTATTATCCTGGCACAGGCTCTAAGTAATTCCAATCTTTAGCAAATCGATATCCTTAGCTCTTCTTTTTCCTTCCTTTTCTTCACTCACTAGATTTGCTCTTCCTGAAAAGAAACAGAGTCTGTGTCTATATTGACCTATGGGTGTGGATTAGCATCACAGAATCATATTCTAAGAATATTCTAAGTTGTAAGGGACCCACAAGGATCACCAAGTCCAAATCCTGGCTCCACAAAGGACCGCCCCAAAAAATCAGACCATGTGTCTGAGGGTGTCATCCAAATGTTTCTTGAACTCCATCAGGCTCGGTGCTGTGACCACTGCCCTGGGCAGCCTGTCCCAGTGCCTGACCACCCTCTTAGTGAAGAACCTTTTCCTAACACCTAGCCTGACCCTCCCCTGTCCCAGCTCCATGCAGTTCCATCAGGTCCTATCATGTCCCCAGAGATCAGATCTCAGCACCTGCTCCTCTTCTCCCCCTCGTGAGGAAGCTGCAAGCTGCCATGAGGCCTCCCTTCAGCCTCCTCTTCTCCAGCCTGAACAAATCAAGTGATCTCAGCTGTTCCTCATATGTCTTCCCCTTTAGACCATTCACCATCTTTGTAGCTCTCCTTTGGACACCCTCCAAGAGTTTCATGCCCTTCCTGTACTGTGGCACCCAAGCCTGTAAGCAGTATTTGAGGTGAGGCCACATCCCTGCTGTGTAGAGCAGGACAATCCCTTCCCTCTACCAGCTAGAAATACTATGCCTGGTGCAGCCCAGGATATGGTCGGCCATTTTGGCTGCCAGGGCACACTGCAGGCTGATATTCAGCTTGCTGTTGACCAGAACACACAGATCCCTTTCTATGGGGCTACTCTCCAGCCTCTCCAAGATGTGCCAAACCAAGATGTTGTCTGGGACAGACCTTAACCTGCACATCCTTCCAGGGAAACTAGAATGCAAAGGGAGAGATAAGGTGCAGGACAGAGTGGCCCATCCTGCTACTCTCCAGAGGAGTTTGGGTTAAAATTAGACAATGTGACTGAAAACAATGTATTAGGGTTTTTACCGATGCCTGTGCCACAGTCTCCCCCTACACAACCCATAGATGTGTCCTGATTCTCGCATGTTCCTTTTCAGCAGCTCCTGGCCTGAGGGATACACTAGGAACATGCTGTATGCATGCACAGGCATGAAAAAATTGGGTGGGGATGAGGGAGCAAGTGCTAATCAGGGGTGCTTGTTTGGAGTAAAATGCACTAGCAGAGCTTTGCCAAATGAGAAGGCTTCTACTTTGCATTTTCAGAGCCTCTCAGATCTTAGCCCTTCCTCCCAGGTGGTAAGGAATCATTCCTACTATTCTTCTCCCAAAACAATATAATTGCAATCAGATTAAACCAAACATAAGAAAATGTGCTTATGTACTAGATTTATAAATGTCTGGTCTGTTCCCACATCGCTTAAGGAATGTTAGGCTTTAGTCCATATGTTACTTTTAAGATTAAAGAGGGGAAAAAAAATACAACAGTGGTCTTGAGCAAGAGCTACATTTGTTAATATATCCTGAAAAATGCACATTTTTTACAGACTGGACATTTATATCAAAGCATAATCTCTCAGCAGCAAGAATCAAAGTAGCATTCATCTAAAAATAAATAAATAAATAAATAAACTAGCACATCTGTGCATTTGTCAAGTCATAAAGAGATCCTTAAGGGGGCTGTCAAAATTTCCATGAATCATCCCAACCTGCATGCACCTCAACCTGAACCCTCTGGTGTTGGGCTAAGGTGACTGCCGCTGATTTACTGAGGCAGGCAGCTCAGAGTCTCTGACAGGTCATAAGTAAATCATGGTGTCTGTGTGAGAAAAAGTATAAAGCACAGTTGTTTTCAAATGCTTGTTCATGCACCCCTTCTAAGAGACCTGCAAAAAGTAATGAATGGGGATGTAGTCATTCCTATTGGAAACATCTTCCAGTGTTTCCAAGTGTAGAAAGATTGAAAACCCATTCAGCTGTGGCAGACACAGGGGGATGTACTCAGTCCATCTGTCAGCAGTTCCCCAAAAGGTTCCTACACATACACACAAAGAGGTCACATTTTATTTGAATTAAAAACTACAAACTGGGGCAATTCAAATGGAGCAAACCAGCAAACCCAAAGCAAGTGTCAAGGGCTGAAACCTGATTACATCTTCTAAGACTTGTCCCTGATGTTCTCCTAAAGTACTCTGCTGCATCTTTTGGTTGCTGCCTCCAGGCTTATCTGGAGGTAAGGCAGCCACCTTGCTAGCTGTGGCAAAAGTTGGCCAGCCCCTGCCCCAAGGCTGATTCAATTTGCTGGAGTTGATTGCCTCAATATAGGCCCACATGTTGCTGTAGATCATGTTTTGGTGGGCATTAACATAAGGGATGTGCATTGCTGAGCCCATGGTCATCTTGCAATGCTTTACCTGGCCGTGAGTAAAATGGGTTTTGTTGCTGCTTGCTTTTGCCAAAGTGAGTGTGGCATTACACTGAACGGAACACAAGGGTTTGGAGGCCTGAGCTTGTTCCTCAGTTTTGCAATGTCTTCATTAACACAACAGGTATGGGGGGAGCAAGAGCTTAAACAGGCAAGCACAAGAGCTATAAGCAAAAGCAAAAAAGCCCAGCCAAGTAGACTGTAGGAAAACAAAGATACTAATCACTCATACTTATCTTTCTTATTAGAGCTGTGCTTAAGCCATGAAGCTCACATATCCAGCCTTCCTATAATTCAAAAGGTATTTGGAACTATGTATGCATCTTGATTTCAAGAACAATGTGCATATCTATGTCTCATAGATACATAAAAACATATGCGTTTAATATAAAAATAAACAAAATTATCATCCAGCAGTAGACACTGAAACCTCTAGATGCTCTGTGCTTCATTTCTTACTTATTCAGTACTTCATAGTTGCATGGTATATCTCGATGCATTTTGTACTATAGTACATTCTCTGCATTAACAAAAATATTTCTTCTTTTTACTTGGGGTCATGGAGTCATATTCAAATCTGTCTATAGAAAAGACTATAATTAAATTCAGAGATGTCATTGAATCAAATATATCCAACAGTTAACAGCTACCCCCCAATGAGTATATATGTTTATGTATATTTATGTATGTCTTGTATGTCTCTCCAGATATATGTATGCATGTTTGTGAATGTATGGCAATCACTATATATGTACCAAACATTCTCCAACATTTGCAAGTCAGAATACAACATAACATCTATGATCTTAAAAGTGTATTCAGTAGATAAAGTAATAAAAACCTTTTAATACTGACAGCTTTCCAAAGACATAGCAGATGTCTGAGACATTAGAAATATAGATGATAGTGAACATCAAAATTCTTAGTTATACTGAGGACTCCATAAGCCTAATTTAAAACCGATTATTTTACCATAAAATCATATTTTTGGCAAGGGGTCTTTTAAAATCTTATTCTTTAAAAACAATAATTATGCACTAAAAACTGAGGAGGCTTTCAACACTAGAATTATGTCTGCATTTTTTATTTTGATGTATGTGGGGGTTTTCCCAAAAAGAAATGTGTTTGCCAGCTGACATCTCTCAAATCTCTCCATGTGTAATCTGTGGCCATGGAATATTTTTTCAAGCAGTTGGAGGATAATGAATATAATTAGTTAAAAATTTAAAAGAAGTCAGTTAGCAAGCTGACCTGGATCTATTCTTGTAATCTGAGCTAAGCCGCTCTCACTATGCTTCCTTCTCCATTCTTTTTGTATCCTGTTTCTGAACACCTTCTATCGTTTTGAGTCATTATTTCCATGTTACAGACTGTTTTAGACAGTATCCCTACTCAGAGAATTATTAACTGCTGTAAAGGGAAATAAGGTGACACTATTTCACAGTAGCTTAAATTGGCTTTCTGATATCATTGATTTCATTGATAGATTTTGGTTCAGCACCCTTTCCACTCCCCACCTCCACCCTCCCACCCCCATTTTAACAAAGGATTTTATCTTTTGTTTTTGGAGAAGGGGTAGGGGGGGGATGCGAAAACACTAAGGGGGAGGTAAGGGGAGTAAACACATTCTCTCTCCCTGATTTCTTCCATTATTACTCTCTAGTATCCCCTTTCTGTACAATATTCCTTGAAAGCAAACACTTTACTCAAAGCAGCTGTCTAAGGAAGTTACTTTTACTTTTCATTGCAGGGTGGCCTATTGAAAATGATTAACTTGACTGTGATGGAAAAGAAAAACAATCTGGAAACATCTGGCAAATTGCAAAGCATTGCCTAACATTTTCTTCCCTGTAAGATTTAGTTCAGAAACATTATACTTAATGGGTACCCATTTACTTAAAGCACTAAAGGTTTTGATGTAGGCTTTTTTTTTTTTTT
The DNA here is from genome assembly GCF_964035555.1 of Netta rufina. Taxonomy (NCBI): domain Eukaryota; kingdom Metazoa; phylum Chordata; class Aves; order Anseriformes; family Anatidae; genus Netta; species Netta rufina. The sequence continues at coordinate 49,656,872 of NC_140124.1, forward strand.
CCTTTTTTTTTTTTTTTTCTTTCCCTTAAGTTGTACCTTTTTAACAGTTTAGCCTATACTCCTTTCCATCCATATGAAAAGATGCATACATTCAAGGTGGCCATGGTGCTGTGTTGAAAAGGTGTTTAATGTTCCTGGTTGGTTTGTTGTGTCTTGTCTGCATATATATGAGGCCTGAAATATGTGGAAATGTCTTCCAAGTGGCTAACGTGACAGCTGAAAAGTAACTTAGGGATACAAATAGAAGTTGTCAAAATAATTTTAAAAAGTTAAAGAAACTTTAATACAGTTTTTAGAGAATTTCATTTGGTTTGTGAGCTAAGGAATTAAAACATTTTTGTGAAGTTCTCTGTGTGAAAATGTGTCGATCTGCTTGAGGGTAGGAAAGCTCTGCAGGAGGATCTGGATAGGCTGCACCGATGGGCTGAGGTCAACTGCATGAAGTTCAACAAGGCCAAGTGCCGGGTCCTGCACCTGGGGTGCAATAACCCCAAGCAGAGCTACAGGCTGGGAGAGGAATGGTTGGAGAGCTGCCAGGCAGAGAAGGACCTGGGAGTGATGGTGGATAGTCGGCTGAATATGAGCCAGCAGTGTGCTCAGGTGGCCAAGAAGGCCAATGGCATCCTGGCTTGTATCAGGAACAGTGTGACCAGCAGTGCTAGGGAGGTGATCGTCCCCCTGTACTCAGCTCTGGTGAGGCCGCACCTTGAGTACTGTGTTCAGTTTTGGGCCCCTCGCTACAAGAAGGACATGGAGGTGCTTGAGCGGGTCCAGAGAAGGGCGACGAAGCTGGTGAGGGGCCTGGAGAACAAGTCCTACGAGGAGCGGCTGAGGGAGCTGGGCTTGTTCAGCCTGGAGAAGAGGAGTCTCAGGGGCGACCTTATCGCTCTCTATAGGTACCTCAAGGGAGGCTGTAGCGAGGTGGGGGTTGGCCTGTTCTCCCATGTGCCTGGTGACAGGACGAGGGGGAATGGGCTTAAGTTGAGCCAGGGGAGTTTTAGGTTAGATGTTAGGAAGAACTTCTTCACTGAAAGGGTTGTGAGGCATTGGAACAGGCTGCCCAGGGAAGTGGTGGAGTCACCATCCCTGGAAGTCTTTAAAAGACGTTTAGATGTAGAGCTTAGGGATACGGTTTAGTGGGGACTGCTAGCATTAGGTCAGAGGTTGGACTCAATGATCTTGAGGTCTCTTCCAACCTAGAAATTCTGTGAAAAGCCATTCTTACTTTCTACTGTTTTAAAATAAAAGGGAAAAACATGGCATTCCCTTACAAGTGCATTTTTTATTTAGGTGTTTTGGCAAGTAATCTGTGGAGACACTACATTCTGCAAAAAAAATACACATTTCATATTCACTATTTATTTTGTAGCATTTCTCAAGTAAGTGACATGAAACTATCATTGTGCTGAAAGAAAACAGAGAAAAAGGAAGCAATGTATTCAGAAAAAATATCTGTAAGCAAACTTACTTTCTCTTATAGTTAAATATCTGTTTTGCCTCCTTTATGGAGACTTCTGAAATTCCATACAAGATCATATAAAAAGTTTTGTATGAACAACTGTTTCTGTACATCTATAATTCTGTGAAAAAATAAAAATTCTGCAATGAGGTCTCCACAGAGACTTCTTTAGGCTGAACATCCCCAGCTCTCTCAGCCTTTCTTCAACAGAGAGTTGCTCCAGCCCTCTGAGCATCTTTGTGGCCATCTTCTGGACCCACTCTAACAGCTCCACTTTTTTCTTGTGCTGGGGGAATCACACCTGAATGCAGTACTACAAGTGGGGCCTCACAAGGGCAGAGCAGAGTGGAACAACCACCTCCCTCACCCTGTTGGCCACTTCTCTGTTCATGCAGCCTAGGATGCAGTTTGCCTTCTGGGCTGCAAGCATGCACTGCTGGCTCGTGTTGAGCTTTTCATCCACCAGAACCCCCAAGTCCTTCTCTGCAGGGTTGCTCCCAGTGAGTTCTTCTCCCAGTCTGTTCTTGTGTCTGGAATTGCCCTAACCCAGGTGCAGAAACTTGCACTTGGGCTTACTGAACCTCATGTGGTTCATGTGGGCCCACTTATGTAGCTTGTCCAGGTCCCTTTGGATGACATCCCTTCTTTCTGTTGTTATCAGCTGTACTAATCAGGTTGGTGTCATCTGCAAACTTGCTGAGGGTACACTTGATCCCATTGTCTACAGCATTTAGAGTAATATTGAATAGTACTGGTCCCAACACAGACCCCCGAGGGACATCACTTATCACTGGCCTCCATCTGGACATATTGCTGTTGACCACAGCTATCTGGGTGCAGCCTTCCTGCCAATTCCTTATCCATTGAACTCATTAAATCCCTCTCTCTCAAGCAACCTCTTTTTTGCTTTTTGACTTCATTGTGCATCTTGATTGAAATAACAAGTAGACCTTCCCAGATCAAGGATCCTAGCTGTAACATTATTTCCCTGAGGATATCTGTAAGACCATTATTATGGTTGCATTGCATGAAGAGTTCTTTCCATCCATATCTGTAACTTCTCTCTTTAACCAATTCTTATAGGCCCTTTTCTTAGTTTTAGCACTTTTGTTTGCTAATATCACAATTTCATCATTTTTTTTTAATCTCTGTTGTAGATCTTTTTTCCTATCTTTTTCTCTTTTCTTCTCTTCATTGTCTTTTTCTTTTCTATTTTCTTTTCTCTTCCTCTTTTCTTTTTCCTTCCTTCCTCTTTTTTCTTTTTTTTCTTTTTTTTCCTTTCTTTTCTTTTCTTTTCTTTTCTTTTCTTTTCTTTTCTTTTCTTTTCTTTTCTTTTCTTTTCTTTTCTTTTCTTTTCTTTTCTTTTCTTTTCTTTTCTTTTCTTTTCTTTTCTTTTCTTTTCTTTTCTTTTCTTCTTTTCTTTTATTTTTCTTTTCCTTCCCTTCCCTTCCCTTCCCTTCCCTTCCCTTCCCTTCCCTTCCCTTCCCTTCCCTTCCCTTCCCTTCCCTTCCCTTCCCTTCCCTTCCCTTCCCTTCCCTTCCCTTCCCTTCCCTTCCCTTCCCTTCCCTTCCCTTCCCTTCCCTTCCCTTCCCTTCCCTTCCCTTCCCTTCCCTTCCCTTCTTTCCTCCTTTTTTTTTTTTTTTTTTTTTTTTTAGAAGCAGTCTTAAGGCTTGGTGTTGACTGCTTCTTTCTACATAGGCGGGCCTTCCACTACACCCTCACCTTCCTCTCCTTCAAGATCCATGGCCTCAAACCTATTATGGGGGGACACCTGGGGAAGCAAGGTAGGGGAGGAGGGGGTTGCCTTTGATGTCAAAGTGGGACTCACTTCTAACCCTCCTCATCCTTTTGGTCACCTCCCTCTGCCCGACAGCGATAGGCCTAGGACTCCACCACCCTCTAGGGTGCATCATCCTGGTACCCTGGCACACCAGGGCTTTACTCCACCAGGCAATCTTCTGCTCACAAGCCATGATGCTTCTCAGTCTCTCCACCTCCTTGAGCTCAGCCACCACGGTGAGCAGACCACCCCCCTGAGAACAGGCGGTGTCCCCGCCACCCTCCCCCGGCAGTGGTGCCTCTGGGCAGACCCTGAGTCTGGGTTGCCACAGTCATTTTGGAATGAGCTCTCTGCCTAGCGGACCCCACGGTATGCGGGTGACCTCGCAGACTGCCAGCCCTTGGAGCACAGCCCCATGCCCTCCCACACCAGCTGCACACCGGTTGGCATCCGTGGCTGACCCTCCCCGCCCTCCCAAGGGCTGTTTCTAGGCAGAGGGCAGGGGCGCAGCCCCAAGAGCTGGCAGGTGTGGCCAGGGCCCGAGGTCCCCGTGTAACTCATGGTCGGGTGCTGTGGCTGTGGCTGCGCTGGCTTGTTGTGTTTAAATAAACATCACCAAGTTGAAGATACGCGCGTTTTACTGAACTTTGCCCTTCAGGTCTCTGTATTTTACTTGTTATTCAAACTGTAACCTGCTTTTCACCCTCTTACGGGTCATAGCATGGTCCTTCCTATGTTTATCTTATTTGTGCCCAGCCTTATGGTTACAGGTAACTAGGCAAAAAAAGCATGGAATACGTGAATCACAGAATATGTGAATTAAAATAGACCCTATGAAGAATTTATGACAGGATATATTAGAGAGCAGTCCATTTCAAAGTATTCAGGTCAAGTGACTGATGAGTACTAGGGATGTAGCTGGAAGGGAAGCATTTTAAGCCATCATTTCTCCTTTATTTAAGTGCTGACATCTTGCTTGGTGCTGCAATGAAGGTCCTTGCTTCAAGCAACTGATATCCTTGGATTATCCCAACAGATTCCTCACACTTCATATCAAATTACTAAAACTCTCTCAAAGTATAGTTCACAAAGTATTTTTTTATATGGATAGCTGTTTTTATGTTTATGTAACATGAGAAAATAGAGACCCCAGCTAGAAGCCAACAGTGGCCATTCGAATACAGATATGGTAAAGATGCATGTGAACTAGTACATCTGAACTGGCTAAATTTCATTCCCCATTTACGGATGGGTCCAATACCCATGTCAATATGGCACGAGGAGTATAGATCATGTTGTGTGGCATCATTGCTACAGAGTAAAACTTTAGTAGCATTTTTTAGATTTCTGGAAGCATAACCCAACCATAGGACTAGTCCTTTGCCTTTGTGTTCTTGGAATGTAACAACATCAGATTTCAGTTTTTCTTTCATGAACTGGATATGTAGTATGAGGTATACTCAATTTTAATCTAGAAATACTTAAACCAATATAAAAGAATTTTTCTTTGGGTAAACCACAGCAGTTTTAAGAACAAAATGAAACCTTCACAGCACTGACTTGATAGTCTTTTTAAACCCTGTGCTTATTTGTAATCTATACTGGTGTGCAAAGGGTAAGCAACATTTCTTTTCCAATGTTTTCCCTGTCTCAAATGGCACTGCAATTTAGACAATAACATGCAGAGCACATGATTAATGAAGCTGTGCACTGAGGACAGGACAGCTGTGGGATCACAAAGAGCTGCTTTGTGTGCATGTTACTGCATGTTCAAGAAAGTCCACAAATTGATAATTTGTTAAATTAATTGACTTTCTCTGTGTAATGTTAATGTAACCTTCAGTTAGAAAAGTGCACACATTTTTACCAAAGCAAAAAGGCAAGTAGTCAATTCCCCAGAGGGTAACTTAGGTCTGCAGCTTACCACTTTGTCCTCTGCTAAAGATATTAATATTAAAACATAACTCATCTTGAGAAAGAAAGAGAGAAAGAGAGAAAGAGAGAAAGAGAAAGAGAGAAAGAGAGAAAGAGAGAAAGAAAGAGAGAGAGAGAGAGAGAGAGAGAGAGAGAGAGAGAAAGAAAGAAAGAAAGAAAGAAAGAAAGAAAGAAAGAAAGAAAGAAAGAAAGAAAGAAAGAAAGAAAGAAAGAAAGTGTCCTTTCAATTCTTAGACCATTTACAATACAGTAGAATACAGTAAAAATGTGCAACGTAAGGGTAACAGCAATAGTGATATCTGTTTTGTAGGGACATACACATAAATCACAAATTATCCAGACAAGACTGTTTTCTCTAATTCAGTCCATTGGGAGGCAAGCCCCATTCCTTGCACCTTCTAAAAAAAATAAAAATAATAAAAAAATAGAATCAATGTTAATTCTGTGAATTATTGTAGAAAATTTGAATTGGGCCTTTAATTTTGGTAGTATCTCTATGCCACTAAACTAAGAATAGATAACCCATCATAGGCTTGAGCACAACTGACTAGATTTTATCCCTTAGCACTAACCACATACAAGTGGAGAACCTGTCCTTCAATAAAGGCAGAGAATTTTCCCCACAAAAGATATGGGCAAGTGATGTAAGGCTGATAAAATGCCACAGCTGCAGGGACGCCAACTTTTTCATGCCAGCAGGAAGGACATTAACTTTAGACTGAGAAGAGAAAGAGATGAATCTCACTAATGGGGCAAAACAGAGAAAATATTCCAAAGTGAGCCAGGAGAGAAGGTAGTGCAACCTGTCTTAGTCTTTCCTGTTCCTCTCTTCCAAAACACTCCACGGTCAGAGCTCTTATCTTGTTGGCACAATGGGAGCTTGAAGTGAATGCATATACACTGACCTAAAGCCGCATGAAATGGGCAAATATGCTTTTGTATTTGAACGAGAGAATGAAACTATGTCTTTCAGCTATTCTAGTGACTGCTCATCTTTGGTAACTGAGACCCTTGTGACATATATATGTTGTTAAATTCAACCAGAAGTGCATTTTTAATAAAGTAATGAAAAGAATAAAGTAACAAAGAGTAGTGGTTTAATGCATACTGCACTAGCTTTCAGAATTTCTTTGCTTGAGGATTGTGGATGGAGTCAGAAATATTGCACTTGGTCTCATAAATAGAGTCATTAGTCTCTGAGCACCTTAGAGCACTTCTGTTATCACAGACTGACAGTTACCTAACTCTCTTTTTTGCACATTTGCTCAGGGAGTTACACATCTGCACTTTAATGTTTTATTTATCATAGTTAATTAATGTAACAGCAGAATTTAGGAGAACAGGGATTGGTATCATTTGCTTTTAAAAGATGATACAAACATGCTTTTAAAAGATGATACATCCCCCATGCTAGTTACTTGCTGGGGGAAGAATCAATGAAAAGTAATTTTCCCTCCAGTAGACACATTCCTTTTCTTCCATGCAGTGAATAACATGTTTTAGGAAGGAAAATATTGCAATGGTGAGTTGTAAAAACTTCAGAGATTAGCCCCTGCTCCAGTCCAGCAATGCCATGGGCACATCATTAGATCTGCCTGTATGGGTGCCATGGTATTAGGCTAGTCCTGTATAAAATGGTGAGGTGCAAATATGCTGACATGTTGCAGGCCCTGTAAATAGCACAGCTAAGAAGATACACAATGAGTCCTAAAAGTCCCAATGGGTAGAGTCTGTTAATTGTATGTCAGTCTATTAGATAGAATAAGATAAAAAGTGTAGCAGCTTGGGTTTTACAGCCTTGGCCAGGCTCCATTTGAGAGAGATTTCTTTAGCAGATAACCTAGTCTGAGTTTGATGGATGTCATCAGCACACTTGATCTTTTCAAGGCAGTAGATGCATAAAAATGTTAGGAGTCTTGAGGAATTGATAAAAAGCATTCAGCTGACCAAGACTCATTCCATTTTAGTAAGGCATAACTTCAGGGCATATAATTAGTATCATGCCTGACACCATGTCTTAGCAACCATTGAAGGCCCATAGTTCAAGATCCTACACACAACCATATGAGGTCATCATAAAATACATCTGGTTTCCATAAGGATCTCAATATTTAGTAAGCTCTTTACACTGTGTACTGAAGCATATGTATGATATAATAAAATCTGGAAACTGCTAAGAGTGGAAAAATCATAAGGCAAAACCAATACACTGTACATTGAAAAAAAAAAAAAAAAAGTACATTACCTAATGAAAACATACACTTCACATTAAAAGTAGCAGAACATACTGGATTACTTATATAGGTGCCACATATTTGGTGTATTGTATTCTGCAAGCTACTGTGTACCAAGTTATGAAATGTCTGTCAAATCATTCAATATACAAGTAACACAGAGGCAAATAAATATGCAACATAGCTGGCTTGCTTTATTGTTTAACTAAGCTTGTATGTAGTGGAGTGGTAGCATTTAATGGCCAATTGTCATTCTACCTCTACCTTCTTTTTCTCTTCCAGTGAAAGATATTGCAGGCTGACAACCTTTCAGAGTCTTGCTGTTTTTCATCTCAGAGTATTGGTAATACTTTAAGAATTAAAAATGCCATAAATAAGAACAAATTGGAGGTAATTATTTGTTGCTGTTGCACAAAGAACTTACCAAGACATTTTCTTCACAACTGAAATAAATTTAAATGATTTCAGGGTGCTCAAGAAAAGACAAGGCCTTTTCGTTCATTCTATAAACAGAGCCAAGCAGATGAAACTAAAGAAATAAAAATACTGGAAAGTCAGCAGTTTTAAAAATAACTGAGATAATTAGACAACTAAACTAAGTTACAAAAAGGACTGTTGGTTAGACTGTATCCAAATTAGATCCTACTAAATTGCCTCCTGATGAGTAACTAGGGTCAATAACCACTTCTGGACATCTTGATCAAACATTTTGTGGGCAAATAGAAAACGCCAGGACAAAACTGTAATTGTCCATGACTCAACTAACATAATGAGAAGTAACTGAGGGGAATACATTTTACTGATGTTGAAACAGCGTCCTGAATTGTTTTGGAAAGAGTAAAATAATTATTTAATAACAAAAAAAAAAAAAAAAAAAAAAAAAAAGAACTTCCTTGAAAAATAAGCACTTATTGAAAACCTATCATGGCATAAACTCATGGAGACCTAGTTCATAACAAAGAAAAAAAAAATCAAATGAAATGTGTATGTTCAGATACCATATAATAGAACTGTATGGTTCCTGCCTCATTTTTATTTATTTCTCCCATATTAAATCACCTAATTGTATAATGATTTTTAGATATGTAAGATTTATCTCTTTTCTCAACAAACAAAGACTTTATATAATGGTGTTTTCACATACAAAAGAGCTACTTCTCTTTTTATTCAATAAAATAATGACTTTTTTGCATAAATTAGAAATAAGATTATTGTCATTTATATATAATGAGGTGGCTAAGAGGGCGAAGAGCTATTTGAACATTTTATCGTGGTTTGATATGCTTTCATTGTTGACTAATACAACATGTTGGGTTTTTTTGTTTGTTTGTTTTGTGTGTGTGTGTGTTTTGTTAACTGGATGGAAAAGAAAAAAAAAAAATCTTCATTGCCTGTCAGAAGACAGCAAACATTATTGTTAGAAGTAAAAGCACTTCTGGCAAGATATGTGCATGTGTGGTGGGAAAAGTAGTTTTCAGAGACAGAAGCAGGATGAACTATATTTCAGAGCTTTTTGTTAGAGATCAACACATATGTTTGGGCAACTGGTGAAGGTGCAGAATACCTGGGATGGGCTGAAATCAGAATGACAGACCATGGATGGCATGAGTAAGCTGAATGAAACAGCACATTTTGGTGAGAGCTGGTAAAGCTCAAGATGTAAAGATTGTATTTAAATATGTCATATCCTGCAGAATACAATGTAGAAAGTTCAGGGAAATGTTATTAATATTTCAGTGCACATCTTTTTATATGAAATATACATTTTGTGTATGCAAAGTACATTTTCAGGAGCTGACTGAATTCTGAGGCTGAGATATAAGTATCTCAGCATTGAGCCTGAATATTTCATTACATCATAAATATCATATGTTTCAGTATATAATGGAAGACAGATAACTAAATATTTGATTTTATGCCAGCCATAATGAACCCTCATATAAAGAAGTGTTTTCATCATCATGACCCAATTACAAGTGTGCTGAAAAATTTGACAATAATTTCAGGATCCAGTAAAACATGTGGCTATATTACTGCTGGATGTTATAGCAATGTGGCAATAGTTCTATTACAATGAATGCCCAGCTATTATTATCATCTAAAATGCCCTGCTGTTTCCAAAGTAACAGACAGTGGTTCTCTGAAAGCTTTCCAGGTTGAAGTTTACTTAGCATGTATAGATCTCCTTCCACCTCAGATTACGGAACTGGATATTCTGAGACCTGCTAGCTTCCAAATTGATTCATTTCCTATCTTTACATAAGAAAGAAATATTTTATCTTCTGCTAGCAATCAGCTTTGTAAGTCACCAAATATCTTGAGACACCATGGCGTTCATGGGCTATTGCTCATTCCTACTCAAAACATAGCTAGCTTTGTATTTATGGCACTTTAGCAAATGAAATCTTTGTAAGTCCAAGTAGTTTTGGACCATTAAGTTCACATGGCTATTCATATTTTGTTAATGTGTAGAGGTATTTATGCCCAGAGCATTAGTCTGGCTATAGTAGAAATAATGACAATGATTTAGATTTGTTTGGTTTACATGTATTTATCCTGTCCGATACAGTGATCTCATCAGTGCAGTATTAAGTGAATCAATCCTCTCCTAGTTCTTTGGTTACAGTGCAGGGTTAGACAAGTGAAACTACTATTTCATGCATTTTATCTGTGTTATAGCCGGTTTGGTGTTTGCTACAAGGCTCAGGACAATGGTACTGTAGGAGAAGTGAGAGACAAAACAACACTCTCAGAAATATGGTGTGATTTTTGTGTGGTCCTGTGTGGAGCCAGGATTTGGACTCAGTGGTCCTTGTGGGTCCCTTTGAAATCAGTATGATTCTATGATTCTGTGATTCCATGGTCTTTCTTCAGTAACTTGGGCCAAAGAGATACTGTTCTTGTTATGTCCTTATGTCCCAATTGCAAACCAGCTGAGCTTCAGTATTTGCAGTATCCATGCCTGTCTCTCTGGTTCCCTTTCTCCCTTTTCTTCCCCTTTTCTGCTTCTTTATTCCTTCCTTCCTCCTTGATGGCACACATATTCCCCTGATTGCTGTATATATCTCTGATCCTATTCTTGTTAAGCCCATTTCTTTTCTGTCCCCTTACAACTCCAAAGTGAGGAATAACACCCTGATTTGGCAAGACACTAGAGCAGCCCTAACACTTGAGAGGAGGAACTCCCATTTTGCAGACTGATACATGCTTCAGTACAGGCCTTGCTAAAGTATGTCCCATGGGAAAGTCCTATCCAGCAGTTGGAAAATCCTACACTGGAGTTTAATTTCTCAGTTGGTTGGGAAGAGTTGCAAGTTCTTTCTGAAATTTGATATCAGGCAAAAATGTTGAGCTGTTAGATCATATGAAATGGGTACAGCTAAGAGCAAATAGCAACAAAACCACTGAATTCCTGAATGTGTGCTTCATGCAAGTCCAGAAGATGGCTGGATAGGACAAATTCTCGTCTCAATAGCACAAGGTTATTACAAACCCAGGCTCATAAATTAAGCTGCATTAATTGTCTTTTTAACTAGAAGTGCTGCATTAAAAGAGCTTCTGTGGGTCAGGATTTCCTCTTGTGCGTTAATTTCCACATCTGTAAGAGTCAAAGATGTGTTTAAATCTGAGAGGAGCTTTCAGCATCCTTCCTGAATGAGAGAAGCTTTCCTGAATAGGCAGGCACAGGCAGGGAAATTAATATCTGTATACCTACTTGTTGTGAGTCTGATTTGATGAGTGTTTATGGAGTGCAGTTACACTTCTTTCACATAAGTGCAAAGCAAAATTGTTTGTGGTATGCTTTTAGAGGCATGAAGTTTAATTCTCTCAGGAAAGTTAGTAAATTTAGTAGTTTTTCTGGAGAAAAGACTACAGTATGAATCCACGTCCGCCAAAGTTACACTACAGGCAATATCATGCTCTGTGCACACTTCAGTAAGGGCATATTTCATCTGTGCTGCCTCACCATCCTCCATGAATCTTTTTAAATGGGTAAACTTAGAGATAAGCTTAGGTAGATCCAAGTATTTTTGTCTAGCTTCATTAATTGGCACTTTAGAGCTGAAAAACATGAGCCAATAAATAGAAGGTGACATAAAACACAAGAAAACTTGTGCAAAAGAACTTGTGCAAAGTTCTTCTATGGAACAGAGTGCACCCTCAGCAAGTCTGCTGATGACACAAAGCTGGGAGTAGCTGATACCCCAGAGGGCTGTGCTGCCATTCAGAGGGACCTCAGCAGACTGGAGAGTTGGGCCAAGAGGAACCTGTTGAAGTTCAACAAGGGCAAGTGCTGGGTCCTGCACACAGGGAGGGATAACCCCAAGCACCAGTACCATCTGGGGGCTGACCTGCTGCAGAGCAGCTCTGCAGAAAGAGACCTGGGAGTTCTGGTGGACAGCAGGCTGACCAAGAGTCAGCAATGTGCCCTCATGGCCAAGAAGGCCAACAGTATCCTGGGGTGTATTCATAAAAGTGTTGCCAGCAGGTCAAGGGAGGTGATCCTCCCCCTCTACTCCGCCCTGGTGAGGGCACAACTGGAGTACTGTGTCCAGGTCTGGGCTCCCCAGTACAAGAGAGATATGGAGCTACTGGTGGGAGTCCAGAGGAGGGCTACGAAGTTGATGAGAAGACTGGAGCACCTATTGTATGAAAACAGGCTGAAAGAACTGGGCCTATTTAGACTGGAAAAGAGAAGTCTGAGGGAAGACGTCATCAAAGTGTATAAACAGCTGAGGGGAGGGTGTTGAAAAGATGGAGCCAGTCTCTTTTCAGTTGTGCCCAGTGACAGGACAAGAGGCAACGGGCACAAACTGAAGCACGGGAGGTTCCATCTGAATATGAGGGGGCACTTTACTGTGAGAGTGACAGGACACTGGAACAGGTTGCCCAGAGATGTTGTGGAGTCTCCTTCTCTGGAGATATTCAAAACACACCTGGATGCCATCCTGCACAGTGTGCTCTAGGTGATCCTGCTCATCAGGGGGGTTGGACTAGACGATCTTCAGAGGTCCCTTCCAACTTCCATTCTGTGATTCTGTGATACAGGGAGGATAAAGAATAATTGAAACATTGGTCCAAAAAGGAGAAAGAGGCCACAGCAAATACAGTCCTGACTTAAGGGGACAGAAATATATTATGAGGAGACACAAGCACTTGTGTAATCTGCTACTGTGCATGGGGATGAAAGGAAGGCAAAAGACTGTCAGCTGCCGGTAATCCCACACTTAGAGGGAGGTAATATGCAGTATTGACTGTACCTTGTGTCTTATTTAACAATAAAATAAAATAAAATAAAATAAAATAAAATAAAATAAAATAAAATAAAATAAAATAAAAAAGAGGGGACACTGCAGCCAAATAACTTTTAAAAATTATTTGTGTTCTGTTCACAAAGGCTTGAAAGCAGAGCCATGTCCCTTGACTGGAATTAGCAGAACATAATTTTGTGTTAAATGGTTATGCTTGAACTAGACTTGCTGTTATTTTGGTCTTTCAGTGCAAAGCTACATATGCTGATTACAAAACTCACTGTAGATCCCAACAATGTGTTTTCATGTAGACAATTAAAATGCTAAGCAGAAATTTGTGGTTTTGTAATTTTCCTGTGGAAGCTGCTGTTAAAGGAAATGTAACCAGACACTAGTTCAACATCATGGCTAACCAGACTATTTAACCTTTCTCTGTGAATAGATCCACAGACCTTAGCTTGGTCTGTCCCTTCACTTCTTCACAGACAAGGAGAAAGATAGACCCTGCTACCTGGGACATAGGTACATAGGTTGAAATTGTCACACAAAAGGATGAGCATAAGCTTCTGTCTCATCCACATTTGGGCAGCTGACTATGGCCTTAAAAGATGAGGTCAGGTTAAAAATAAATACACAACTTTTAAAAAAAAAAAAAAAGGAAGACAGAGCCAGCAGAGGCTTAGCACAATTTCCCAAAGTACCGTATATTTATTTGTGTCTGAGTATGAATACACAAGGCTAACTTCAGTTCCTGTTTTTTGAGACATTTGCCCTAATCTACATAGACCATCATTTATTCCCCACCCTGCCCTGCCCTGCCCCCTCCACTCCCTCCTCTTTTTTAACAGATGGAAATATCATTTTCCACAGCTAATTTTTTCCAGGTGGAATGTCTCCAGACTATAAAAGTGAATTTCTCACAATCATCTGTGGACAGAATTAAAACCAGAACTTTAAATGACTTGGAATTTACTGTCAGAAAATTCCATTTAGGTGAGTAGCAGGCAATAGCAAGCCTGCAATGAAGAGCCTTTGGGTTTTCATTTTTCACTTCTGTTTTTGTTAGAAAGCTCAGTGAGAAACTGTAGAAACAGTGGCCCCACTCCAGCCTTACCCCTTTTGTATATGAAATTAGGCAGTGATTATAGCACAGGGAAGAGGCTACAGTCCCCAAAGTTCAGCTATCAATTCAAAATCATTTTCAAATTTCAATCATGTTCAGTAACAATGTTGCTTAAGCACAGCCTTGCAATTCGTTCTGCCAGCTACAGACACCTGCAGAGTCACCAGAAGATTACTGCTAATACAAATAATCCATCCCATGGCATGGAGTACATCACAGAGATTTAGTTACCACCGTTGGTGGGGAAACTAGAGATCTGCGGCCAGAAATGTCACACAGATGGGCCTGTTTGAAAATCCGCTGCATCCTGGGCTTTCAAACCTTAAAAACAGATGAAGTGATTCCAGCTTGACCCCTGCTGTGATATAATGGATCCTGTCTGTGCATGCAGTGTTTGTCATGATTTACCTCTTGCAATTCCTGGCTTGTGTAACAGACGGCAATTCTGAAAATGAATTACTATTGATTAGACATCCTGCACTATTGAGTTCAAGGCAATTTTATGAATTTATTTATTTGAATAAAAGCTTTTAATGACCCCACTAATTCTAAATGGCCCTAGCAAAACAGTAATTCTTCCTTCTTTTCCTCCTGTTTGCGGATGGCAGATACATACTTCTCAGCCCTATTGACGCCAGTTCAGGCTTGTCATCGCCCTTACATATGCAGTACTCCCCGTTCAAAAATTAAAAAACGAGTGTCGGGAGGTGCCGCAGAGGCGGGGACGGGCGGCATGGCAGCGTGCAGGGGGAGCTCTTGCTTTTCTCTGTATCCCAGCAGCGGCGGCAGGTGGAAGGGAGCCAGGGGCCTATGGAGCCAGCTCCCCCTCAGCGGAGCGCAGCAGCAGTGGGCTGCAAACACGGCGCTGCCGGCCATACAGCCGGGCAGGAACCGCAGCCTGGCCCCTGGATTACCCCGACCGCCCCGCTGCCAAAACCAACATTCTGCAGAGAGAGGAAAGCACGAAGCGCTGCTCGGCCAGAGATGGCACCATGTGGGAATGAGCAAGGGGCCTAACAGGCAGCCTGAGGTTTGGGGCGGCCTGCGTTTTAAGGTTTAAATCTCACCAGTGTCTCGCTAGGCATATCTGTTTACTGTGAAATAAACAATGAGGCAAGATGTAACTTGGCACTGAGCCGCGCTCTGACGGAAACTCATGACAAAATGCTCGTTGGAGTCGAGCTCTCCCTGCTCTCCTTAAAAGCCTAGGAGAATTCTGCAGAGGTGTTTCCAGTGCATGTATATTAATGGTATTTCAACAGGAATTTTCACTGAATACCCTAATGCGTGAGAATAGTATGCACATCTGAAAAATCAACAGCCCACTTCCCCCCTTCAGAGGAAATGGATTAAGCAGCATTTTCTGTAGTACAATGGAGCTGAATGAAGGAATAACATGGTTTTTGATATATGATAGTTGTAGGAGAGTGACACAAAAATAGGCCAAAGAAAGTCCTCAAAGGTGCCTATATAGAACATTTTCAAGGCCTGGAAATAGCTTGTATATAGAACATCCTCTTTTCATTCAGCCAAAAAAAAAAAAAAAAAAAAAAAAAAAAAAAAAAAGTGCTTACACTGCATAAGGGACAAGGGGTAGGAATTATGAGTTGCTTCCTGCTATTATTTCCAACCATAATCAATGCAGTGCTACGGTACCAGGGTATCGGTTCTGCAAATATCCTTTGACTGTGCTAGCTATGGCATAATAAAATTTTAAAAGAAAGAGTGAGAAAGGAAAAAAAGAAGGGGCCAGGGGGAAGGGAAGAAGGAGCTCAAGAGGGACTGCTCTATTATGAGCAGAAAAACAGGTTCCTAAAAGATGGATCTGGGCTCAGGCAGGCACTTAAAGCCTTTGAACAAGCTCTGCAGGGAATTAAATTCTCTACCTTGATGTAAAAACATGTAGCAATAAAATGGGCTGTTTATGACACAGACTATCTATGGTTTTAATTGAAATTTGTCAGAAACATGTACCTCCATGAATGGATGCTGAATTTAAGTGCTGCAAGTGAAAAAAGCAAGCAAGAGAGAACAACATTCAGTCTTCCAATAGTCTGTGAAAATGTAGACATTTTCATTTAATTATTAGGTGGGTATTCCATTTCCTAGAGACAGATTGTTTCCACAAGAATTGGAGTAAGTTTTGACTCTGAGAATGGCCTTGCATATGGGCTTCTGCGATGACACGCTTAATTCCTGAATAAGCATAAACAAGGCAAGCGACAAACCAGTGGCTGCTCTGGTACCATAACAAGCTGTTTTTCTCTTTGTGATAGTGAGTGCTGTCACCACCACAAGGTGATGGTCCAGTCCCTTCTGCTTCCTTCCCCTAATGCCCCTTCCCATTCCCTCCCTTTTTCCCAGCATTCAGAGTCTGGCATTCAAATCAAAGGTTTGCTTTGAAGTTATAACCTAAAATGGGAAGTTGATAACTATTTTCCTCTCAGTACTTTAGTGATGATGAATTGCTGATCATGTGATCATGGAAAGGAAATGACTTTTTTTTCTTTTTTTTTTTTTTCTCATTTACATGCAAGCAGTAAAAGTCAAGGCTTCACACTGCAAATATGTGCAAATTCATCCACTGTCTGTGTGTGCTACAGAAAATCCTATGGAGATAAGGAGCTAAAGCAGCAGGGGTGCAGCAACATAAGCTCCAAAGCTAGACATGCAATGTCTATATATAATAGGCAGCAAACTTAACAAAGGGCAAGGGGATATTTAACAGGGAGGTGAAATATTCCAACTACTAAGAAACAGTAAATTGCTGTGATGGCCAGAGGTTTAGTGCTGCATATTGAAATATGGAATAGCTCCATATTGAAATATGGAATGTATATGTGGGAAGAAATAGATATTTGCCCAAGAATTGGTTTAACTTATACATATATATATATATATATATATATGCATATATATATATATGTAGCAATAATACATATATTAAAGCACAGGGATATTCTGAGAGATGGAGATTGTTGCTGTTGTTTCAAATGGAATTAAGAAAAAGAATACTGGGGACATGTGTGTGGGTGTGTGTATTTGTAACTGGTGCTGAATGTGCAAGGTAATCATCCTGTTCTTCATAAATGATGGTGTTTAACCATAAGCAAATTAGACCATGTCAATCTTTTAGAAGGCAATTAAAGCAATAGATTTTCCATGGCCTGCTTTCCCACTCATGGGGACTGATTCAACTCACATATACCTCTCTTGGGCACAAGCATATCTCCTGCTTTCAGCACAGCTGAAGATGACTTTTACCACTGTTGGTGGTAAGTGGGTCAAGCCCACAATACAGGGCAGAAATGTTCTTTAAAAGGAAAAAAAAAAAAATCAGTTCTAAACAGTTATCAGTCCTTATTAAATCAATAGTAGTTCCAGTAAATAACTGATTGTGTAAGATTCATAACATCTAATGATGCAGAGACAGGAAGATATTTAAGTTTGTTGAGTGTTTGCAGTAATAGCAGTTAATTGGCCTTTTTTCCCCTGGATCTTCAGTTAGATAAATTGAGACTGCACCTACATTGCAAACTGGCCATTTTCTTTCTTTTTCTGCAGTTCATTTGTATCCAATCAGGCTGCATCAGGATTCATTGCATTTAATGGGAAATGCACTCTTCTGGATCAGATACCTGTTTTCAATTTGGAGAGTATCTGATTCCAATGGCAGAGGTGACAGGAATAAAGAGGAGAGGAGAAGCTAGTGCCTATAGTATAGATTTCTGCAACGCTAACAGATCTTCCTGTTTCTGAATCTTTAGGATCTTCCAGGACTCTCCAGGTTAGAATTTAGTTATATTTTTCAAATTATGATAATGAAAGAAGAAATGAAAAAATAACTATGTCTTTGGGTTTATTTGAAAAAAAAAATAATCTATTTTCTTTCTCTAAGAATAATGGATTTTCCATATAAAAGTGCCCTTGCCATAGTGTCTCCCCAGAGTCACAGAGTCCTTCTAAGGAGCCCATTACTTCACAATGACTGTCTGCAGAAGCATTTCTGACATACAGCTTATGTCAGCATCAGGCTTAGTGCTGGTTAGAGTGGGATCAAGTTCAGGCTCATCATCACCTACTGAATCCTTCAAGCACCAGCTTGTGTTCGACTTGGGGAGGAACAATGGACAAGTTTGTCGTGTGGACTTCTTTTAATTAAAAAAGCACTGCCTCTGAAAACATTTCTTTTTTCAAAGTCATGCCATCGAGACAGCACATTTTCTGTACAAAGCTTTGATGGAATTCATATTAGGAAGAACACCTGCACAGATTTATCTGTGGCAGAAATGCTGGCATTCCATTTTCCTAGCAAGCAGAAAGAAAGTTTGATATCGCAGCATTAATACTGCAGACCTCTGCTTCAGTTCAGACAAAAGCAGTCTGCCTAGATTTATTTGACCTATTTGAATTGTGGAATAAATTAGACCTATGGATGTTACCATTTTTGACTTGCTTACAGGCATTTGGAAAACATCAGCTCCTGTATAGAAGTAAAACAGTAAGGAAAATTTAGGGTCACCTTTGTCTCCCATGTATCTTGGCATTGCGCACATCTGCCATGCTTACCTTGAAGGGCTGTCAGAATTCACATTTCACAAAGAGAACCAGGAGGGCAGGAAGGAAAGTATTATCTTGGATGTGACAGAATAAGCCTAGACATCCTAGAGAGACTCCTCGTCAGCCTCTAATGAAATTTTGAATACTTCCCCAGTTTGCAGTACACCCTGAGAAAATACTTTATCAGACTTGGATGACCATGGCTTGTAATCAAGCTTAATGCTAGAAAAACCAAAAGGACAGTTCTACTTTGCCAAAGGAGATCATGCATATTCAGGGGTCTTTCCAAATGTTGTAAACCTTCTCCTCACTGACAAGGGGAGCTACCAATAAACAGCCCACCTATATTCCCTGAATCCAGTACTTTAGTTCATCTCATCAAGAGATGTGGAAGTAACAGACACCCTCAAAGTGCTGCAACCTGAACCCTGAGAAGTGGCCTCTGCCCTTCCTCAGTCTGTGAAAGAAAATGCTCAACAGCTGGTGCCACTCCTGACTGCAGCTGCCAATGTGATATGTGAACAGAGGGCCCTCCTCTCTCTGGCCATCTGTTAGTTCAGTGATGAGGAAATCTACCTTGTAGACCTCATTTCTGTCCAGCTGGCACCCAGTCTTGTAGCTCTGAGTTTACAAAGAAGATAGGAAAAGCCAGCTTCAGGGCTGCTTAAGCTGGCTTCATAGAAGGGGTCCTGTCAAGGCAGAGATGGATGGACGATTTAAAAATAAAGATATATTTAATTAGAAAGCACTCTTTAACTAAACCTGAGATGTTCCATGAAAAGAAACAAGTTTGACCAAACTTTGCTTGAATGGTCAGTAGGCTTGTAAGGAACCACACCTGGTGGGTTGCTGCAGAGTCTGGATTCTCAGCCCTACCTAAATATGTTTTCTGGACTTTGTCACCTAAAAACAAAGGAGCCACCTGGGGCCATTGGATCCTGGATTTCCTGGTGAGCCTGTAAATCCTACAAGGCTATGGCTGCTGCTGAGGTTCATGCACCTGCAGACATCCTGCCATCAAGTCTTCCAAGGAGTGTTTGTCAGGAGCCCTAGGGTGCACCTCCCCATCAGGCCCATCCTGTGCACAGTGCGGTGCCAAACACCCCGTGTCCTGCCTCAGTGATGGCAGTACCTCTGCTCCTGACACACGGGAAGTGACCAGTGTACTTGTCAGCTTTTCCACTGCTCTGCAGACACCCATTCCTGTCAGTAATATATTCTTTCATCTCAGCTTGACTGGGAGAGCCTGCCATCTGGCAGGTGGTGACCTACCCTCAGTCATTTATGTCTTCCTTGTTTCTTGGCTGGGCAGCAGCAATGTGATTCACCTTGGAAACAACAACCAGCAGCAAAAGCTACAGTGTGTCTCCTTAGCAGCACAGGTGACCTCAAGCATATCAGGCCTTCACCTCAGCTCTTTGCCCTGGCTGCTTTGGGGATTTTAAATCCTACCCAAGGGCCTGGCCGGATGGTCCCTAGCACAGGCCCTCAGTAGTCTGCTGGCATCTTGGTGCTGAAGGCAGTGGGCGATGACTTCTCTTCTTTCTCCAAGGAGTTGTCTCCAGTGGCAAGGAAGCTTGCCACTGTGATACTGTGATACAGGGATACTGTGAGGCCAGGCAGAGGCTGGAGCCAGTGTGGCTGGGAGGAGAGCAAACCTGGCCTTTGCCTAGGGCGGCAGGTTTCTATCGGCAGCAAAGCGACTGTGGCCACACTGCTTATTCCCCCCTGTGCCAGACCCATGGGAAACTGGAGTTACTGCCAGAGGGGTGAGGCCAAAACCAGCAGTGGTAGTTCTTTCCTCGCCCTTGCCTGGCAGCGGCAGGGCAAGCCATGCCAGCCCTCTGTGGCCTGCCTTGGTCAGCTTCCCATCTCTGCTTCTCTTGCCTTCCCTTCCCGTAGCAGGAGCAGCCTGGCTCTGACACCACTTCCCCAGCATATCAAAATTAGATGTTACGTGTACTCTGTGAAGGCTTGAGTCAGCCCTGCCTGGAACAAACCCCCTGGGAAACCGCAGGCCTTCGCTAACCTCATGGCCACAGCAGGCAGTGCAGGATGTGCTTTCACCTTTGCCTGTCTCCTCTAACGCAAATACCTGGCAAAACATGCATTTGCAAAAATCATACAAGAACAACAGTCCTTGTCTGGAGGGAAAGTGAAGATACAAATGGCCAGTGACAAATGTGAGCTGTGTTGCTAGGGGCTTTTCTGGATGGCACTGGCAAACGGGGGAGGATTGTCATGGTACAAAAACCTATGTAAAAGAGAAGGATTAATCACTTCACCGGAAAGCGCATAAAGAAAGTAGGAAGTAAGCAGTTACGGTCTCAAAAACATCCAGTTCAGCAGCATTTGTGAGCTGACATAGCTAAGAGAAGTGAAGAAGAAGGGCTTTTTTGTTAAGACACGGGGATCAGAGACTAAGGAGATCTTGATCTGAAGCACAGCTCCAGTGGGCCTTCCTGACTCTGCCTCAAGTTTCATACATTTCCTTAGGCAAAACATTTAATCTCTCTGTACTTGAATTCCTCATTTGTAAAATGAGGGTAATACTTCCTTCCTCTGTCTTGTGTAATTAGTCAACCAGAGCCACAGCCATAAAAGAACTTAGCCACCTAAAGTGAAATTTAAGTGACTGAATTAAAATACGGATCCTCAGCTTGTTCTCTCAGCTGCTGCTTACAACAAGAGACATCTGAATTTTGTATGTGTACATTCTGTATACATTAAGAAATCCCATACACCTCTATCTTCTGAAAGATCAGGAACATACTTATACTGTTTGACAGCACCACCCCCAATGTGTCATTAAAGATATTGATGATTATATAGCTGTAACTAAAGTGTTGTGCTTAAATAGCTAACTTTGGGAAGAGACATCAGATCATTAGCACAGACTAAAGTTAAATTATCTATTTTATATCTAGTTTTGCAACCTGGACATAGGAGTAAAGGCAATTATCTGAGGTTCCTTGCTTAAAAGAAGAGTTACTATGTCTAATAATCAAAGCACGGCTGGTCGCCAAGAGCATAAAAACTTAACAGGATTTGCAAGATTATGTCACATTCAAATCGATGTTGATAATTTGGGTGGCATTTATAAAAGGTAAAGCCATTCATATTTACACAGTCTATTGCCAGATATGAGGATATGAGATGACGAACCCACCATCCAGAAAGACATTTGCCAAAGCACAGTTTTGTTAGAATTCATTTACTTTTGTGACTTTTTTTTTTTTTCCAATTCGGACTTTAACATATCAATGCCTTTTTTTTTTTTTTTTTTTTTTTTTTTTTTTCAAAAAATCAGGATAATCTGGTGTTAATCACGTGCTTTTTTCTTGTAATGCTTACAATATCAGCACTGGCCCTGTGCATGAATGCAGGGGTGAACTTTGTTAGACTAGTACAAGAAAAAAAAACAAAACAACAACAACAAACAACAGCAACAACAAACATTTTCTATGAAGTAAGATAGGAAAAGTCTATGAAGACACAATTCTCAACAAATCTTCAAATTCTGATGACAATATACCTTAGCAAATTAAGAAAATTACCTAATAATGCTACTACGTAAAGGACAACTACTTTTGGAAAAGTATAGGATGAGAGAGGGTGAAAAAATCTTTAATGGAAAGCTAAACATAACATATACATTTTTAAAAATCAAAGATATTTCCAAATACTTCGCATCTGTTAAAATAAATAAATAAATAAATAAAAGGGGAAGGGAAGGGAAGGGAAGGGAAGGGAAGGGAAGGGAAGGGAAGGGAAGGGAAGGGAAGGGAAGGGAAGGGAAGGGAAGGGAAGGGAAGGGAAGGGAAGGGAAGGGAAGGGAAGGGAAGGGAAGGGAAGCAGAGTGGAGGGGAGGAAAACAGAAAAATCAGTTTTACTAGAGAAGCTTTATTGCTTTCTTTGAATAGATATGAATTTGTTTTAATGCTATATAATGCATTTCCTGAAATATTTTTCTAAAACATAACTGAGTATTCTTAAGCAGAAAATGCAATCTATATCAGAAATTATAAAAGACAATAGGTAAAAAACAATGACAAATAATTAAGCAGTGAATTGTTAATATCCTGCACAACACTGCTGGATGTAGAGAAAGCCTCTATCCATGAAAAATGTTTGGTACTATTGCAATTTACAAATCTGAAGGAGAATTAAAGACAGAAAAAATAGTATACATTATGATCCTTTAGAAACCTGAAAATAGAAAATTAGACTGAATTATGAAATATGTCATCTGTTGAACAGTAGGAAATATAATTCCAAACAGCAGTAGAAGGGCTGGGACATGGTGCTAATGGCAGAGACTCGCTGGTGAGCATGAACGCTGAAATTACAAGTCCATTTCACATTCAAGCTGACATGTGATAAACAAAATCACTCCCAACAGTCTGTTGCAGAATCAAGGGAAATACTGTATGCATCAAGGTTGTGTAAGAACTATCATCTGGAATATTGCATCACTGCAACAGATATACTGTGTACAGGAAAGGTGCCCACAGGGGATCAATGTAATTCAGGAAGGGCCATGAGCTTAAAAAAAGTTACCATAAAACTCTGTCTAAATAATGACAAAGACAGGATATTGTAACATTCTACTAACATATGGGAAATAGAGATTAATTTTTAGTGTAACTAATAGTCATTTAACATAGCATAATACATATAAGTCTGAGTAAATGAAATGCAGTTAGGAATAAAATTTTAAGAGGAATTACAAGAAAAAAACTTGACAGTGAAATATATTTGACTGTGGAGTAGTCTCCCTAGGGAAATAATGAAAGCACTGTCACTTGGGACTTTTAAAATTACACTGAATAAAATGAAAGCCCACAACAGAGTATCTAGAAGAGAGAGCAGTCCTGGAACTGGCCTCAGGGAGTCAAACTGAATGACTTAAATGGTCTTTTGAATCTCTAATTTTGTAGGACAAACCATGCCCTATGTGTTTTCTACACAAGAGAAAAGCAGGCTAAGGCAGTCAGTCTGTATTTGGGATATTTAGTTTCCAGCTGTTAATGCTGAGGTGGGAAGAGGGCTGAGCTCCCCAGCCAGGCCCTGGTTGCTCCATTCTCCCGTGCACCCCCTCATCCTCTCCCTCACTTTCCCTGTCACATCATCATAGCTTGCTGAGCAGCAGCAGTGTGGCACAGATTAATTTATTTCCATGTGTTGCAGTCTCTCATCTAGGGGCACTGTTGTCAGGAAAAAAATGTCTTTCCAAGAGCCACTTCTGCTCCAAGTTCTTAAAGAATTATCCTGTATACAAATATTTTATATGAAAAAAATAATAAGTGGCCATGAATCTTGGGTTCTACCTTCCCATCTAATTGATCAGATGCTCCTTCTTTTTGTCTGAGTCCAACAGCTGATTTTCTTTTTGCTGTCTCTTGGTGTGACATTTCTTATTCTTTGATCATCCAGAGAAAAGTTCATCTCATCTTTCACATTTCTACATTCCTTTTTATTTTATTTCTTAAAGAAAACCAAACAAACAAAAGCAAAAAACAGCAAAACCAAAAAAGGAAATAAGAAAAACAGTCACTTAAGCCAATAAAGCTGTAACCGTGGAAAAGTTTTTGTAGTGTAAAACCGGTAACCTCAATTCTCTCGTATAACATGACAGTTTTCTATGATGTACCAGTATGGTAAGGGAAATGTGATTAGAGACTTAATGTAGAAGAAAAGAAAGTGCAACTGGAACAAAAAATACTGTTGATACTATGTGCGCATATAAGGTTTTGTTAAATTCAGTCAATCTTAATGTAGTCATAAAATCAAGCAATCTTAAGCTGTGCTGAATTTGTACCAGGGCCATAGACAGGGAAGTGGGATGACAGCCAGATGCAACTTTTGTCTCAGTTCATTTTGTATGCAACTGTGATTCAGCAACCTAATAACGGATAGCAAATTTTAACCATGTGAACATCCCTATCAAAACCATTCTGCCTCAATAAGTGTTTAATTAGTCTTCATTTACAGAAGTGAGACCAGCAGATCAACATAATCTGTCCATGATGAAAAGTGATAGCAGTTCTTGTAAATGAGAAAGGATGTCCACTACACAAGTGAATTTGTTTTTGTTTTGTTTTTCTTTCTGACTGGGGGCCATCAGATGAAACCAGCTATCAGATGCACAGTGACTATGGCTCTGTGCTGTCTGCCTGACCTCTCCTGTTTCACACAACAGGAGCTGACCCTTCTAACCAGTCTTTCCAACTGGAAGTCACACTCTCATCCTGTTCAGTGTTCTTCCTGCCCTTTTCGGTATCTTTTTTAGGTTTCTTTTTGCTCAGCTCTTTCAGGTCTTATTTTGAGTCATCCCAGTTCCTTTTACTAAATGTACTGCTGAAGTGCTTAACACCTACCAGGAGCAAGGTACTGAGGTGCTGGAGGACCAACTGTTAAGCTCTTAGATCTAACTTGAGGATCTACTACCAATAAGGGCATGGACCTATTTGCCTTGGCCTGCCCCTGTTTTGGAAATGCTTCTGATTTTGTGCATCTCATATCAGGCATTTATCTATTATATACCAATGACTGGTTATCTTGGTGGAACAGGCTCTACTGGTGTTGTCTAATAGTTGAAGTCAATGGGTGTCCTTTCCTCAGTTTCAGTGGTGTCCTGCTGAAGTCCCATGTTATCAAACCTACTATAAATTCTGGAATTGATGCTTGCAGTCAGGATACCTGCTTCAAAATTCTCTTTATTTACTTCAAATATGTTTTTAATGGTTTGTTTATATTCAGTTTACTTTTTTCCCTTTCTGACCCATCTCTGAAGTCCTTGAACTTACTGATGAGCTATGGATAGTAATGTTACCCAGCTTATTTATTTATTTTTTATTAATATTATTATTAGTAGTAGTTTATTTTAAGGTGTATAATGCTGTGAAAAGGAAGCAATTCCTGCTCACCCTATTTTAAGGGTGGGGGGGGAGGGGGGAAGTGTGGTACTTGCACCTTGGAATGACTGAGCTGGGAAGAGAGAAGAAGGCCATGGCATTTATATTGTATCACCAGTGACTTCAGGCTTATTCATGTGCTTAGAGCTACATAAAAGCTTTATCACTTCCCTTGATCAGAAACAATCTCCCTTTCTCCTTCACTCTCTCCTAAACTCCAAACCAGAAATCCTCCCGCCAGATCATTTGCTGAAGCTAGACTGAAAAAAAAAATAAGTTCATAAAGGCATAAATGAACACGTGAAAGGTTCTGTGGAGTATGAGCAGAGCCTTTATGTACTATGATAATGGCTTCTCCAGTTTGGGGTGGAGAGAGGCCCACATGCAAAGAAGAGTCTTGAGCTTCATGTTTCATTAAAGAAAGGTTTCAGCCTTTTTCCTTACAAAAAACAGCTTTGAAAATGGAAAACAACACAAACTGATCATTATGGTTGAAAGCACCATCATTAAAAAATCTCTCCTCATTCACAGGCTCCTGACAGCTGGTCGCTGGTTTCTGAATAAACACAGCCAGCACCACGTTGATTTTGGGGAAGACACGTTTCTCTAGCCTCTGGGGCCACTGTAGGCCCCCCAGGCTACCTACCAGCTGGCCACCTCTAAGAGAAGCAGCCCCTGGCCCCCACCATCAGCATAACCTCTGCCCGGGGACAATACCCCATTGATGGGTATAGGATGCTGTGAATACTCACCAGCCAGCTTTGTCCCTTTTCGCTTCTCCGCCCCACTCTCCCCTCTCTGCCCTCTCCCAACCTCTCCCTTTTCTCTAACAGAATACTTCCCAGTCTGAGAGTCTTTTGCCACAGTGGGTCCTCTTGTCCTACCATCACGCCTCACTGAGCCTGCTGTCTTGGGAGCAACCTTGCCTCATAAAGTCTGAGCAGGGAGATGCTGAACTTTATTTAGCGCAACACAAAATAATACTAGCAGCTTCCCAGCCACACAGGCATTAGCAGCACCCCTACGCTTATTAGGCTTAAAACCAGAAAGGAGGCCCATCTCCTGTAACCCACCTGTTTCTGGGTTAGATTTCTGGACACCTACATTTCCTTTCAGTGTGTCATTGGCTTGTATCCAAAGCAATTTTTAATTCTTCCATCAGCTGTGTAACCCTCTATATTTCCTGCTGAGCCAGAATGTGTGTCACTGTTATTCCAAGGCTTCTGCAGATGCTCCAATTGACAACAAAGTAAATATTGCAAACACTTCACAGAGAAAAAGTGAAAGGGAAAGAGAAAGAGGAGAGGGAGTGAAACTGGAAAGAAAATCAGCATTGGACTGATTACATATTGCTTGCTAATAAGCACAGAGGCTGGAAGTCAGGAAGGGGAGGGAGAGAGGGAGGAAAACAGGGAAAACAAGAAGCAGGAGGGAAGCCAGTCCTACAGGCAACACCAAATGGAGCTCATAAGCAAACATCTGCTTTGAGATGTCTAAAGAGAGAGCAAGGCTTTGTGTAGTTTGAAAAGAAAAGAGGCTGTCATATGTATTTAATATTTTAGACACACTGGGTCTACGAAAAGTTACTGAGCATTTTTTCCTTTATTGAAATAGAGCTCAAGACAGAAGTTCAAACTGCTGAGGTTTTACTTCCATTAACAAAAAAAAAAAAAAAAAAAAAAGTGACAAAGGCTACAGTTTCTCCATAGTTCCATAGTTTGTTTGCTTGTTTTAAAAAAGGATTCACAATCATTCAGGAGTAAAAGCATATCTCCAGGGTGTAAAATATATTTCCTGGAAATATCTATGTAGTCACTATCTTGTGGGTTTACTGTTATTGTGAAACAACTGTCAAGGTGAAATACCAATGACATTAATATGACACCATTAGCATGCAGAACAAAAAACAGAGAGGCAGGTTTATACTGTAAGGTTACAACAATTCATACCTTACATTAAAGGACTGAGGAATACTGCAAGAAATGCAGAAATCCTACACTGGGTGCTACAAGCTGCTGTGCAAATTCTGCTTTCATGCGTGCCTTACAAAATTAAATGATTCCTCTTTTTTATTATTATTATTCTTTTTTATTATTCTTTTTTTTTTTTTCTTTTTTTTTTTTCTTCCATAATAACTGTATAGACATTGGTGATTTAGAGTTGTTCTGGTTAGTATTCATATTACAAAATTAAATCGGACTTCCTCACAGCACATTCTTCATTTTAAAAGTTCCTTCCCTTCTAGAATTTCTTTAGATATGAGATGAACTGTGATTAAAATGAAATATTGCATTATTTATCTGGCATTTTATAATGGCAGGAGCATGATAGCTGTTCTCAGTGTCACCCCAAATTTCTTTCATCATAGTAGGCTATGAGCAAACCCATTGTACTTGGCAATCTTTGGCCTGGGTGGAAGGATGGAAGAAAGGAGACAGAGCCCAAAAGAAGTGGAAGACTATGCCCAAAGGCATAAGATTATACCCAGTGACCAGCCATGCTGAGATGAGAATCCGGAGATGAAGTCTTGGGTTCTTGAAACAGACAAAATTGTGCTGATGGCATCAGTGAAGCTTGCTTTGGGGCTGCTATCTCCTATGCCCAAATCAGCTAATATCTGATCCATGCAAGTGCACTCCTCTTCAGATCAAAGTGCTTCTTAAAAGAGCCTTCATTCCGAAATGGGAAAGAAGTTGTCCTTTATTTATTTATTTATTTATTTATTTATTTATTTATAACATTTAAATAGTGATTTATTTTCAAGCACTTACACTGTTTACTTATTATCTATATTTCTCATAGCTTGGGAAGAACACTTTCAGTCTTTCTACTGGTTCTCTACGTCTTGTTATTTTTCCAGTTCTCTTTTGCCAGTAGGCTGGGAGGATAACCCTATATGGAACTGTTTGTATTTAAAAATAAATGCACACTTCTGATGGAAAAAATAAACTGCAGAGAAATACTTTGATTGTTTTTAGATTCTGCAGAAACATCCTCAAAAAAATCAACTTGCAGGCTAAGTCTGACTCAATAAAACCTGTTTACAATAGTGTAAGACTCAAGTTTGAAAAACTGAACCACAATTAAATTTAAATAATCACTTCTAAAAATAAATGTTGGCTATTGGATTGAATTTTTTTGTTAAATTTATGCATGACAGTTCTGAGCAATAGGCTTAGGGATTACCCCAACATATCACTTGTGATAATGTTAAGTTGTATTTTCCTGCAAGCTCAGTGTTTTTTACCTCTCAGGACTTGCTCACACTGCAGTTTCATGTAAGCAACTCTAACTGGTGGCATGTAGAGTTGTTGTGTAACTTGTATTTTCAAGTAAGTAATGTACACAAAGACAAGGCAAATCCTCTCATTCTGCCCACAGGCAATGGGCAGTTTTCCCCTGCAAAATGAGGCCAATATGTTACTATGTATAATGAGGATGGGATTTTTAGTTACCTGTCTACAGGTAACTAGAAAGATGTATGCTTTCTCTCCTAACATCTTCTCTGATGAATTTCCCAGTTTTTGTGGAAATCACTAAGGAACTCAAACTCCTTCCTGAGTCTGTGTTAAGTCCTCCATATCCATTGGTACTTACAAACAAGCAAGGAAGGGTACAATGTTTGAGAGGGCCTGTTGAAACCAACTACAGGCCACTGGCTGAGCTGATAGCACACAAATACCTTAAAAAAACTTAGGCTCTCCTTCTGTAGTGGAAAGCTTTTCCCTAAAAATGTAGGATTTTTAACTGCTGAAAGTTTTCACGGCTTTTAATCATTCACAGCTGCTTTTTCCCTGATCCCAAAGCATCACTCATGTGAAGCACTGCTGATTTTCACCAGTTCTTCATTGCTGACACTCATCCCACTGCCTCATGGGGAAAACAGACTTCTGCTGCAGGCATACAACTGCGACTCGTCAGCTTCCACGAGCCCAGTTTCTTTCCACATTGGATTTCATCCTAGGTGCAGCACACATTGTACATCCAGTTTAAAAATTGGTGGGTGGGGGTAGGGGTGCACTCCACCACATCACTCAGGCAGAAGGAGGAAAGGGAAACGAGAACTTCTGAACTGCTGGCTCCTGTATGCTGCTCTGTTGCTCCCTGCCAAGAAAAGCCCTGCATTTACAGACACTAACAGCTGGGGAGGGTGTTTGGCAGGGCCCCCACAACACTGGTCTTCCAGCCGCCAGCGACTCAAAGGAAGCAGAATCATTTCTCAAAGGCTGCTTCTGCATCTTGACCTCTGATAAAGCACTTACTGCCTGGCAAGTATATCATACTATGAAAGTGTCACTACTGGAGGCTTTCTGCAAGGAAAGGAGCCCAGGGTTTTGCTTTCTTTAGCCATTGGGCAGAAGTTTGCTGGTGCAACCATCTCAGCCGGGGGTAAGGGACAACTGCAGCCACAGTCAGACCTATGCTCGCACTGGACTCAGCTACTCCAGCCGGCACATTTCAGAGTTTAAAGGGGAGATTATCCAAGGTGCAGTGTTCACCAAGAGGAGACATGAGCCTTGAAAGACTTAAAAATAAAACAAAGTTCTTGGCTGCCTTGGGAATCCAATGGCACCTCACAAATGAAAGGAAAATATTCCTGTAATCATTTCAGCTGGTCTTCAGGAAGACAAACAAACAAACAAAAGCCAACAACAAGAAGAGGAAAAAATAATGTGTCAGTGGCAAATGGCCAAATTGGGACCACAGAAAAGTTGCTAATTCTGGACTTGCTTCTCTTTGCTGCCATTGTACAACAGTTACTTATACAGGTCTGAGGCTTGTCCTAGCTTATGAGACATCTGTGTTTAATTATACCTAAGGAAGAGACTTTGGTTAATTTGGTAGACACAAAGTATTTTTTTTATTTCAATTCTGTAGGCTTGTGAGAACATGCAAGAGTAATGGATGGCAGCGGGAGTACATAAATGCAGATTGTGGCTGTCTGGAGATGGGGCTCTGGAAGTTGTCCCTTTCTGCCAGGGTTTCCATCCTGCCTATTTCCATAATAACTCTGAGCAAGTGCAGCACAGGGGAAGGCTCTACAGCCGATAAAGTAGCAAAAGCACTGCTTGCTGTACCTCAAGCATCTGCATGCCAGCCAGCCAGGTGGGAATGGTGACAGCTCTTGAACAGCAGGACTTGTATCACAGTGGAGCCATCCAGACCTGCTTAGGACATCATTCTGAAGGCAGAGTAGTGAAAAATGCCAACCAGTTACTCTCACTGTGCAGCCAATACCATGTCACCCTTTGTTAGTGCCAGGACTGAAGCTGAACCGTAGAGCTTTATCTTCTGCAATTGTAAAAAGAAGGTGATGTTAGAAGTATCATGAAGTTTAATGAATGTTTGTAAAGCACTTCCTATCTTTAAGAGCAAAATCCTGTGTAAAATTCAGTTGTCAAATGTCAGGCTGCCTGTGTCAGTCAAGCGTGCACCACCTTCCTTCTGCTACTCTGTAGCATTACATCCTCCTGTGTATTAGCTGACAGTGGCATGAAATTTTTCTGACTTCATGTATTGCCTGCTGTATAGGTATCTCAGGGGAAGAAGAAGCCCTGATGCTGGATGGCATATGACTTGGATGACCTGGCACACCTTGGGATGTATCCATCATGAAAAGCCCTGTTTTCCCCCATTACAATTCCCTATTGTACTCCCTTGCACACTGGTTAACTGAGAGGTTGCTGAACACCAGCACAACTGCCTTGCCATCCATCTAGAAGGCACAGTAGAGCTTCAAATCCTTTCAGAAGATAGTACAGAGACAGGGGGAGGTCATCTTCTACAACACTGACTCTTACTGAAACAGTGGAGGATCCACTCAACATGCATGGTAGTAGCCCCTGAAACAACTTCCAAATGCCAGTAGCAGGTACCAGAGGTGAAGGCATCATTGCTTCAGGCATTCCTTGCCCGTAGCATGGTCACCTGGCACAAACCTCTTCCATACAAGCCATGCATGCTTTCAACAGAAGTAATTTGGATGGTGCACTATGTGTATGGGTTGCAAGTGACCAGTGACTACATCAGTAATACTTGCTAGAGAATTTTGTAGCATCCTAGGCCATCTAGTACATCACAGTCCTAAGGAAGGGCTGAAAAATCTGTTTTATTCTTGATCAGTGTTTGTCTGATATGTCCTTAAAGTTCTCCAGTGCTGGCAACTTTGCAATTGCCCCTGAGGGCAAAATAGCCCAGTGGCTCTACAGATAGGTAATATTTTAACTTCTTTCCTGAGTTTTTCTTGCTGTAATTTAATCTTGCTTCTTGTACTCCTGCCTTTCCCACTCTTTGTAGCAGCCTTTTACCTGTTTAGAGGCTGTTTTCATGCTATTCCTCCAATTTTTACACTGAATAATTCCAACTCACTCAACTTTTTTTTTTTTCACACATCATGTTTTCTAGACTACCACTTAATTTGCGTTCTGCTCAGTTGACCCACACCTTTCCTGAAGAAGCACAGCTCTCAGCCGAGGGTGCTGCAGAGCTGAGAGTAAGAAGGACTGTTTCATGTGTTCTGTAGGCAAGACTTCACTGCTTGCCTTATGATTGTTTTTTCTTTTTTCACAACATCTCAGCACAATCTGGTTAGAGACATGACAAACCCAGATGCCTTGTTCAGAACAGCTACACAGTCAGCTGCTCCTCACCCTATATTTGAATATCTGGCTATTCCTGTCTGAGGGTGGGATCCTCAACACAGGAAATCATGGCCCAGGACACTTGCCAAAGCAAAGCTGGATGCACGCTATACTCATTTGTATATCATTTTCTAGAATGGGTTGTTTCAAAGACACATTTAATTCTGAGCTCTGGGAATGTTCCAAAGGCTTGGCTGGGTTTGGCTACTGTGTCAAAGTGATCCTTTTCATCTTGTTTTCTAGCAGGAACTACCCTGGGTGGTGTTTTTGAGAGGGCTGGTTCTCTATGATGTAATACTGAAACACAGGCACTTCTTTTGTACTTGGTTCTGTTAATGAAACTGCTTAGATTTTACCAGTAGGATCAAAGAAAATAAAACTATCTGTTGAATGACAGATTGCTGCTCCTTCTGAGTAGGCACAGCTCCCTTTCTACAGCATCTTCTAGTTGCTAATATTTGTGGACTTGGTGACCAAAGGAAGTGATAAAAAAAAATATTTTGTGGAAGTAACATTGCAATAGTTTCATTCACCATTTGTATATTTTGCTTTTAATAAGAAAAGATTGCCTTGGGAGAATAGAAAAGATGCTGGTATAAAGGTTACTACAGCAGAAAAATGGAAATTAAAAGAATGAAATGGCTCTACTGTTTTTTCACTTTTTGTTGCCTGTAGCTGCTCTGTTTTATTAGTAGGAAGAAAAAAAAAAAAAAAAAAAAAAAAAAAAAGGTACCAGTAGCTTTTCAGTGAGACATTTTCTTACCATGGCTTTGATAACACAGGAACAAGATAATGGGAAACTCTGACCTTTTGACAGAGAGCAGGGTTGTCATAAAAGCATGAAAAAATAATATTCATATGACATATTGACTCAACCTTCCAGCACTGAGACAGATTCTCTCTTCTCTCTCTGGTCCAAAGCCTATTTCCCAGAGCATTAAATATATCATAAAAGGCAGTAATAACTCCTCTGATTCAGGGGAAAGAAGACCAAGTTGATGCTGGCCATAATGAAGCACTTCGTGGAACACCATTCTCTGTTTTATACTAGGGTGGTCAAAGAGCATTAAGATTGTTTGGGGAGGGGGGATCTGGGGTCAATCACATGCCAATTGTTCTTTCTTAAAGTGGTAAAAAGAGGTAGCTTTGTCCTTGCTGTCAGGATTTTTCTCTCCAGCAGACATTTCCCTTGACAGCTGCAATAGGATTTTCACTCACTCTACAAGTAGTGAGCATGTTTTTCTACAAGAAGTCCTTTTCTTCTTCACAGACAGTGGAGGTGGAAAGAAAAAGAGCATTACATCCTTGGTGTTCTTCCTTTGTGGATTCTTCTTTTTTTTTCCAAGGGCTGTACTAAATCTGTAGTTATTTCCCACGTGAGTAATACCTGGATAAGTTATGGCTTACATAGGCTCAACACTTGAAATGAAAAGCAGATTGCCTTGCAGATTTGAATTATCCTCCAATATTTCATGATATATATTCCGTCTTCATGAGTTACTATTGTTATATATTTCATAGTTATGATTTCCATAGTATCAAACTTCTCGTTATCTGCCAGTGCTATCCAGATATAAATGACAAAGCACTGCAGCAGCCAGTCTGTCCTTTTCCAGACTTACAGTTCTGTTTTCTGTGGATATTCAGCACTTAATGGTGCTGAATAAAACTGAACTGCCATAATGCTCTCTAAGAAACCCCAGCTAGACTATTGACAGTGTAACTTTCATTTAATTCCTTGATTCAACAGCCATTTCTAGATGTTTCCTGAGCAATGCAATAAACACAAAATGCAGAGCTCAAATTGAATATTTAAAAGTCAATCAGGCTTGAAATTTAATTTTATCTAATTGGTTTGCTACATTCATACACAGCTGAGTGACATTTTGAAAAACCCAACTATCATATATAATTTCATGTTTACTCCAATCACAAGATGGACTTTTTTTAACTTATTTTAATCTCATTTTAATGCTTTAGTTAACTAACTACCCGCTCTGCCACAGGCTTAGCATAGTGTTTTGGAAATCATCTATTTTCTACTGATATACGGTGCCATCAAAGCAATCCCATGTCTTATATTCCAATGCTGGACACTTAAAAGAATATCGTATATACTTTTGTGGATCACATTGTTCTAGCATTTGTATGTTGCGGGTGGGACAAGGGGTTAGTAATTCTCTGGCACTTATGGATAAGAGTTGAGTAAGGAATTACATACAAGGCAGCGTTAAATTCCATTTCTCCTACGGAAAACCAAGGTCTGGTTCATCATATTCTTTAATTCTCTTTATAGTTTCCTTGTTAATTAATTAATTAGATATACACACTGGGAGATGCGTCAGTCCCATTTATAGCTCTCTGTCAAGCTGGTGGGTAACATTATTGTAAATTTCCAGTATTCTCTTCTGAAAAAGGAATTATGCCATAATGTAAGTCAGTGATGCAGCCTTGTGCAAAATAATGGTGCAGTGCTTGTCACTTCAATTCAAAACAAAACAAAGCAAAACTAGAAAGGTTTCTGAAAAGCACAAAGGGTGGCAGAGATCATACAGGGTAAGTTTGCAAAGAAACTTCTCTTGACCGTAAGAAAGTGATGACTATAATATACAAGTTGAAATATAAATGTAGTATTGAATGATATAGATGAGCAACTCCCAGTACAACTCTCACAACAAAAAATTCCCAAGGACCTTCAGAGTTAGAAACCTGAAATTCCTGGAATATGCAGTGGAACCTATTTCTACAGGAACCCTACCTACAAGGTACACTGCAGTGTCACAGAAGGGCAGCTTCAGATGAGCACACCGCCCCAGCAGACAGTGCAGAGACTGGGTTTTCTTGATCCCTCATTCCTTCATACAAACAACTAAACAAAAGAGATGAATTCCCATTGAAAACATAACAAGATCACAATCCCTGCTGAACATAAATATTATATTTTGGCACATAACATCAGAGATATTTAGTTTGTCCTTAAATGTAGTGTGAGATATAATCTCACCTTGATGTACGAAACTTTATACATTTAATTCTCAATATAATAAGCCACAAATACAACTTGTAAGCTGCATAACAATTATATTTCATATACTTTTCTATACTTCATATAAGATGAAGATGTACAGTAACTATTTCTAAAAGAAAAAATGTATGGATTACAAAGTGATTGCATAAGAACACAGCTAAGATAGTTAGAGATTACCAGAAAATACAGTATGTTCATAAAATATGGATAGTATTTACACTCAGAACTTTAAAATTTTGGTATTGACCAAAATATGCCTGGCCAATGTGTGCTGACCAGGACACAGCAGTTGTCTTTAATCTAGTGTTGATGCTTATAATAAAGATTAGAGATAGCAAATACCCATGGCATCATCTTTTACATTTCCTGAAAGACCAACCTATGTGTTTTTCTAATGTATTTACATCTCAAATATTGCCATGTCTAGTTTAAATTCAAAGCTTTCTCTTCCACACACTCTCCCACCAGCACCACTCCTTGTCAAAAGAAAGAAACAAACAAAACACCCACCCTAAGTCTGCTGGAGGATTGCAGAAGTACCGTCACCCTTTCAAATTCATGCTGGGGCAGTAGTTGCAGTTTGAGTTCAGCAGGTGCAGTCTGTGCCTCCCCCTTTGGGGACAGATCCAGCCCACCCAGGATGGGGCTTAGGGACTGGAGAGGCTGTGGTTAAGCAAAGGAAGAGGAATTATGTGACCCTAAACACAGATGGCTCTTGTCTGGGTGCTTTGCATGATTATCTTAAGTAGTGTAGAGGAAAAGCCCAGCCAGACCCCCTATGTAGCAATGTCCAGAAGGCACTTCCTCCACCTCCCATCGCTGCCGTAATGCAGCTCTAGCTATTTGCTGCATGGTATGTATCAAATATCCAGTCAAGGTACAGCAGCATTTGATGTACTTTGAAATGCAGTCCAGAGTCAGTCTTTTAGAAACCTGATATGCTTTTAAACTCCTCAGGTCTCCCATTAGTAAACTCAAGAGATATAAGTAATGACTTCCCTTAATCAATTAACTTGTCTGGAGAATGTTTAAGTCTACACCTGCACTGTGTGTTGAACCACTGATCCACTAGCTTGTTTTAAATTGTCTTTTAGTTGTTTAAAAAAAAAAAAAAAAGTAGTTTTTGGTGTGTTTGGGTGCCAGATCCTGGGGGCAAAATAGTTTTCTTGACACTGCTTCTGTGTTACCTCACATTTGCATATCTGGCTCTCTAACACCTAATAAAGTAAAAACTTTGCTTCTAATGTATAATTCCAAATGTCAGTCGATTATGTTTCTGACTGTTTGAACATCTGCACTTGGGTGGATATTGCTCTTTGGTTTATTGACTTCATACCATGAGACTAGCCTGAAAGAATAGAAGCACGGTTTCCAGACAGAGACATTTTATACTACCTCTAAGAAATAAGGACCCACATTTAATCTGGACATGGATAATTTAGAAGTAAAGGTAATCCTGAGAAAATATAACAGCAGCTTAGCTTTTTAGTGAAACAGCATTGGGGAATGCCATTCGTTTATGTTTTTTTTTTTTTTTTTTTTTTTTTTTCACTAATACTTGTCAGTAAAAAGTCCTGATTCTGAAGTAATTGCCATGAGAGGAATCAGTAAGAATATGTTCATTATAACTGGAGTTTCTTCTATGACTTTTGGGGGCACTATTTGTAGGTCCTGTGTGCATTTTCCCAGAGAGAGTGAACTGCACAGCCTTTCATGGAAGGACCTTGTCTTTTTGCCTTTTGAAAGAGCTGTAATCTGCAGACAGACTCAGCTAACCTGACAAAATTACAGCTATTTGGTGGCAGAAGTCTTCACTGTGCTCTTAATCTGGAAAGGGTGTTCAAAAGGCAGCACAAATGGGGATGCTTTCACTGAAAGCAAGGAACCTGCTAAAGGGAAGCAATGTCCTGCCCAGATGCTGTCAACAAAATGCAGAACCACATGCAGCTACTTCTTTTGGAAAGAGCAATGTCAAAAGCATCCTGACCATTCTGCAGTGTGGTAAGAGATGCCACATGGACTGCAAACTCTAGCTAAGCTGCCAGCCTATGGCTTGAGAAAATTACATACAAAACTTGCACATGCTAAGAAATGTAGCAGGAGCTTAAAATGTTTATTCATTTTTCTTCTGTGTTACAAGGACAACAACCTTTCTTCCTTATTTCTTTAATTTACACAACAAGTCCAAGTGCACAGTGCTGCACCTGGGATGGGGCAATCCCAGACATGAGTACAGAGTGGGAAAAGAAATCATTGAGAGCAGCCCTGCTTGGGTCTGCTCTTGGGGTGTACTGGGGACTTGAGGGTTCCGGTGGATGAAAAGCTCGACACAGGAAAGACAGGGAAGAGGAATGACACTTAGTAGTGGGAATCAACTTCATTTTCATTGGATTGGATTAATTTTGTTTAAAAGAATGTCTAGATAAAGCAGGATTGATTTAATCATCAGGCAATGACTGAGTAAAAAAATTAACTAAGGACACATGGAAGGTTCTATGAGCCCTGAAATTGCTATACTTTTTCTTAAATGAGTCAAAAAAAAAAAATATGTATTTGCTTAAGTGATTGAATCTGACTAGGTCCAGGATGAGAATAGCCACTTAGATCCTATGAGCATTTCCATCCTATAGATAAAAATGCCCTTCTTCAGAGAGATCAATGAACTATAGTGATGACTGCAGTCTTCTCTGTTAACTAGACTTCCCTTTACACTTCACCCTGAATAAAGTGAAAGCACAATTACTCCTCCAATAGACAGCCTCTTAATTGGGCTTATGTCGTGGTTCCGCTCGAGTGGGCAGCCGAGCTCCACCACAGCTGCTCTCTCACTCCCCCTCCTCAAAGAGGAATGGGGAGAAAATATGATGAAAAGGGCTCAAAGGTTGAGATAAGGACAAGAAGATCATGCAGTAATTATTGTAACGGGCAAAACAGACTCAGCATAAGAAGATAGTAAGATTTATTGCTCATTACTAGCAAGCTAGAGAAGTGAGAAACAAAGGAAAGAAACCAAAAGCACCTTCTCCCCCCATCCACCCTCTTCCACCTCCTCCCCCCCAGTGGCGCAGGGGAACGGGGGAATGGGGGTTATGGTCAGTCTACAGCACTTCTTCTCTGCCGCTCCTTCTCAGTCACTCTCATCCCCTGTGCTGTGGGGTCCCACCCACGGGATGTAGTCCTTAATGAACTGATCCAGCATGGGCTTCCCACAGGCAGCAGCTCTTCCAGAACTGCTCCAGATATGGGTCCATACCACGGGGTCCATCCCTCAGGAGAAAACTGCTCCAACCTGGCTCCCCCACGGGCAGCAGCTCCTGCCAGGTCACCTGCTCCTGCATGGGCTCCTCTCCACGGGCTACAGGTCCGGCCCAGAATCTGCTCCGGCAGGGGTCTTCCACAGGCGGCAGCCTCCGTCGGTGCAGGGCCACCTGCTCCACCGTGGTCTCCTCCACGGGCTGCAGCGTGGAACCCTGCTCCACTGTGGTACTCCGTGGGCTGCAGGGGGACATCCTGCTTCACCATGGTCCTCACCACAGGCCGCAGGGGACTTCTGCTCCGGCACCTGGAGAACCTCTTCCCCTTCTTTCTTCACTGACCTTGGCGCCTGCAAGGCTGTTCCTCACTCCCTTCACTCTCCCAGCTCCTGTGTGGCGCAGCGTTTTTTTTCCCTGTCTTAAATATGCTCTCACAGAGGCGCAAAACAACATCGCTTATTGGCTCGCCTCTAGTCAGCAGTGGGGCCCTTACCAAATATGGGGCAGCTTCTAGATCCTTCTCACAGAAACCTCCCCTATGGCCCCCTACTAACAATGCCTTGCCATGTAAACCCACTACAGCTTAATTGCCTGTTGTATTAATTTGACTATAAATACTAATTACTCAAAGATATATTTTCAATTATGACCTCAGGTTACAATCAGCAAAGTATTTGCTATACACATATTGCCCAACTTACTCTTCTAGATAAAATCCATAAAAAACACACAGGATAGGTTTATTCCACTAAGCCACAGCATGGTTCATTAACTTTGAATGCTAAAATATCCTTAGGCAAGAAATCTTCCAGGTATTGTATTTTACTTCCAAAATTAATATCAAGTTCCTTCACAGAATGTTAAAACCATACATGACACAGCTATCACTCAGCTATTTGATGGGTTATAAATCTGGGAAGCTAACGTAATGCTTTGCAACTGATTCCTCAAAGTTTAATGTATTTCTTTTTCTTCCTTAAAATAAAATAAAAAAATAAAAATAAAAGGGGAAAAAATGGCATTCAGATCCATTTAATATTGATACACAAAAAAAATCAAGGGAAAATTTAGGAAAAACCTGGGCAGAAAAAAGCACATGAGAGAAATAAATAAATAAATAAATAAATAAATTAAAAAAAAAAAAAAGAAAGAAAAAGAAAATCATATATCTGAGTTCAAAATGATGGAAGCTTTCAAAGACCAAAGTATTTGATTTTTTTTTTTTCCATTCTGAATACAAGAAGCAAAAAGAGTCAAAACATTTGAAACCCATCAAAACCAAAGTAACATTTTGTTACAAAAAGAAAGGAAATCCATCCCCATACCAATTGTTGGTGTACCATCTCAGGTATCTTTAGGGCAATTTGGAATAACATGGATATTTCCGGAGCACACAAGATTTATGGTGAGCTCTAGGGTACACTCTTGATGACCTACACTGTGCATTACTCCCATTTAACATGTCCCAAGAATGCCAACATATTTCTCACAATGTGGTAAGGACCTTGCTGCTATCCTTTCAACACATGCGTGATGGAATGAAGATTTTCTTGTCATGAAGTCTTGTGATCTACACAGTGAATTCTGAATGGATCAATAGCAAAGGTGAACGTGCTGTGCATCCTGAATGCTGCTCTGGTATGCCTAAAGATTAACTACAGTATGGTCCTCACCAAGAAAGCAGTGAGTTTGTGCAGTCTGCTAAGCAATCTCCCTGTGGGTTTCTGGCATGAAAACTTTCTGAGGTCTGATGGATTTGTAAGGTATAACTAACTACACAGTTGATATTTGAGAACACAGAGTTTTCAGCAAATGTTTGAGAGAAACAATATAAAAGGGGTGAGGTAAGCTTTTGGATCTGGAACAAGATGGACATTGACAGTTGAAGCAGGCCTGTGCTCTGGAACTTTCCAACAGTTAGGATCGTCCTGTGGCATAGCATAAATGTGTTCTTGCTGTTACTCCACAAGAAAATGACATTTTAGGGTTACAGAATGAGAAAGAAAATCAAAAAACAAGGAGCACTTTAAGAGACCAGTTTATCCAGATGCCTGCTGAGTTTCTTCCTTTGTTGTGCTCTGCTCTTCCAGCTTTGAGTGATGTCTGGAGGAAGTGGGGAGTGGTGAGGGATAAAGGGGAGACATGAAAAGTAGTTTAAAGGTGATGATTGATGAGAGCAAAAGTAAAAGGGGATACCAGAAAGTTTAGATATGGCTTGAATACAGTTGTGTAATATATAACTCCACCCTTTTGAATTTTGAGTTTATTATACTGGAGCAGTGAATTATTTCTTTCATGCTGTACTGAAATCACAGAATCACAGAATCACAGAATTGTTTAGGTTGGAAGAGACCTCAAGATCATTGAGTCCAAACTCTGACCTAACACTAATATCCTAGCATGTTTTTCTGTTATCCAATCCTTCTCTTCTGGCTCCACTTTCACCCTCATATATAATCTGCTAGCTGAACTACCATTCACATAAATCTGTGAAGCATACGGTGACTGGGTATTCCTTAATAAATTACAAGAGAGCTGCTTTACTCTAATTCTAGTCCAAGCAGCCGGTGGTTAACAACACATAAGAGCTTCACAGCTTCTAGCCAGTCTTTACATGGTGGAGCCCAACCCCTACTGACTCAGTCCTCTACAGTATAATATATGTAGTGCAACAGAGTACTGATAATTATGGATGATAATAACAACCTCCTGGGCTGAATAACTTAAACTAACAACTTTACTGCAATTCCATTTTGTTTCAAGTAAATCTGAGTGCATTAAGAGTAGGTGGTCCTTACCAGTCCAAAATAAAATTAATCAGGTGATGCAACTATCTGCTATCTGTGGGAATGACTTGAGATTCAAACAGTAGATTGTCACATCTCCAGGACAAGTTCCATAACATTTCCTCCAACTAAACATAGGCCTTCTGTTTCTTCATTGCATTGCATGCTTTCAGAGGCAGTGCACGCATAGGGGTGGTTAAAAATTGAAACAGAACCTACATGCAGTGTCAGCCAACTAGAGGTAAAACAGCATCCACAACTGCAACATGAACCTATGTCTGAAAGGAAATGCTTGTTCCATTTTCCCTGTATCTGCAATAATCCAGGATAATAATGTAGGAAATAAGTTTCAATATTTGATAAGAAGGCGCACATGATGTTAGCAGTGGGTATTATGGCTCAGTAGTTTGTGTTATCCCCAGTCCACTCCTCTATGAAGACATTACTCCTAATTAGGTCAGGTACAGATTCATTCCTTGGATTAAGCTATAATTCAAAGCACACTTGTGCTCTCAGACACTTAGTTTGTATGATCAATGACTTTTTTGCATGTCTGATGTAGTCCCATTGATTAATATTTTGGCTCACATGCATATTGTATCACACTGAGTCCTAATGTTTTGCAGTAAATAATGGTGGAAAGCAACATAACAGATGTAATACAATTCAATAACCAAAGCAAGAGGATTTCTGATCAATAAGCTAATCCATTTGGTGAGATAGAAGGGATCAGTTTGCAGGCTTGATTTATTTTTTCTTAGGCAATGCATGAATGCCTTCACAATTATGAACCTCGTGTGTCTGACTTACCAGAAATCTCTGGTGTAAGCATGTACATGTAGGTCATTGTCCTGGTTTCAGTTAGAACAGAATTAATTTTCTTCCTAGTAGCTGGTGGAATGCTGTGTTTTGGCTTAGGATGAGAAGAGTGCTGATAACACCCCGATGTTTTAATTGTTGCAGAGCAGTGCTTATACCAAGCCAAGGACATCTCAGCCTTTTGCTCTGTCCTGCCAACAGGCAGGCTGGGGGTGCAGTAAGAGCTGGGAGGGGACAGACCCAGGACAGGTGACCCAAACTAGCCAAAGGGGTATTCCATACCATCTGACGTCATGCTAAACAATATATAGGGGTGGCTAGCCGGGGGGAGGGGGCCGGACTGCTCGGGGTTAGGCTGGGCATCGGTCAGCGGGTGGTGAGCAATTGCATTGTGCATCACTTGTTTTTACATATTATTATTACTTTCCTATTATCACCATTATATCATTATTATTATTATTGTTATTATTATTTTCCTGTCTTATTAAACTGTCTTTATCTCAACTCACGGGCTTCACTTTCCATTTCTCTCCCCCGTCCCAGAGAGGGAGGGGGGAGGGTGAGCGAACGGCTGCGTGGTGTTTAGCTGCCGGCCGGGTTAAACCACGACAGTCATGTAGTACAGCTGACTGATGCTTGATGCTTTTCCATGATGCTCACTGTAGGAAAGCTCTGCAAGATGTAAGGAGCCTGTACATCTTTTTTCTCTCTCTCTCTTTTTTTTTTTTTTTTTTTTTGTCTGCAGAGGCTCCACAGTGGACCACAAATACAGGGAAAATGGAACAAGTACTTCCTTTCAGACATAGGTTCATGCTGCAATGATGGAACAGGCCCAGTCAGCATGATGCTGCCAATCAGTCTGTGCTTGGGGAGACCTAGGCTGCAAGATAGAGACAACACATCAGATATTGTTTGCTAACACAACTATCAGTTTCTTCTGACCAAAGGTAAAATAAATCTGAAAGTCCAGCATGCAGGTAATAGTCAGATCTACTCAACTAAAATCTAGTGGTTCCAAGCAAAATATCAGGCTGAAAAAGGTCAAAAAGAGGTTTATTCACCTTAACACCTTTTTTTGTTCCAGAGATCCCTTTCAAAAGCATCACGCTTAGCCTTGTCTCTCAGAGACATTCACCTGCATAGCCAAAGGTCTTCACTCTTGCCCAGAGTACAAGCTGCTTCTCTGCACAATAACAGAAAAAGTCCCTGGCTGTCCTGGTAATATCTCCAGTCCTGTTCTTCCAGGGTACTCCTGTCCTTGAGAACTAGGGGAAGGTGAGTAATTTTTAATATACCTGAGGAACTGCAGCTTACTCCGTGTGTCAGTGGTGCTTATTATGCTTACTTTCTATGAGGGAAGTGGTGTGTATAGCAAGAGAAAGTCAGAGTACCTCCTGTCATTCACAACAAAGATTTGAGAAATTCACAATGTCAAAAAGGGGGTGGGGTCCTATAATGTGTTTTTAATGAGCTTCTGAGATTATACCTGATGGCAGAACTGATCAACATCAGAGACAGAATTCACTCCAAGTTTTCACTCATGTTTGTTGGCCAAGTATAATGAGGAGCTCTGAGGATCTCCTGTTAGCACATCACTAGCTTTATGGCTGTCAGGTGGGAATCTCAGTCTGATTGTTTGTCTGAGAGCATTTCAGTTCCTTATTTCAAATTTCAAAAGGATGGGCAGCAATTTGTCTCAACATCTTTGTTCTTTCTTCTTCACAACCACATGCTAAAACCAGAATGTTTTACTGTCAGCTGTTAGTACTTGGCATAACATTCTTCAACCCACCTTTTCCTCTTCTGCTGTGTTTTGCTTTGTCTGCGACTGCAATCTGACATAAACCAAGATAGCTGAGTGCCTCAAAGAAAAGTCAGAAGTCACTGTCATGAGACACAGCTTGACTGCATATTAGCAAATACTCAAGCAGTTTACAAATCTCCTAGATCTGATCCTCTTTATGTTTTCTGATGTTTTA
The DNA here is from genome assembly GCF_964035555.1 of Netta rufina. Classification (NCBI taxonomy): domain Eukaryota; kingdom Metazoa; phylum Chordata; class Aves; order Anseriformes; family Anatidae; genus Netta; species Netta rufina. Next base: position 49,700,639 of record NC_140124.1, read on the forward strand.
ATGAGTCAAAATTTAAAAACCTATCACAAAAATCTGGTAATGACTTTTCAAATGGGTTGGATTGCCTTTAGGATCCTAGGCACAAACTTTCATCTCTTCTGTCCTGTAAGTTTCAGCAACCCGTCCTGATACCCATATGTTCCCTCTCAAATACCTTTCTTCTCCAGCTCATCACTTTCTGATACATTCACCTTTCAGGAGGCTTTTTTTTTCAGTCTTGATCTCTGCATGTGGCTGATTTTTTTTTTCTCTACCTGGTTTAAAAAAATAAATAAATTGAAAAATGTAGTTAAGAAAAATGTATTTTCCCTATTAAGAAAAAAAATCCAGGTTACATTTTAATAATTACAGAATCCTAATGAATAAAAAATATTCAATGTGGAAACAACTCAGAGGAAAAGGTACTTTTGCATCTCCCTCGAAGAGTCACAGTGTGACTCACATACATACATGCTTTTGCCCCAGGCTGCCAGCCATTGTCCTCTTTTGCAGCCTGTAATTGCTTTTTACGCTTCCAGATGCCTCCTTGCTCATTGGGCTTGTACAGTTTCACTTTCCTCCAAGTCCTCCACAAATGAAAGTTCTTTCCACTGCTGTTCTCTTCAGAGAGATACATAGTTACCCCTGCCTCTCAGAATACAAATAAATTCAAGTTAGAAAATTCAATCACTATTTCAGAGGTGCCTCATCTAAAGGGGAAAAATGCCATATAGAGGAGAAACCGTTATTTCCCTTATTAGAAGACTAAATTTAAAAATATATATATATGCTAAATTTATGAGTCAAAGGCCTTAAATGTTAGAGAGTTAAAAAACTTTATTTTAATATTTCCCCTTCTCTTGCACAGTCACATTGCACTTTAATGTTTGACATATTCCTATTTACAAATAATTCTGTATCATACACTTTTTTAAAAAAAGCTCATTTTGATAATATCACAGATAGGTGATAGACAGACAGATGGACACATATGTAATATACAAACAGCAAGATTTAGATCTTCTGGCAGGACATGTTGCTAATTCAAAACAAAGAACAACACTGCTGGGTTGCTTTCTATGTCTGGCCTGGTCTATTCATGCTTCAGGCTAAGTTTTATGATATGATAAACCCTGACCATTAGAAATCTTTTCTTTAAAATGTGCAGGGTAGGGGACACCCCTAAAAACATCCAAAGAGATGGAGAGGGCAAAGGTAGCACTGTCCAACTTTGGCACCAGGTCATCTGGCAAATGTAGCCTCATCTCAATACTAGACCTAGAGAAAGCTTTTTAGTTAATTAAGTAATTGCTTTCTACAATTTCCTGAGGAAAGGAAATTGAGAAGGATGTGCTGATCCCTTCTTTCTGGTTATCAGAGATAATACATGAGGAAATGGCACAAAACTATACCAGGGACGGTTCAGACTAAATATTTGGAAAAATGTCTTTATCACGTGGGTTGTCAAACACTAGAATAAGCCTTCTAGAGAGATGATTGGTGTCCCTTATTTGTCAGTGTTCAAAAGGCATTTGGATAATGCTCTTTAAAATATGCTTTAACTTTTGCTTAGCCTTGAAATGGTCAGGCAGCTGGACCTGATGATCATTGTAGGTCTCTTCCGACAGAACTATTCTATTCTATTCTATTCTATTCTATTCTATTCTATTCTATTCTATTCTATTCTATTCTATTCTGTTCTGTTCTGTTCTGTTCTGTTTAAACTTAATGTGGCAGCATTAAAGTGGAAGTTTAGGACTGGTGAATGCTATCATCAGTTGCACAGTCTGTTTTCCCAGAGGAAACATCTTCCCACAGAAAAGACTCATAATAAAGACAATGGGTGATGGAGATAAAAAATTTACAGATACAACAGAAGAAAATAATTACATGTGGCATTGTTATATACTTAGAAAAAAAGAGTTAATGATAGCTTTGGATGCTTTTGCTATTGATTCTACAATTTCTGCTGTGGCAATAATATATCATAACAATAATAAAATCATAGAACTGTTGAATTGACTTCATATGGGCACTAATGAAACTAATCAATCCTTCTATTCATAATATGTAATTGTACATAACCATATAACTAATCTTGCAACAAGGCTCCTTAGAGAGAAATATGTGCAGGACAGGTACAGTTTTCAGTTCCAAATTCTGAGTTCCAAATTCAATACTCAGCATTGTGGTTATTTGGGTTCCACATTAAATAGTAATCACTGGATTGAGCATGTTAAGCTAGAACTGCTTGTTAGTCTATGTGGGGAAGTCAATTTTGATAGCAGCCATTAGGAAGGAAGGAAGGAAGGAAGGAAGGAAGGAAGGAAGGAAGGAAGGAAGGAAGGAAGGAAGGAAGGAAGGAAGGAAGAAAAGCCAACACAAAATGTGGCAAACTTTTCAGGTTGTGGTTCTTACAGGTGTATTTGCACAGGAGACAGAAGCATCAAGAGCTGTGTGCAATTTTTCATTACCTACCTCTCCATTGCCTTCCTCTTTGAAGAACTTATCACTATTTTTACTGGGGTTTTTAACAAGGTGCTGTTAATAGTAAAACAGCTCCTGTGGCTTTGTATCCTTTGTGGGAAACCACAATGGCATAACCAAGGAGCTTGTTGTGGCCGTGACCTAGCTATGGCCAGAAATCCCTTGCAATCCATAACCTCCACTTTTCAGTTTTCAAATGACATCAGACGTTGGTTAGAGCCATTGATTATCTGGCTTACCATCTACCGTCTACCTTTTCACCTGTTTTTATAAGAATGGCTTGGGAAATAGCTCAGTTCCCACAAGAATTTTAATGGAAACATACCAAATCACTCAACTTCTTTTATTTCTTCAGGTGGTCCTGGTTGTTTCCCTCCCTTCCCCCAGCATCAGCAAGTAGAAGACAGCTAGTGTGTTTTCTTGACAAAGGCCACAAGTATGGGTACTTCAGACTGTTTGCAGGACTGAAGCCTGTAAAAACAAGTATAGTTTGTTTTACGGAGACAGAACTCTTTGATGAAATTTGTTCTGCACCTCCCTGTATGGCCAAGTGCTACACATTACCTGCTTAGGACAGACCCCTTTACAAAAGCATGATAGAAGTATATGAAGCATACAAGGATAATGAATATAGTAGTCCTACAGCAATGATGGAATCATAACAAATCCATCTTGGCATACCTGTTCTTTAGCTATTTACAGAGAACAGATATATAAAAAGCACACCATACTGATTTCCCTTTTGCTGAAGAGGTGTAAGCCACAATCCCCTTGTCTGTGGAGTAAGAAACCTTCCAGGGCCATAAAACACTGTGTTCGGGCTTGAGAGTTATGCTGCAAGCCCTGCTGAAGTGGGGGATGAAATTGCTGTTCAAAGCAAATGTCATTTGGAGGCCAGGAAAGATCCATGGAGAAATGAAAAAGAAGAGAAGGAAGAAAATGCAGCCATAGTATTGAGGTTTCAGTATGGAAACCACTAGATAGATCACACTGAAGGGAACCGAATGCTGGAGGGAAGACATGGATGGGAATATTCATTTGGTGACCCAGTCTGACCATTTGGAACAGATACACAGGTGCAGTCAAAATGGTATGGAATGAAATAGAGAGCAGAAATGCTTTTCATAGAGGAGGTTTGCAGCCTTGCCCCCTTCCTCTTCCTGGTTTTTACTGTGGGTAAGTGCATATTAAGTGACAGTGAAGCAGCTCAGTCCAATTTTAAATGGATGCTGTAAAGTGGGCTTTTGACAACTTATTAAAAATTTAAGTATAATTCCAAACCCTTGAGTTACTTGATTTTATAGCAAACATTTCTCTGTGTGAATAGCAATACATGATGTCTGTCAGCAAGCCAGATACAATAGCCCCAGGCTGATTTTCCAAAAATAAAATAGCAGTCTATATCTGTCAGGACTGTGCTGGTGCCATGTTGTACATGGGCATTTCTTTAACTTCATAATTCACACAGCTGAAACGTGTCTAAGAGTTGGCTCATGTGATCTTACAATCTGAAAGAAATTCTGTTCTCTTCCTCAGTGTGGCACAAACAGAGTAGTTACTGGTAATGGGCTTTCAAAACACAGGTTATGTCAGAAGAGTGTAATTAACCAATGTTAAAGAAGTAGATTAAAAAGAAGAAGGAAGAAGAAGAAGAAGAAGAAGAAGAAGAAGAAGAAGAAGAAGAAGAAGAAGAAGAAGAAGAAGAAGAAGAAGAAGAAGAAGGAGGAGGAGGAGGAGGAGGAGGAGGAGGAGGAGGAGGAGGAGGTCCATTTATTTTAAACTGAAAATACAGTTATGCAATTTTGTTGTTGTTTTAAGAGAAGCAGAATAAAAGAAATAATGTGCTTCAACAGATCACAGACTTGATTGTAAAAAAGACCTAAAGTTGACTGAGCTCATGAATGAGTTGGTATTTGACAGCTGGCACAAATATAGCCCCCCTGGGTTTTCTTTTCTCCATTTGTAAAACAGGCAATAATGTGCATCCCACACCTGCGATTTGGTTTGCAACCACAGTTTTGTGTCTGCAAGCACCTATACAAAATCTGTTTAAAGTGCAAATATGTTTACTGAAAAAAAGGTTAATTATTTAGTTTTGTTTTAATATAGACTAACATCAATTGCACTGGAATGTTTTAGCAAAAAAAGACACACTACTCTGGAGAATCTAGCAGATTAGGAGGCTAACAAGACAACTGTATGCAAGTCCTTAAATTGACTGACTTGCAATGACAACTCGTGCTTTCTCCTTCCACAAAGGGATAGGTAGCCAAACTCTCTTTGGAGACAATAGCTTTTACAAAGCAGGATAACATTATCAGTTAAGGCAGATGGAACAAGACTTCAGATAAATATGGGATTAGCGTGGGAACCAGGTGGCAATGTTCTTGACTGTTCTGCAGTACTGGCATGTGCACTGCTTTTCTCAGGAATAAATGAGTAGTGACCATGAGAAGCGTTTGCAAAATCAGCTTTCCTGACACTATGTTGTTATTTGTGTAAGCCTTTATATTCTGCCCCTCCCCCCTCCATCCCCCCAATCAATAAATAGATCTTGTCAAATTCATACATATGTATGCAGTGTTTGAATAGTTAATAATGTGAATATCTCTCTGTGCTTGTTTCAACACAAACATTTGTGCATATCTATATATATGCACTTGACTTCCAGTTCTGGTAAGGCTGATAGCTGGACTGAGGGAACTTCTTTGAAAAAGAGAAAGAGCAGAACTAAGTAGTGCTTACTTTGCAAGTTTTTTTCTGTTTTGTCAATTTGGAGGCCTATATTCAAGAGTCATAATCTGTCATATAATATATCTCTAGTACTTATAATTGTGAGTATTAAAAGAACATTACAGGGAGCATTGAATTTATACTTTCTTTTCGCTATTGCAAAGTTAATGAATTGTGACAAATTTACAGAACTACTGTATTTCAAACATGGGAAATGATATTGTATAGTCCCATTTAACTGAAAAACTGATTCTTTAATACTCTGTTTTTCGTTACAGAATAGAGATCCACGAGGATAACACTGTCTCCATTTCAGTTAAGAGGACATGAAAAAATAAAAGATGTGGCCATGGAATGCAGTCACTTTTTAAAGATGGTAAAGTAACAGTTCAATTTGTCATTGCATTAATGCAGCTGACCACTAAGGAAAATGGATCCTCTGTTTACTGTGGTCACATTCTGAAATGAATCCTCTTATTGTGCCACACTATTAATAAGATTGATACATTCTGTGAAAAGCAAGGCAATTGTATCATATGATCTCATGCATAAACTGATCAAATTTAAAGCAATACAATTTACAAGTTTTGCCTGTATTTGGGGTAATATTCTGGTCTGTAGGTTCATTTTTTTTTTATATGTATTTTTTCCCTTTTATATGTATATATATTTTTTTCCCGTTTCAACTCTGAATTCATTTATAGACAGTGTGTACTTACTTATTTTTGTGCCACTGCCACAGGTTCTTCCTCAGCTCTCATTATGCTAGTCCAAAACATCCAAACAGGTTAGGCTTTCTATCAGTTTCTACAATTCTTTCAGCTCTTTTCTGCATCTATTCCTCTTCTATTTCAGTACATCTTTCCTTATTATGTAGAATCAAAATTGTACACTGCCTCATATGGAATCTTCTTATATTGTCTAGAAGGACATCAAAAGAACTCTGGGAAATACTTATAGTTGAATAGCACTTGCTTTGCTAAAGAAAAGTGGCTTTTGGTCTCAACAGATCCTTACATCATTGATCCTAAGCTGCTGGGTCTTTGTTACGTGTACTTTAAGTTATGTCTGAAAGTCAGCAAGACTATATAAATGATATATATTTATATAATAACATGCATATATATTATAATAACATGCATATATATTATAATAACATGCATATATATATATCAATAATATAAGAATATAGATTACTATAATTGCAAATATATTTATTGGATGAAAAGGAAGTACAAACTATCTAAAATGTAAGACAGAAGAAAAAAAATACATGAAAATGGGCAAGAAATGTTACATTTGTTAGAGGAGTGCTGTGTATTGTTAGGGGAATACTTACTGCTACATCACATAGAAATTATATATGATATTGCACTGTTTATGAGTGTAATTATCATATCTATTGTGTCCATTACCTATCTTTCTCTCCATCAGACGGGGTGTTTTTAGCTTCAGTCCCCTCTTATGTAGGTTGTATTTGCTTTACTAAAGAGGACTGTATTGCTTCTCAGTGATGCATGTTGGAGACACTTTGCAAACACCTTCAAAAGGTATTAAAGACATGGCAGCAAAGGAAAATAATTTAGTTACATGGAACGGGCAGAAAACAGTTTTTTCTCCCTTTTCTTCTCTCTTGCTACCAATTTAAACAATAGAGTTTGTCATTATGTCATTATGTCATTGGCTCCATCATGGAAGAGTCATGATTCATCAATATGCTTAAGTCAGTTTAAGCACAAGCATAGTAACCTGTACTGAGAAAAAATAATTCCCACTCCTATCTTGTGCTGTTTTCTTGAAAATATGTGCTGAGCAGCAAGGGATATGCGTATTATGGAAATGGAATGGAAGAAATACATTAATGGATACAGTTCTTCATTGTTTTTACCCCTCTTTGTCCCAGTCTTAAATAATATGAATGACACAAGAATAAAGGACTAGGAGGAACCTCCTGATCACAAACTTTCATGTCAAAATACCTCAGTACCACTGCAAAACCTCTTTCATCAACACTTCACAAACAAGCTTCTTCAGACAGAATTCCTATTTTACATATTGGCTGGGTTACTCTGCCCTCACTGCAGTTGTGCTTTGCAGAATCACACCATCACTGATATGAAAATACTGTGTACAATACCAAAATACCATACAACATAATAATGACATGAAAGAACCAAAATTTTATTTTCTCTAGTATAAAATACTCATTCTCTGAAGATTGACTAACTGCACTTACTTTTACTTTTTACTTTCTAGTAAAAATTTCCCTAGAGACTCTAGACTTCAAGTGAAGATTTTATACAAGGACATATCTATAGATCAGGACTATATTTGTGTGGTTTAAAATACATCTGTTTCTTCTCTTCAATAAGGTTCTGTCATTTGACTTAAGCTACTTCATTTAAAATATTCTTTTTCTGCCTCAAAAATGTAGGCAGAATTATTATTATTATTATTATTATTATTATTATTATTGTTACTATTACTATTATTATTATTATTATTATTATTATTATTATTATATGTTTATAGACATTTCTATTGAGTATATCACCAGGCTACTTGATGAAGTTGGAACAGATGTTCAAGAATGGTACAAAGACAGAAACCTTGTTTACAAGTGAATGTCTTTAATAATTGCTCATTGGGAGAAAAAAAAAATGAAAAAAAAAAACAACAACAAAAAACCATCTTTTGTAATGTATACCTTTTCATGTATGTACAAAAGTGCAAGTTTGTGTTGTTTCCAAAGACCTTAGACTGGAATTAAGAGAGAGAGTTCTTTGTCTGTGTTCAGAGGGATGCAACATGTTCTCCATGGCCTTGAACTACAAGAAAATCTGACACTGTGTTGCAAGGCTGTCAGGCATTTGTTGGTGATAGCTCATATGATGAGATAAAATTCAGAAGTAGGTACATGTATGATACCAATCGTTTTCTCAGCCAAATAAGGAAAGAAAAAAGAGAAACAATGGTGTCTGTAAAGCAAACCTTAGTGGAATCATATCAGGAATTTACCTTGAGACTGTACTGAACTGCCAAGATGATCAGTCATATTTTTGGGCATAGCTGGGAGAGTCTGATAGAGGAAGCAGAGAGAAAAGCCAAGGATATGGTAAAGAAAAAGGAGGAAAACAGAAGTTGTTAAAATACTAAGACTGAAAGCTCCGCTGGTATTCCGTCTGCGTATTTCCCTGCCCCCTTTAAGCTGAGAATTAGCCAGAATGACATGGAAACCTCTAAAACAACAGCATTGATTCAATTCAATGGGAAAAATGTATTGTAATATTGTTTCCAAGGAGAAAGTACCCTATATTACAGTCATAAACATGTATATATATGACGCATACACATGCGTCTTATGTGCCAAAAATATCCACTGAAAATATTACAAGAGGGGCAAATGAGAACTAACTGATTTCTGGTCTACAGTTGACAGTCTGAAGCTGAAAATTGTGCAGTACATCTAAGGCAAATTTTCTATTCAGGACTGGAGTGAGGATGTTTCAAAGCTGGTTAGCATATCCAGTCAACAGCATCCAACTCTACTGGGTTCTGTCTGGTAACTGTAATACAGGAATCAAAATACTCTAATTATGCTTATACTTGACACTGTGGGCTCCTTGGCAATGTCCTTTTAATTAGAAAATTTGTGAAAAGATCTAAAGAACTAGGTTAAACTAAAAGTGAAAAAATGTGATGTGCTGATACAGACAGGTTAAGGGTTAGATGAAACAACATAACCTTCATCCACAACAAATGCTTTCTGTCTTTCAAAGGTTGTGCAAGGGATATGTATGTTCATTTCCACATCCCTGTATTTAGTTATTTCACCTACCTGCTGTTATTCTCAAAACAAGGATAAGCGTTAGTGTGACAACACAGGACACTTCCACACTGACACTCAAATGTTTCAGAGGCTTTCGCTATTTTTCTGGAGGTGGTAGAAATACATATTTACCTCTGGATTGTTGTATTGGCAGGGCAACCTTCATATTCAACACTTGAAAATGTTCTGTGACTACAGGGTAACTCAGCGAACTGAGTTTGAGATGCAGATAGCCAAAGAAGCTTAAGTCAAGGAATGAAATCCTGGCTTCACTGGGGTTGGTGCAGACTCAGGCATTGATCTTAATGTGAATTTAACAATAATTTTTAGAAATGTCAGGCATGGCTCCTGAGCCTAATTGATGGAAACATTTTTATGAATGTCAAATTTTAAAATGTCATTTTTACCTCAAGCACATGACTTGCTTATATATGGATTCTTTTTTACAACACAATAAAGGACACACAGCACTTTGATTTTTATACACACCATGCTGAAAATGGGATCATTGATACCTGGAATTGCTGCTAGGATGTGGAACAACATTGAGGACCTCCAGCTTTGTGTCTGAACAGCTATATCATTGACAATCCTGAGCTATGTAACAGCAATTTCAAATAATTATCTGGGTGTTAATTATAACATATGTACTAGTGCCCACTGTACACCTGCATACTATTCACTGAGCTAGAGGTGATACTTCTCATTCTAGGGGAAAAAAAAAAAAAGCTTTTCTATGACAAATTAAGTACCCAGTATTTCTGCAGTGCATACACAGCAGCTAAAGGAAACCAAACTAAAATAATCTCTTCGACTGCATCTACAATACCTTCCATTATTCCCACAGAGCTCCCACAGAAACAGCTGCAAGTCAAGGACTCAGAATGCGAAGCAATATAAATTCTTCATTCTTCCTCTAGCCTCCATCAGGTGCTTTGCTATCAAACAATGAAAAAGTCAGAATGTAAATGATGCTAGAAAACATATATATAAAATGTACATACATACATATACACAGACACACTGTATGCATTAGTCCAGGTGCTTATAGCAGTACTGAACTGCAGCTCTCTATATACACTTCACAGAAACAGAGACCCTGTTATGAGCTACTGCCTCTATTTCTTTTTCCATACACTCAGGCTATTGTAACATCTTCTCTCCCAGCAGTGCTTCCTTTTTCTTGACCTTTTACCCTCTCTGCTTTAGCTTTTCTATGAATGGCAATGAAACAAAAGTAGAGAAAAAATAAGAGAAAAGTAATTAACAAGAAGGAGATTGTTGCAGCTCCTCAGAGGTATCCTTAGAGAGTGACTGTCTGAGATCATTAGTGCAACAGAGGATATCAGAGTCAGGGATAAACAGGAATGGGCTGAACTGGAAGGAAAACAAACAAACAAACAAACAAACAAACAAAAAGATAAGGTAGATATTCGTTATTTCTGAGCCTCATTTTGTTAGAAGAAATAGACTCGTAGAATCGTAGATTTGTCTGGGTTGGAAGCGACCTTAAAAATGTCTAATTCCAACCTCTCTGCTGTGGGCAGGGATACCTCAGAGCCCCATCCAACCTGTCATCCACAATTTCTCTGGGCACCTTGTTCCAGCACCTCACCATCCTCTGAGCAGATAATTTCTTCCTTAATTATGCAGTTTAGGCTGGTGCTATGCTTTTAAATTATAGTTGTAGACTGTATGGTTATAACCATACTTCATCTCCTTGAAATTTTAATTTGTGACTGTTTGGACAGTATCTAAGAGTATTATTGGAAGGATAATCTCTTAATGCTCGGTTATTCAATACTACATTGACAAATTAAATGGAGAGATGTTGTAGATATTTAGACCCTTGATTGTTAAACTGCTATCAAGCCTTACCTGCTTCATCTAGCTGTACCTTGAGTAATATAAAAGGTAATACAGATCAAGGAATTTCAAATGTATGCCCCAAGCCTTCACATATATTACAACAGTAAAACCCAATAATGAACTTGTTCCTTAGGCATTATTAATAGGATTTGGATAATCACAGCAAAAGCCCTTAGTGCTGAAATTATATTCTTTTTGTTGACAACACATTACCTAATGGGACTATGTGAATCTGAAAAGAAGATACACTAATTGACGTGAATGTTGTAGTATTAAAAAAATAACTTCAGTGAGGCACCCCTGTAAGTTAATAATTTGTTTTAATTTATTCCCCCCTCAGTTGTCTCAAGGAATATTTTCAAATGAAAGTCAGACGCTCATGCCTTCTAACTGGAGTTAGGTACTAAGACAGCGGGTTTTAAAACGTCCGTTGTGGGGATTAAAAGAGTTCCTACCAGGAAGCCATGTCTGGTGCACATTTCATAAGGGGGCCACAACAAGGTTCTACTCTGAGACTGCTTATTCTCACTTGTTCTCTTCATCACAAAATCCATCAATGACATTTTGCGTGTCATTTGCCTCTGGAAGCTGTCCTACCTCAGCCTATGGCCAGGAGGTGAAATTATATATTCCATAAAATTACTGAATATTACATTCCTAGTTCCATCATCTATTAATATGACTGCTCCTGAGGAAAGACAGACCAACGTAGGTAAAAAGAGAGTGCTGCAGCCAGAAGGGAACAGTTAATTATTAACTAGGAAGTTTGAAAGAGGAATGTTTTGCAGAAGAGTCTGTCCCTTGGCAGTTTAACATTCCTTGGCTGTCCAACATGCACTTTTCCCTGCCCTCCTTGGGCTTTTCCTTATGTGCAACCTGAGCCATTCTTCCACACAATGAGATGGAAGGAAAAACATATTCTGCTTTTTCCCCTTGTTCCTGGTTTCTGTATTCTGCCAGTTAACACACAGTCCTAGGAAAGGATGAGAGTAAAGCAGACCTGGGTGGAAGTCACTTTCAAGGAACAGTTTTACTGGTGCTGAACTACAGTGTCTTGAGCAGTTATTGGCAACACACTACAAGCTTTTATTTCCCTGCTTGCTGCCCCCATTGGGGGTACCAACCCCCCTTGCCAGCCACATAAGGCGGGTGCCAACTGCTGGTAGGTAATCAAAGAAAAACAGAAGTTGCAAGATTCCTTGGGTTATTATATGACTATTTTCCTAACCTTTGCTGGAGCTCTGTACCCTCTGTTACATGGTGGGAATAGAGGCAGGGGGGTTGGTTCCTTACTTCTATAATTTGTAAAAAGGTAAATGTTTATATCAGATTTGTCACTGAGAGGAAGAGAAAAAAGGGTTTTAAAGGCACTTTGCATGTAAGTACTCATGAAACAATACTGTTATTCTCACGCAGCAGGTAGTAAGCAACAGACACAGACAAAATGACTTAGCAATGCAAAATAAGCTCCAGGCATCTGGTAATTGTACATTTTTCTTTTAAAACCCCTCACAACACTGAATTGCACTGGGTCAGTCTGACCTGTTCTTAACTGTGTTTGTAGTGGTAGGAAATCTTTGTGACTCACAGTTTCAATTAGAACAACATTTTTGACTGTTCAGGTATGGAGCGGGGAGGTGGAGGTGGGGTTGAGGAGGGAAGAAAAAAGAAAATAAAAAAAAAAAAAAGAAGAAAAGACAAAAAAAAACCTCAAGCCTAATCAAAAGAACAATAACAACAAAACTCCTTATTTGCACCCACTTTGTACCCCAAACGCTCTCATTTTCATGAATTGAACTGAAGTTAGAGTGTTTTCAAAGTATTTATACAAAAGGTGTGTTTTCATTATACAGCCCCTTTTATTTATCACCTATCTTTCTACCTTTCTTTGTAAGACATACATAATTATGGGTCTGTGGAAACACATGATTCAGAGAAACACAAAATATCAGATTGGAAAGGACCTCAGGAGGTCATCCCGTCCAACCCCCCTGCCCAGGCAGGGTCACCTAGAGCAGGTTGCACAGGACAGCTTCTGAGTACCTCCAGGGAGGCAAACTCCACCAACTCTCTAGGAAATTTGTGCTAGTATTGCCATCTTCATGATGAATGAAGAAGATCGCTCTGACTCAGCTCCTCAGAGTTTTTGCCAAGTGATTCTTCATATGACATCTTAAAATCTGTGCTCTGCACCTGGAACACCTGTAGAAAGGGCGGAGAGAGCCAGGCACTTCTGAATCAAAAAAAACAAGCATGCAATTAACAGGAATAGGCATACTTCCTGGCTCTAGCAGAGGCCTGTAGAGCTAGGCACCCCTAGAAATGAACTACACATCTGCCACTAGGAAGGCAAAAGGTGACATTGGCCTCCAGGTGTTGCTCTCCTCTACCAAAACTGGATACCAGGGTAGTGTGAGGGTAGTGTGACAAAGAGGCCCTGTAGAGGTCCTGAGCATGCCTAATGCCTAGAGATCGGAATTTGCCAAGAGGCTTTGTGTTAGCACAGCCCCTTTGCTGGTGAAATGATGTATGGAATAATAGAATCATAGAATATTCTGAGTTGGAAGGGACCCGTAAGGATCATTGAGTCCAATTCCTGCCACCACACAGGTCTACCCAAAAATTCAGACCATATAACTAAGAGCATAGTCCAAGTGCTTTTTAAACTCTGACAGGCTTGGTGCTGTGACTACGTCCCTGTGGAGCCTGTTCTAGTGTGTGACAGCCTTCTCAGTGAAGAACCTCTTCCCGTTATCCAGCCTGAAATGTATGTAGCACTGTCATGGGAGCTACCTTGCAAGGGGCTTAAGATTCACAGGCAGCTGAAGTCACAGGTTGATTAACATCAGCATCACTGTGCCAAAATGAGCACATCCTGGATGAGGCTTATTAGCCATGCTCTAAATTTAGCACGGCTTCAAGGTCAAACATGTACTGTGACCACCAGCTCGGAGTACCAACAAAGCATGATGGTTCCACCATCGAGTCTGCTCTCATCATCTGTCATCTTTGGAAACATTCTATATGTAATGATTTGGTCAAAATCAAAGGTCCGAATCTTGCACCCTTCCTCAGGCTGAGTAATATGTATTCTTTGTTCTTATGACTTAAGTGTGCAGTCCCATGCATTAAGCAAATGCTTTAGGATTCATCTGAAAGAGTTTTGTTGAGAAGTGTATGTAAAATAACTGATGCCTATAGACAAATTTTGTCTATCTATAAAACTTCTTGTAGTTAACAATACAAACAACAACAACAAAAACAGCTTACCTCCCCACACTAGTTCTACTGCTTGCAGTTAAGTGTAACCCATAAATACCAAGGGATTGTCCAAATGTATTATATGTTTCAATTGTTAGAACAAGAAAAAAGTATTACTTTTCTACCACACATTGTATTTCATAGTGGTTTACAGCTGGAAAGAATAATGAAAAAAATATATATTTCTTTGGCTTATCAGAGGGAGAGAGCTAATACCTGCCAGCAAATCCCATTATGATTATTATATACTACTTCAGATTGGATTCATTCATATATTGCACAGATATTACTAATAAGACTTCAGGCAACCATATGTGAGTCTTTGCAAATTGTGATCAACCTCAATGCAGCTGCCACCAGGTAATGGATTAATAAGATGATGATATTAAATTAATTAATTTCTCCTTATCTGCTGCTGCTCCTGATGTAACCTTTCTGGATTTCAATAAAGCTTTTGATACTGTCTCTCACAGTATCCTTCTGGGAAAAAAATGACCAGAATACAGTTAGATAAAAGCATAATAAGATCGGTGAACAACTGGCTGATGGGTCACAGAATCACAGAATTTCTAGGTTGGAAGAGACCTCAAGATCATCGAGTCCAACCTCTGACCTCTGGGTCAGGCCAGAGGGTTCTTGTAAATGGGGTTACATTGGGCTGGTGACCTGTCACTAGTGGGGTTCCCCAGGGCTCCATTTTACAGAATCACAGAATCACAGAATTTTCTAGGTTGGAAGAGACCTCAAGGTCATCGAGTCCAACCTCCAACCTAACGCTAACAGTCCTCCACTAAACCATATCCCTAAGCTCTACATCTAAACGTCTTTTGAAGACTTCCAGGGATGGTGACTCCACCACTTCCCTGGGCAGCCTGTTCCAATGTCTAACAACCCTTTCAGTGAAGAAATTCTTCCTAACATCTAACCTAAAACTCCCCTGGCTCAACTTAAGCCCATTCCCCCTCGTCCTGTCACCAGGCACGTGGGAGAACAGGCCAACCCCCACCTCGCTACAGCCTCCCTTGAGGTACCTATAGAGAGCGATAAGGTCACCCCTGAGCCTCCTCTTCTCCAGGCTGAACAAGCCCAGCTCCCTCAGCCGCTCCTCGTAGGACTTGTTCTCCAGGCCCCTCACCAGCTTCGTCGCCCTTCTCTGCACCCGCTCAAGCACCTCGATGTCCTTCTTGTAGCGAGGGGCCCAAAACTGAACACAGTACTCGAGGTGCGGCCTCACCAGAGCTGAGTACAGGGGGACGATCACCTCCCTCGCCCTGCTGGTCACACTGTTCCTGATACAAGCCAGGATGCCGTTGGCCTTCTTGGCCACCTGAGCACACTGCTGGCTCATATTCAGCTGACTATCCACCATCACTCCCAGGTCCTTCTCTGCCTGGCAGCTCTCCAACCATTCCTCTCCCAGTCTGTAGCTCTGCTTGGGGTTATTGCGCCCCAGGTGCAGGACCCGGCACTTGGCCTTGTTGAACTTCATGCAGTTGACCTCAGCCCATCGGTGCAGCCTATCCAGATCCTCCTGCAGGGCTTTCCTACCCTCGAGCAGATCGACACACGCACCTAACTTGGTGTCATCTGCGAACTTACTGAGGGTGCACTCAATGCCCTCGTCCAGATCATCAATGAAGATATTAAAGAGGACCGGCCCCAGCACCGAGCCCTGGGGGACGCCACTAGTGACTGGCCTCCAACTGGACTTGGCTCCATTCACCACGACTCTTTGGGCCCGGCTATCCAGCCAGTTTCTAACCCAGCGAAGCGTGCGCCAGTCCAAGCCAAGAGCAGACAGTTTCTTGAGGAGAATGCTGTGGGAGACGGTGTCAAAAGCCTTGCTGAAGTCAAGGTAGACCACATCCACAGCCTTTCCCTCATCTACCCAGCGCGTCACTCTGTCATAGAAGGAGATCAGGTTCGTCAGGCATGACCTGCCTTTCATAAAGCCATGCTGACTGGGCCTGATCGCCTGCTTCCCCTGCAATTGCTGCATGATGACTCTCAGGAGGATCTGCTCCATGAGCTTTCCTGGCACTGAGGTCAAACTGACAGGCCTGTAGTTTCCCGGGTCTGCCCTCCGGCCCTTCTTGTAGATGGGCGTCACGTTTGCTAGCCGCCAGTCGATTGGAACCTCCCCTGATAGCCAGGACTGTTGATAAATGATGGAAAGCGGCTTGGCCAGCTCTTGTGCCAGTTCCCTCAGTACCCTTGGGTGGATCCCATCCGGCCCCATCGACTTGTGCACATCTAAGTGCCGTAGCAGGTCACCAACCAGTTCTTCATGGATAATGAGGGCCACATCCTGCTCCCCATCGCCTTCCACCAGCTCAGGGTACTGAGTATCCAGAGAACATCCGGTATTGCCGCTAAAGACTGAGGCAAAGAAGGCATTGAGCACCTCCGCCTTTTCCTCATCTCTTGTAACTAAGTTTCCCCCCGCATCCAGTAAAGGATGGAGATTCTCCTTAGTCCTCCTTTTTGTGTTGATGTATTTATAGAAACGTTTTTTGTTATCTTTAACGGCAGTAGCCAGATTGAGCTCCAGATGAGCTTTGGCCTTCCTAATTTTGTCCCTGCACAGCCTCGCTACTTCTTTAAAGTCCTCCTTAGTGGCCTGCCCACTTTTCCAAAGCTTATAAACCCTCTTTTTCCTCCTAAGATCAAGCCACAATTCTCTGTTGAGCCAGGCCGGTCTTCTTCCCCGCCAGCTCGTCTTTGGGCACGTGGGGACAGACCGTTCCTGCGCCATTAAGACTTCCCTCTTGAAGAGCGCCCAGCCTTCCTGGACCCCTCTGCCCTTCAGAACCACCTCCCAAGGGACTCCACCAACCAGTGTCCTGAGCAGCTCAAAGTCAGCCCTTCGAAAGTCCAATACAGCGGTTTTACTGGTCCCCTTCCTGGCCTCGCCAAGAATAGTGAACTCCACCATTGCGTGGTCACTCTGCCCAAGACAGCTCCCGACGATCACGTCCTCCACCAGTCCTTCTCTGTTTGTGAAGAGAAGGTCTAGCGGGGCACCACCCCTGGTAGGTTCACTAACCAGCTGCGTCAGGAAGCTATCTTCCACGCTCTCCAGAAACCTCCTAGACTGCTTTCTCAGGGCTGTGTTGTGCTTCCAGGATATGTCAGGGAAGTTGAAGTCCCCCACGAGTACAAGAGCTGATGATTTAGCAACCTCTGTCAGCTGCCTGTGGAATTCCTCATCCGTCTCCTCATCCTGGTTCGGCGGTCTATAGCAGACCCCGACCAGGACACTAGCCTTGTTGTCCCTGCCGATCCTAACCCAAAGGGACTCGACCTTGTCATTCCCAACCTCGAGTTCTACAACCTCAAAAGACTCTCTAATATAGAGAGCCACACCACCACCCCTTCTATGCTGCCTGTCCCTTCTATAGAGCTTATAGCCAGGCATTGCAGCACTCCAGTCATGAGACTGGTCCCACCACGTCTCCGTGATGGCAACCAAGTCGTAGCCTGCCTGCCGCACGATGGCTTCCAGCTCCTCCTGTTTGTTACCCATGCTGCGTGCATTGGTGTAGATGCACTTCAGCTGGGCCATAGCCTTATCCTCCAGCCTTGCCATTGTTCCCCCTGGCACAGCCCCAACAATCCTAGCCTCAGCCCCATCCCCCTTCCTACCTAGTTTAAAGCCCTCTCAATGAGCCCTGCCAGTTCCTGGCCCAGGATCCTTTTTCCCCTAAAAGATAGGGACCCGTCTGCGGCCATCAGGCCAGGTGCTGAGTAAAGTGCCCCATGATCAAAAAACCCAAGATTTCTGCGTTGGCACCAGTCCTGGAGCCACGTGTTTAACAGGTGAGCTTTCTGTGTCCTCTCTGAACCCCTCCCTGCCACCATAGGGATGGACGAAAACACCACCTGCACCCCCGCTCCATCCACTAACCGACCCAGTCCCCTAAAGTCCCTTTTGATAGCCTTGAGGCTTCTCTCTTCGATGTTATCACTGCCCGCCTGGACTATCAAAAGGGGGTAATAGTCAGAGGGGCGTACCAGGTTAGGAAGCTTCCTGGCAACGTCCCTGACCCTGGCCCCAGGGAGACAGCAGACTTCCCTACGGGTAGGGTCAGGCCGACAAATAGGGCCCTCTGTTCCCCTAAGAGTCGAATCACCAACAACAATAACCCTCCTGTCTTTCTTGGTGGAGGCAGTCCTGAGGCGCGGAGTTGACCTCCTCGCCCCAGGCATCCTCCTGGGAACATTTGCTACCTCTTCCTCACACACCGGCCTCTCAATCTCTAGGGCCTCAAACCTGTTGTGTAAGGGCACCTGGGAAGGTGGGGCCGGAAGGGGAGGGCATCGCCTGCGATGTCGAGCAGGGACTTGTTTCCATTCCTCCTCAGCTCCCAGATCCCCTCCCTCTGCCCGACAGGGACAGGGCAGGGGGTCCGCCCCCATTTGAGAAGTCTCACCTCGGCACCTCCCCTTGAGGCCCTGCAGGGAGTTACTCCAGAAGTCTATCTCCCGCTCACACTCCCTGATGGCCCTCAACCTCTCCACCTCCTCCTTGAGCTCCGCCACCATGCGGACCAGATCATCCACCTGCTCGCACCTCACGCACGCAGTTTCTCTGCCTCCCGCCGATGGTGGCAACAGGCTCAGACACTCCTTGCATCCGGTGACCTGAACTGCGGCATTTTTTAACGGGTAGTCGGTCTGCGTGTGTACCGACTTCTTGGAGAGCGCGCCGTGCCTGGTGGAACTAAAGGCGCGCCGTGCCTTTAGGACTAGTCCTCTTCAGTGTTTTCATAAAGAATGTGGATGAAGGACTTGAAGGCTTTTTGAGTAAGTTCACAGACGATACCAAATTGGGTGGAGATATTGACTCTGTTGAGGGTGGTGAGGCCTTACAGAGAGAACTGGAAAAATTAGAGAACTGGGCAATCACCAACAATATACATGAAGTTTAACAAGAGCAATTGCCAGATTCTGCACCTGGGAACGGGCAACCCTGGCTATATGTACAAAAAGGGGAAGAGATGCTGGAGAGCAGCCCCGTGGAAAGGGATCTGGGGGTTTTTATCAACAACAAGCTGAACATGAGTCAGCAGTATGCTTTGACAGCCGATCGTATCCTGAGGAGCATCAAGCACAGCAGCGCTAACCAGTCAAGGTAAGTGATTGTCCCACTCTACTTTGTTGCTGGTGCTTCCTCATCTTGACTACTGTGTGCAGTTTGGGTGCCGCAGTAGAAGAAAGATATAAAGCTGTTAGAGAGCATCCAAAGGAGGGCAACAAAAATAGTGAAGGATCTAGAGGGGAAGATGTATGAAGAGCAGCTAAAGTCACTTGGATTGTTCAGCCTGGGGAAGAGGAGGCTGAGGAGAGGTCTCATTGCGCAGTACAACTTCCTTATGAGGGGGAACGGAGGGGCAGGCACTGATCTCTTCTCTCTGGTGACCAGTGATAGGACCTGAGGGAAGGGCTTGAAGATGTGACAGGGGAGGTTCAGGCTGGATATGAGGAAAAGGTTCTTCACCAAGAGAGTGGTTGTGTACTGGAACAGGCTCCCCAGGGAAGTGGTCATAGCACCAAGCCTGTCAGAGTTCATCAAGCATTTGGACAGACACGTGATCTGATTTTTTATTTTACTTTATTTATTTATTTATTTATTTATTATGGTCCTTTGGGGTCTCAGGAGTTGGACTCGATCCCTGTGGGTCCTTTCCAAGTTGGATATTCTATGATTCTATGACTTACAGAGCAGTTCCGACTCTACCATTCTGCACACACAGTTCTGACTCAGACTTTCACAGAAAAATGGAAGGAGCACCAGCAGGCTTCATTTATCAGGAATAACTTTTTGTTCATGCTCTTTCACCTCTGGCACCTAGGCAAACTAAATCATCTGGTTCTATTGACCCCACACATTTTGTGCAGGCTGCCGTGGAATTATGATAAATTTACTGAAATAGGATAGATTTGCTGTAAATTGAAATTAAGTGAGGCCTTGAAATAAAAGCCTTCAAAGGATTAAAAATGTGCGCATTTGTTCAAAGCAAGCAAACTGATTCACTCAACTCTGTTCTGCAGATATATACTATATATATATATATTTATACTATATATTGGTTTCAATGCAATTCTAAGTGCGTCAGCACAAACTTATCCAGTTAAGTCAGTCCTGGCAGCACTTGTCCAATAAACAGTGTAAATTCAGTTACAATTAAAATATCTGAATTAATTTGACTGTTTTTTAAAAACAACCAACTAAACAGGTAAATTTTAAAATGCTGGAAAGGTTATTTAAAAGTAAGAAATTTAAAAATAAGAGGGATAACCCCTAGTCTAGTCAAGATTATTATTTTTTTATTCTCTTTTTAGTGTACTATAGCCAATAAAATCTTCGGCTTGGAAAAACAAGAGAGGATGGGAAAGAATTCCATTCTGACCTTTAACTGAACAGATCATCTGATTGAATCTCCATACCCTGAAAAAATGAGAGCAAGAGTGTGTGTTAACAAGAGAGTTTCCTTTCACTAGGCAGGGCCTCAGTAGAGATACATTTCCTATCATCTCCCTCTTGTTTATACAGTGTGTTTATAAAACTACTGCAGTTCCCCACTTATTATTGGGGTCTTCCCATTACCAGCTAAAAGGGTATTGAGGACTCACTTAGGGGAGTAGTGATCACTAAACAATGTGAAATCTCCATCTGTTCAGAACCAGCAGCAGATTTTCTTTAGGTAAAGATAAAGAGTAGTATCACAACATCTGCTAAATGGGAAATGCTTTCCATCTTGTCTTACTATGAAGACAAGTGATGTCAAGGAATGCTTTCACCAAGAAATTGAATTACAGTTATCATGCTATGAAGTCATGCGACTGTCAGTGAGATCACTGATGGCACAATATAATGCAGCACACAATGAAAATTTGAAAATGAGGGTAAATCTGCCATTATAGGAAGATTTGTCTTATCTGGATAGTTTTTCTTCTATCAGTTTTTATAAGAATACTTCAAAACAAACAAACAAACAAACAGAAACAGGGAAAAAAAAAAAAAAAAAAAAAAAAGATAAAGAAATTCTTAAAGAAGCCCACAGTAAAAACCATCCTGAAAATGCTATCTTTTGTGGGGGAATTGAAGGTATGAATTAGAATGGGCATCTCCAAAAGAGACAGCAGCCAAATCCTTTCTAAAGGAAATCCATTTCTGAGCCTTTGAAGTGCACAAAAGACATCTCTATTTTGATTTCTGAAGCCACTTTGAATAGTACTTAGCAAGAATTCAGACACACTGTACTTAAGCAGTGTGACACCTAGAAAGCAGGTATAATGTAAAACTGTTTCATTAAAAAACTTGTCGCATCAGGATCCAAACAGAAAGTATTTTTTTCTGGAATGAACAAAAATTAATGTGCATGATCTGTTTTTCCATTGTCTTCTCTAAAGGATGTAGCCCAACTGGACCATAAAATTGGGCACCAAAAGGATATTTGAACACACACTTTGCTCAGGTCACTGTGAAGTTAGCTATTCCTAATTTTCAGGAAACAACACTGCAGAGAACTCCACCTTTACAGTTTTTTGAATGGAAATAATTTCTTCCTTTATGCCTCCCTTTGGATGATGTACTCAGATGGATCATTATTTTGCGGCATTTATATGTAATTGAAATTATACGTATGTTCAAATGGTATTAAAATCAGAAAGAACAGATACTGTTTTCAGAAAGTTACTTACACTAGACAT
This sequence comes from Netta rufina, assembly GCF_964035555.1. Classification (NCBI taxonomy): domain Eukaryota; kingdom Metazoa; phylum Chordata; class Aves; order Anseriformes; family Anatidae; genus Netta; species Netta rufina. The sequence continues at coordinate 49,722,513 of NC_140124.1, forward strand.
TAAAACCATTTTCATCTTTTAGGCATACACACTTCCTGTCTTCCTGAAAATATTTAAATTATGTTTTCATAGGACAAATCACCCAACTGTGCTTCCAGTGAAACAGAAACACATTTCTCTTTCAAATAAATAAATAAAAATAATTGAAATGGCATACACGCAAATAATTGTTTCTTTTTGCTTTTTTACATCTCTTCTTCCTCATTATTCCATCATGTTAATGTTTTCCATTTGAAAGTTTGATGAAGTTGAAAAAAGAAACTGAGTTTAGCCTGTCTTTACCTGACTTGTGACCCATTGTTCCATTGTTTATAATCCTTTATTTATAAATAATTATAGATATATGAAAAAAAAAAAAAGTTTTCCCATTGCTTTTATTTGACTTCTATGGACAGCCATGACCTCTGTCCCCTGCTTCTAAAATAAATGTTTGTTCCAAAAATATGCTAACCATCTAGTATTTTGTTTGCACTCTATTCAGGAGCTTGCATAAATATTCAAGATATACAGAGAAAGAAGGGAGCAACATGCCTGATATTCTACTTTACGTTACTGGGATTCCTTGCGGGACTGTCTGTCAGCACTGCTGACTGTGTGCCAGCCCGCTTTCCTTCTGGTTACTTTTTCTCACTGTTCATTTGCCTGTCTCCAGCATCTACCTGCTCCCCTTACTCTGTATACTAGCTCTTTTCTACTATTGGCCTGCTTATTGCAACTCCCCAACTAACTGCTCTTTCCCAGTCCTTATATATGAAAGGGTAATATATGTAAAAATCTTTCAACTTGCCAGCTCAGCAGTGTTACACCTGAGAACATGCCTGCCTCTTATGCAGTGAGAATACCTATTCCATTGCTTATCAGATTAATGAGCATTTAGATAAATAAGACTTTCTCCAGGAGGCCAGCTTCAGTGTGTGCAGGAATGCTAATGACAAGGTGGGGAGATAACAACTCAGTACTTCAAGCAACCGAGCAGGTACTGAAGACGGAAGCCTACCCACTTGAGACAACTGCCTTCACATCTCAGTGCTGCTGGGGGCCCACAAGTCACAGCATGTAAGAAAGTAATTACCTGCAAAGAAACAAAGCCTACACAGTCACACTCTCTGTTTCCCTCATAAGCATCTAACTGTTACCTTGGCGTTGGTTTTTAATGATGGATTATCCCTTTTCACATGCTATCAGCTATCAGCCAGGACTCAAGTTGACAATTCTTCAAAGTGGGGATAACATAGTTTTAAATCCACATCATATAATGCATTCTCAGGCACTATGAGTACAGAAACAGAAGAGTTTTTTGTTTGTTTGTTTGTTTGTTTTTGACAGGAAAGAGCCCACTCAAGTTTGCAGGAAACTCTTTGTTATTTCTAAAAGCCCTGCACATCAGGCCTGTCAGATCTTCCATCATAAGTCTCTCTCTGTTCTCCCATTTGCAATGCATTCTAGTTCAAAAGAGTATCAAAGACAAAATCTGCAAAGGATACAAAGGGATTTAGAAATATAAATGCACCTGAAAGTTGATTGCACTATCTTAATGCTCTCAAACTACTTCTCAAATTCTCTGTTCAGCTGCTAACTGCTCCCTAAACTGCTCTCTAAGTGGTTGTTGTTGTTGTTGCTATGGGTTTTTTGTTTGTTTTGTTTTTCATTTTAGTTTTATATCCTTGCTTTTGTTTCCCTTTTGGGCTATGAATTAAAAGGACTAGACTTTCTATTCATATAGCACCTTGCAGAAAACAGATTCAGCCTAAAACCTAAATTTAGCCACAAATCAACATTTAATTTATATACTATTATAAAAAATTATAGGGAGCAATTGTCCATCACTAATATTTATAGCCATTACCTTTATCACATTTTGAATACAGAAAACCTTTCAGGATTAGTTAAAACTATTACATTTTTCTTTTTCTCAGCCAAAATTTTCTCAGCAAAATCAGGAGATCACCTGATCTCCTCTCTAGACACTTCTTAGAAAGCAATTGGCAATTTGTAACACTTACTAAATTTAAAAAGTTAATTGCTATCTAACTGAAGTAGCTTATTATACAAGTACTGGGACTATGCATATCTGCCAGTTGAATACACTAAAGCATTCCATTTAAGCAATTTAAATTAAAATATCATTTTATAAGTTGTTTTGATTGTGATTGCATATTGAGATTTTAAATAATTTTGATTTAATTTCAAGGGAGATGGATTCATTTTGTATATTATCAAATTGTAATCATTTTTGTGTGATTAACATTTAATTTATGTCTCTGCTCTTAGCACTTTCCATTGCTACAGTTGTAGCTGTATTACACTTTTTGAAAGGCTAAGTGTTCCATGCAAAGCACTGTGGAGATGGAGTAGCAAAAAGCATGATGAAAATAAATGAGACTTGGAGCTCCACAAGCAATCCTCTAGTAGGATATCTCTATCATGTTTTATCATACAACCAAAAAAACATCTCTGTAATGGTAAAAAGGCTTTGTAATCAAGACAATTAAAAATGTGGGAGTAACAGAATCACTTGCTAACCAAGACCAAGACTACCAGAAGACAGCTCTGGATTAGTTCTCAGCCCAAACCTTATATATTTAGGAGACAGTAATACAGACAGAATGGATGTAACATTATACTTTCTGCAGCACAGATGGGTGCTTTCTCCTTTGCTATTCTTCAGTGTCTACTTCAGGACTCACATCCATTTTGAGAAATAATAAGACAGAACATGATCCACTGCAAATATATTATTCATTACTAGAATTACTATTATTCACAGAATCACAGAATCACAGAATTTTCTAGGTTGGAAGAGACTCATTACTAGGCATTTAGTTTTGTTTGTTTGTTTTGGCAGATGCTCTTTTTGGAGGGGGAAAGGGCATATGAAATCAATGAGTTATCAAAATAGTGAATACTTTGGCCTGAATTTGGTAAATGGCTGTAACCAAATTTGAAAAAGCAGAAAAAATGTCAGAAGCATGAAGATAAAACATTTTTACGCTTCTGAACTGAACCATTTTCATTTCTCAGCAAAGTTCACAGGGGGACAGATTTTCAAGTCTTCAAGGAGTATTTGAGGTGAATTGCCTGGAAATAGTCCAGTTCAAATAACTTGGAGTGCTTATGGGAGGATGTTAGAAATATACATCTCTGAATATGCTTTCAAAGTTAAAGGACTACTCTATATTTCTTGAGAACCTGGTTGTTAGCAAACTGCTGAAGAACAAGTACTGACAAAGAATTTAGCTTTTGCCTTACGTTGAATTTCACCTAGGCAAATATTTCATAATGTAGACAGTAACACTTGTGGTCAGTACCTCTTTAAACTGAAGTGTCCTAGGTAATTGCACACTTCCCCATATCTTTTCTGAAGGAAATTCCGTTAGCAGCAATCTGATTGAGCTCATCAGAAACATGTGCCAAGCAGGAATTTACATCCTGTCTTTGTCTCAGGAGTTGATTTGAGTTTACAAATTTGTTTTCCTTGCTGAGGTTTATAAATGAATCCATAGATGGTTTGTCAGTGTGTATTGTTTTATTATTATTATTATTATTATTATTATTATTATTATTATTATTATTATTATTATTATTATTTATTTTTATATTATTTTTTTTTTCCTGTTGTCAGCTCTAGGTTTTGGAAGGCTGCTATGAAATATTCCTACTAATAGCTCTTTTGAGCCTTTGGTTAATGTACTCCCACACACAATAGAAAAAAAAATCTACAAAACAACAGCACTAATATGACAGTTGGAGGTAGTTTGAAAATGACAGTCTTTATAGTGAGCAGTACAAGCAGGAGCAACATAATCTAAAGGGTAGACTGCTTTTAAAAAAAAACTTCATATGCAAGTTGCAGCCACCATATTTAAAGGATACTCATTCATAACATTAAAATGGGATATTTTTTGTGTGTTTTCATGTATGTACATATTTTTAATGATGGAAATTTTCTAGAGTAAGTTATAGAAGAGCTAGCTTTAAGGATGTTATTTGAGAAGATTTTTACATTTTGAATAGCAAAGTCAGAATATCAAGGACTATCCTGGTAAATTTACCAAGAATGAGATTGGTCTGCTGTGAAATTAGATATTTTAACTGAGTATCTCTCAAGTGCACAAGGTTAAACTAACTGTCTCATATATAGTTTTGAACAGATTTTCTCTCCTAGGAAAAGGGTAGAAAGAGCTTAGGCAGTCAGGGGTCCCCTCACACTCAGAGTGAGACACACTCCTGGAACAGGCTGCAATAGCTACTGCTGTAGGATCTACTGAAGGTGACCCATTAACCAATCATCTCAATAACAACTTCTCCATTTAATTGCCTGACCAGCTGATAGACCTTTCTAATCAAAGTGGAGACACATATTTCTACTCAGGGCACTGACCCAGATAAAGAAAAACTAAGGGCATCTAAAGATCCATTCTGTCCCCTAAATGTTCATGGATAGCTTCAGGTTGTATTGTGTCTTGATCCGTTTATTTTTATTATTATTTTGTTATAGCTGTGTTTCCTTATTTTCACAGTGTAAGTAGCAGAATGCTGCATATACAGAGTTGAAAATATCTGTATTTTTTCTTTATTTCTTTAAGACTTTATTTCTTCTTTCAGAGTATAGGACATAACAGATAAGCTTTTTGTTATTAAATTTTAAATAGAGAAGAACTGAGACTAAAAACTTGCATCTGAACCTCTCTGAAACTTAGGGAGAAAGAACTCCTCATTTTCATACTTGGATACATGTTTTCTCTGCCAGTTTTCACAGATATACATCTACCAAATCTGCCATGTCTTTATGAGATCTATATTTACACCATACTTCTTTCTCTGTGACAAGCTCAGCTTCTTCAGATGTTATTTTTTTATCAAAATATTAGATTAAAATATCCTTCAGAAGGCTGTGTAATTTTTATCAAAGAAGAATGAAAGAACTTCAGAACTCTATTACAAAAACAGGCTTCCCTCAGTCCACACTGCAGAACCCCAAATGAATAAACAACAGGGAAGCAGGTAAAATCTTGTTTAAGTTTAATAAGCATTTATAAACACAATTTCTGTCTTACCAGTGTCAAGCTTTGATTTACACCTACAGACAAACCTGAAGGATTAGACTCTTCAGCCTTCTCTGCTTTTAAACAAGTTTTACTTTAAAAAGCCTGTTTAGTGATCTTAACCAGCTAACATCTTCTCAATTTAATGTGGATCACTTTGCAGTAAAATTCCAATTGCTTAAATGGCCATGCATTGAAAACAAAAAGTTAGTGTAGTTTATTTCAGTGAATAAGCCCCATCTGAGACTTTTGAGTTTGTTTAAACTTAGACACCTCAATCTACATAGGATGGAAAAAGGAAAATCTAATACTGGAAAACAAAGCGAATGATCTTCAGTCTGCACAAAAAAATACAAGTGGAATTGATTGCAAAGGGCCACATCCTGAGCATCCACAGTGTTGCTAAGTGGGCTGAAGATGCTGGCACTTTGTAGCTCTGAGAATTTGGATCTAACAGAAAATTTACTGCTTCTCCTTTACCCATAAAAGGTGTTGCCATATTCCACACTTCTGTGCTCACTGGTTTTGCTGTCCCTCTTACAGTGAGGATCTTAACCTAATTCCAGATTTCTAGATGGCTCCATGTTCAAAATGGACAGGTGAACCTAGAGAGCATTTGCTTTTTCTATAGCATCTAGCATTTGTTGTATCTACAGAAATTATATCCCTGAAACCTCTTAAAACAAACAAACAAACAAACAAAAAAACCACTTTATTTTAACGGAACTAAGAAACTTCATTCCTCCACCTTGCTTACTCTTTAGTGCTGAAACTTAGTTTTTAACATAAACTTTGCAACCTCTAAGGCTGTTACTCCTAACAAGGTTTAGTGTTTCATGGGACAAGCTTTTACCTTAATTTTCAGGTCCTTTATAAGGCTGTCTGAACTAACTCAACAATATAAGGTCTGAAAGAAAAGTAGGTATGTAGAAGTCATCGTTATTCATTCTGAGTACCACCTAAAAGTCTCTGAAGAAACTGCAGTTAGATGGATACTCAGAAAAGAGCTGGTAGTAGAGGTAGCTGGTACAGTACTGCCAGTACAGCAAGTAATTCAGCAGAAAATGTTCTACATCTTCTTCCATGAAAGACAACAGAAAAATCCCACGGGACCATCCATCCATGACCTTTTTTTTTTTTTTTTGAGGATGTAGTATTATATTACCAACCATTCCTGATATTCCATGATATTCAGCTCATAGTTTTACATTAATCTTACTACCACTTTCTGACATTTATTCTTTAATTTACTAAGGCAGTGACATTAGCCACAGACATTAAAGCCTTATATAAAGGACTTTTCTTGACCTACTGTGAGGAGAGATGCTGAAGAAATTACCCTCTGAATATAAAGTTACTACAATCCCAATCCCCAAAGCTTTTGAAGTTAATATAGACTTTTTGCTCTAGTTACACATACTAAATTTTCCAGAAATTCCTCTAATACAAATATGTATGTGTGTGTATATATACACACAGACTTTACTATCTTGGCAAGGAAGCAAGGACAAAATAGCTAATAATCTTGATAAAAGAAAACAAAATCCATAAAATGCTGAAAAGCTATCTTCTATTGTCTTCTTTTCCCTTTCTTGAAATGTTGTCATTGTATAAAAGCACAAGAAGAGCAGCTCTGAGAAACAAAGCCTTTCCTACAACCGCAGAACAGGATCAGAGCAGGTAATCAACATATCAGTCCTCCCATTTTATCCCTGTGTGATAAGTTCCATATCCAATTACTTCCCTAACCTTCTGCCAGCTCGATTAGCAAAAGTAGCAATGGAACTAACATAACACACCCATAACACACCCATCTATCCCTTAGAAATTACAATGAAAAATAACATGTCTGTTTCAGGTAGGCCAAAGAGCAGTTATCAGATTATTGTCACCTTCAGCTTCTGCAAACCAAGACCAAAAGGGGTAAAAATCTGATGACGAGCCCCTTCCCTCAACCAGTGCTTCAAGGGAAAAACCAACAGAAGCTTGGGCCTAATAAACTGACTGTAATTAGCTAGTGGGCTAGAGAAACTTCAATACATGAAAGGACTGAGGAATAGAAGGGGAGAAGGAGAAATGAAACAAAAAGTCTGTCTGTGAGACATCCTGTCTCAATACCTCCTAAAGGTAGTTTTTAGGACATTTCCCAGCTGTTGAGCCTGTAATTAGAGGAAGGGCTAACCACCATGGTGGTGGCCCCAAGCTGGCAGACCCAGGTGACCACGCTAGGCAGAAGAGGGCCTTTCCCTCCAAGGGGAAGGTCAGCCTCCAGGGCAGTACTGTGGGGGGGGGTGGTGCAAGGAAAAACATCAGGTGACTAGGTGAGGTGGTCACGTATGCTCACCCATGCCCCACCGCCCTACCTCTGACCATGCCACCTGCACCCGTTGTCCAGCATGGCCCCTGCTAACCTGAGGTAAAATAAAAATAAAATAAAAATAAATCAAGTTTCCCAATTTGCAAAACACTTATAACAATGAGCTGTTGCTGCACCTGCTTCCTTAGCATTGAGCGAGCAGTGGAGCACACCTCCCACTGCAAAGGCACGGCTGGCCTGTGATGATTAACTGCCAGGGAACACAATGGTCAACATCTGAACTCTACGTGTGCCAAGTAGCATGTTTTCCCTGTTTATCTTGCACAGCGAGTTTTTTAGGACGGCTTTTTACAAAGCCCATGCCTACTCTAAATTCCCAGACGGTGAGTCAGCTGCAGTCCCTGGTGAACCTGTGCAGCCACGTGATGCGGGGTGAGGAAACTTCACCTCGTGGAGGGGTCAGGCAGGCTTGCCACAGCAGCACGTTCTGGTTTTGAAAAAAACAAATCTGTTTCCTACCACCACTCTGTAGCACCAATCAGCAAGTAAACAACTTGTGGAGGATTGCATTCAAGTGCTTGCTGTGCCTCTGCTGTTCTCTGCTCAGCTTCCTAGTCTGAGGGATATAGCAGAAGAGTGTCTGCTTTTCACAAATGCTCACAAGTTTATCCTCATGGTACAGAAGCATGCTTACCCATTTTTTTAATGAAGGCTGATGAATCTATGTACGTTACAGGGCTCTCATCTTAATTCTTCAGCCACCCAAGCACTCAGACTGAAGTGTATGGATGTGCTGTCTCCAAGAAAACACAACACAAATGGGCCTTCAAGGTCATGAGAAGCCAGTCAGAAACCAGAGCAGCCCTGAGGCTAGGGAAATTCTGGCATGGTAGAAAGAATCAGCTAAGCAAGAAAAAGTCAAACACTCTGCCAGCCATTATCATATGAAACACAGAGAGTGAGCTACAAACACATCCTACAGCATTTGCCATCTCAGTGAGCACCTTGTTAGAAGTGAAAAGTATTAAGGTTAGGATAGTTTGCACCACCCTTCCATTTCTGTAGCATATAGCAATGATATATGCAATTTATTTTTGTGAAGGCAATATGGATAATATTCTGTAAGGACATCACAGCATGATAGAAGAGGGGAGGGGCAATCATGAAAAGGGAATTTATTGTCATTGCTAAATTTGGCCTCAAACTGCCTAGAATAGCACTTGTAAACTGCAAGGTGGATCAGAAAGTGAGCACGTTTTTCTTTTCCCTCATGCTGTCGAGTGCTTTCTGTCTATCCTTCATCACAGGTGTACATTATCTTCAAACCACTGCAGTGTCATGAGTCTAACTGCAGGCAATATCAAGTAAGAGCAAACTTAAATAGCAGTGCTATCTTGTCATCTGTGACACCACTGCTTCAGTGCCATGCTTCCAGCCAGCCTGTGAAGTCCCTCCCAGGTCTGCTCCATGCTCCTCAATCTCCTCAATGTTTTTCTACCTTGTTCTCTGGCAGCTGAATTTTTAATTCTCAGAGCTTGCCCTGTTTTGCAAGTTGCTGGGGCTGGAGGCATAGGGTGAATAGGAAACAGGTCCAAGATAGAGATATGATGGGCAAGACGGCTAGGTAGAGGGCTAGAGGATGGTCTAGGAAAAAGGTAACATAAAGGGATCCACTTCTTCAGGACATCCATATACTGCATACTTCCACCATTGCATGACAGTCTTCCAGTGACATCTCGCCTTTTACCTGCATGATCAGATTAACTCATGAAGATAAAATATGATTGAAAAAAAACTCATCAACACCCAGAAGGTCCACTTTGACCTTCTCTGAACTGTTCAGGCACAGGCAATGACAACACCAGGCAGGCTTAACTGCAAATTTAAACGAAGCTGGCGATGCAGCAGGAGGAAACTGTCCCTGGTTTGTGGCTTTGGGCCTGCTGTTGGTTCACCTTGTCTTAGAGAATCTTTTCCCTGAGACTGGCCAAACATTGTGCTGGCCTCCATGCCAACACCAACCAGAACAGTAGCTTGACTTACCACCATGTATACCCAGTGACCCCACTGAAGCAGGACTACCCAAATATTTATTTAGTAATTTCACCAGTGAAAGAGGGAAAGAGCACCCTGGTGTCTTCATGGATCTGTCCCTGCCTTGAATCCCACTAAAACCAAGGTGACAGAAGGAGAAATACTCCTCCTCTAACTTTGGTGGATCTTGAAGTAATGTACTGTTTAAATTTCTGTGTATTGATTTACCCTCCTTGTAATTCTGTGTAGGTTTTATTATTTCTATTTATTAAAGAGCCAAAAATAATTAAAGTTTTGTCTGTAAGCTGAAAGAAGTTTTGTTTGTTTCCTTTACCATGAAGCACCTCTTGCCACCATCTCATCTCACAGGCAGGGTAAGTCTGGACTCTGCTGAAATGCATGAGCTGCAGGCTGAGAATGCTAGAGATTTTCACCACAATGCCGACAACGTTTCTGTGACTGATTATGTCATAGCTTGTTTTTAACAAATGTCAAAATGTAAAAAATCAAGCTGTCAGTCCACATACTAAGCCCTTCTTTGCAAAACAGAGGACCTTTATGAGGAAGCCAAAATTCACAGTACAGTATCATAGGTGTCCAGTGAGTTGTATGATGGGTATACTGATTACCCCAAGGTTTTCTTCAGGGAAAATCATCTTGGAAGTCATGATCCTCATTTTCAGTGTTTGTTCATCCCAGAAGCTTTTCATTTTATAAATGAACGTATGATTTAATTTGAAGTCATGGTATGGAGCCTAGCTTGTTGAATGGCCATTTTTAGAAAGCATTGGTAGCATAACAGAGTTTTGTTTTGGTTAAAGATTTTGTGGGTATTTTTTGTGGGGTTAAAGGTTTTTGTGGGGTTTATTTATTTATTTATTTATTTGACAACTACAGCAGTGCAAACTGGTGTATTAGAACACCTCAGTCATGTCATTATTTATATTGTCATGGACTGTCACAATGATTGGTGTTCAGAAAGGATGTGATGAAATGTTTATGTGTAAAACAAATAATTGTTTTGTCTTTTTTATTGACAATTTGCATGGTATAGCTTAAGCTCTTTCTGTGGGAGAGAGAGGGTGGGTTGCTTTGCTTTTAGCTCTCTAGCTCTTACAGTTGGTCTGATCCTGCTGAAACCCTTGGGTATTTTACCACCCTTGTGAACAGGCCTGGAGCCAATATGTCTACAAATGTAACAACAGAAGCCACAAGCCTACTATGAGCTTTGAGCAGAAAGAATTCCATCTCCATATATGAGACCTTGCTCAGTTTCAAAACACGTCAGCATTAAGCCAGATTTTGCGCAGACCAGCTAAGTAAGAGCAAAGCTCCTTTTAATTGTGACATAGTGCTTTGATATTACAGTGTCAACAGCTGTTTTTCAGAGTTCATGAAGCACATTTGGACTGTTCTCTTTGCTAAATGGTCGTACAGTGGTATAAAGCTGTAGCTCCACCTCCTCAACTCAAAACAAGTTTCTTCCTTCTCCCCTGTGGATATAAGGGTTAGGGGCCAGCAGAGCTCTGGGTCTACACTGGACTTGAAGATAATATAAAACAGATATATTGTTATATGCAATAAAAACTGTAACAGCATTTCCCCACATGCCAATCTGATTCCAAACTTGATATGTTCCATTTTAAAGAAAGGCAAGGGGGTATTTTGAAAAATAGCTGAAATGTAATGGCGTTGACCCCAGAGAGGGCTCTCATCTGAGTATGGCGCAAAAAGACAAACTATTTTTCTAGTGTTTGTCCTTTACCCATCTCATCTTCTTAACCATGACAACAAACCCATTCATCAGAGCAAGCAGGATCAGCCTATCAGCTTTTGGAGGTGGGTATTCCTTTACAGTGCTTGGCTGGAGGGGGTGATACTTCCTCTAAAGGCTCTTTATCACAGATGACTATAAGGCAGTCCCTGGAGTGTGAGAAAACAGGAGCTGTAATTGAGCACAGAGGAACAATAAAAACTGCATGAAGCTTCTGTCTTCTTTCACAGCCGGGGGGGGGGCAGGGCGGGAATAAAATACGTGCTTGATTTTCACATGCCTTCCACCTCCTGGATTTCCCTCAGTAGTTCCCAAGGCAAAGGAGAAGGAAAGTTGCATTTAAAATGGAGGTTAAGAGATGCCCTGGAGCATATTTAAATTTTGTTACTTGTCTTTATGAAAACCTGTACATTGTAACATGTAACAGGCCATGGGCATCCCATTGTACTCTCTCTTCCCCCTTCTCTTCCCCTTACTACATTAAGGGGATATGAATTCAGAAACATGCCATTTTCTCTCTGAAAAAATAAATAGGAATTGAAATGATGCCTTCATCAAGCACAGATAGGTCAGACTAGCCAGAGAGTTAATGTACACTTACGTAAAATTTAAAATATGTGCTTTCTAAAACCCACTTGTCAAAGGATGGATGCTTACAGCTAAGGAGTCATCAAAGCTTCAACTCCAACACTGATGTATGCTGGTGTGAACAGTAGGACAACAGTTGCAAAAGAAAGCTGGCAATGAGGACAAGCCATATCACAGCCATTTTTATGCAGATTTGTTTCTCCAGCTGGACTGACTCCTTATCCAAAGCAGCCTTCTTTGGCAAAACAACTGTACATACAAATTAGGCAGTATTTCTTCACAACAGTTTCCTAATCTAACTCAAAGCTAACGTTTTTTTGTGGTATTGTTTCCCTCTGGTCATCTTGTCATACACTTGTTCTTTATGTTCAAGTAAGTTTTGGCTTCCTTGCTTCTTCCATGTTTCTTAGAAGCAGGTAAAAGCTGTGCACACATATTTTCCTTTATATATCAGCTTGAAGATAAAAAGTACAGCTAGGAATTTCATGCCATTTGCAGGTATAGAGGCAAATAAAGAAAAAGTGAGTAATAATGTTAGCAATAAGGGACATAGCTATAGATAAGACAGAGCTTTGTAATTATCTTTTTAATGCATAATGTTATCCAGATGAAGAGTTTGTAAGGGAGAACCTTGTCTTTAGTTATTATGCTAATTAATGATTTTTTTTTTTATTAAAAGTGACAATTGATCATTATCTAGGGATACCTAGGGAAATATCAATAGCCACACCGGGTAAACCAACGGGTCAGGTAGTTCATTGCCCTCTTTCCAACAGTGCCCATGAACAGTTTTATACAAAATATAAGAAGAGAGCAAGCATATATGATGTTCACCTTGATTGCTCTCTCATCTACCAAACTTTTTCAGTTGAGATGTCCTTAGCCAACTGGAGTTTCTTTGTATTTGATAAACCTCAGTAGAGTTCTGCTGCATGAACTTGTCCATTTTCACCTTCCTTTTAAATATTTAACATTCATAATATCCTTTGGCTACAGGTTATATAGATCGTCTGTGTTGAGCAGAACACCTCTTGTGCCTTAATTGGAACTCAATTCCTCCCAGTTTCCTCTACTGTCACTTAATTCTTATGCATTCATTTAACACTCAATAAGCAAAAGCTAAAAAGCAGAATGAGCAAGGCAAGTTTTGAATTTGTGATGTGTTCTGAAGAAACTCAAATCAACTCAACAGCATTGTATACTGAGGTATGTAGTCTTTAGCTAGAAAAAGTGACGAGGGGAAAAATACCAGCCATACTCAAAACTGATGACACGAGTCTTAGAGCTGCCAAAATTCAGTAGCTACAATTCACTCACCAAAATCTTCTAATCAAATGACAATATATCAAGGAACCTAATGGAGGATTAATGTTGTATGACTCCAAGAATATCTTTTTGCTTATTGGATTATATATGGCAAGTAATAAAGAAAAACTTTGTTTTGGAGATGGTTCTAATATCATACAGAGATTTGCATAACATTTAGGAACACCATGAAGAACTGTAAATCATTCTGTAACATATATTCACAAGTTTATGGGTTATAGTGTTCCTTTCTTTAAGTATCCAAGTATCAAAAACCAGAAAACTGTCATTTTTCTTGGTGATGTCTGAGTTACAAAATTTCCAGAGTGCACTCTTGCTAAGTCATTAGACGAAGTATGAACAAGGGATAAACCAAAGATAATCTTTCCAGTATACTGTGAAATTGTGCTGTAGATATTTTTTACCACCAAAACAGCAAATCTGATATAAACTGATCTGAGTTCATAGCGGGGACAGATTAAACCTGCTCAACAGTCAGGTTCACAAGAGTGTGGGACTGAGATATCCTAAACAGAAAGTATTCAGGTGGCCATGGAAACATCTGGTGCTCCTTACCTCTCACAGAAGAGTGATCTACATATATACATGAGCTACATTTCCTTTTTAATGAACAAAACAGTCAGCAAAGACAGGAACCAAAATTCCACTTCAAATCACTCAAAGTTATACTCAATTTGTCTATTATGTTACAGATCTCTCCCACATTTATGATTCAATTTAGGAGATAATGTCAATGAAATTGAGCGTTGTGGCAGGATAATAGACAGGTGCTGAAAGCAAAATGCAAAAGAGAAGAGAGATATTTTCAGAGAAAGAAACTATTTTTTTTAATGATAAAAGTTTGGTTCTATTACTGCTATTACTATTGTATGAACTGATATGTTATCATTTGTGCAAGGGAATATGTTTCTTCTTTCCATGACAAGCTGAAAGGAAAAAATTTGCATTCATATGTCATTGTGTTCAACTGAAAATCTTCATTCTTCTTAGCCAAAAGATAGACCAAGTCAGTGAGGGCTTAGTCTGTGTTTCAGCTTCCCAGAGCTGGAAAAAAAAAAAAAAAAAAAAAAAAAAAAGTAAAAACATGTAAAAATATAATAAAAAAGATAAAAAGATATAAAGATATAATTATCTTTATAATTATCCTGTTCCACCTCCTTATATAATTACCTTAACATAAGTTATAAAGATCAAAATCTTTAACTAGAGTCTACCCAAACCAGGCAACCATTCAGTTCTGCAGAAGTATTCAATTCAGGATCTGGCTAAGACTTGCTGGCAAACACTGAGTATATATAGTAAACTTCCTACAAAGATTTGAATGAAAGGTTAAAAAAGAAGCATTGGGGTTTTAAATTTGAGTGATCAATATTTAGAAAAAGCAAAAAGTACATAGGTCTGGAAAATTTAATTCAGGACCTTTATGCATGTGCTTTACATGATAAGTTTGTGTTTTGTTTTGTATTCTAACAACTTGATATTGCATTATTATTTGCCATCTCTGCTCCTTTCCCTCTATCTCCATTTCTTATCTGTTTTCCCTTTTAGTTTTTCCCCTAGTCTAATTTATGATTCCATCTATGATACCTTTATTTTTTTTCTAAATCTTATTGTTCACTGAAGCAGACACAAGAAAAGTCTCTGGGGTCTCAGTTCTCACGTCAACCAGCAAAACGACAGAGCCACATTAGCTTCTGCTTCCCTGTCTCAAATATACTCAGTCACTTTGCTGTCATTTAAAATAAATAAATAAATAAATAAATCCATCAGTTAGGAATTTTAAGAGAATGCAAGATGTGTTCCCTGCAGTTGAATCTGACAGCCAGACTTTAACAAGTCTTGGGGAATCAACATTCCTCCCTCCCTCCCTCCCTCCCTCCCTCCCTCCCTCCCTCCCTCCCTCCCTCCCTCCCTCCCTCCCTCCCTCCCTCCCTCCCTCCCTTCCTTCCTCCCTCCCTTCCTTCCTTCCTTCCTTCCTTCCTTCCTTCCTTCCTTCCTTCCTTCCTTCCCTCCTTCCTTGCATGCCACAATAACACACCTTAAAAGTAGCTGTTCTCTAGTTGCCATTCTTTGACTTCTTGCTCATTATGCAAAACCATGACTACCATAACATGGTGAAACAGAAGTTGACAGCATCTTTACATGAGATTTCTGGCTCAGTTTCTGGTATTAAAGTAGCATGGTCTAGAATATAACTTAGTCCTCTTTGCCCATCAGGATTCCTCCCGTTCTTTTAACTTTCTTTCCCTACCTTGCTGGTGACATCTTGTTTTAGAAGAGTGTGAGCAATATGAATTCAATAGGTTATGGGTCCTAATGTCAGCACATTGCAGACACTAGAGGAATACTGTGACTTCTAGACAGCCCTTGTTAGGATGGGCACTGAAGGTTTAAGGAGTAAGTGATATCCCAAGGCCAGCTAGTATTTCTTGCCATGTAGATGCTGTCAGATATCCTAGAGATACCCTAATGTTCTGTACTGTCAACACAGAGTAATCACTCCAAACTTGGGTCTCTATATAAGGTTCAGCACTTGAGAGGGCCTTAAAATCAGAAGAATCTTTAGGCTCAAAAATGTAACAGGCATTGCTGAGCACAGCTGCTAACCATTAGACCTCCACTCCCTATCAAATTATAGACACATGTTTTTCCCGTACGTTGGGAATCAGCTATTGTAATAGCTTTTCTCTCCCACAATATCCAGCCTCCTCTGCTGGCTGCTGTCTAGTTTGAGCATGTGGATTAGGTTTCATCAACAGAAACTAATGTCTAAATTGGACACTTCACACAGGTAGTCATTAAAATATTTACAGGCATGCCACAAAGTGAATTAATTAACCCTAACATTAATGGAATTCATCATAGATAATATGAGTATCCTGAAACAGCATCTATTACTTTCAAATTACTCCTGCAATGGGAGATTTCTTTCTGCTGTGGCCTTGCCTTCACATTAGACACCATCATATCATAGAATCATAGAATATCCTGAGTTGGGAGGGACCCTCAAGGATCATCAAGTCCAACTCTTGACACCGCACAGGTCTACCCAAAAGTTCAGACCATGTGACTAAGTGTACAGTCCAATCTCTTCTAATTCAGACAGGCTCGGTGCAGTGACCACTTCCCTGGGGAGCCTGTTCCAGTGTGCAACCACCGTCTCTGTGAAGAACCCCCTCCTGATGTCAAGCCTAAATTTCCCCTGCCTCAGCTTAACCCCGTTCCCGCAGGTCCTGTCACTGGTGTTAATGGAGAAAAGGTCTCCTGCCTCTCGACACCCCCTTACGAGGAAGTTGTAGACTGTGATGAGGTCTCCCCTCAGCCTCCTCTTCTCCAGGCTGAACAGGCCCAGTGACCTCAGCCGTTCTTCGTACGTCTTCCCCTCCAGGCTTTTCACCATCTTCGTAGCCCTCCTCTGGACACTCTCCAACAGTTTCATGTCCTTTTTATACTGTGGTGCCCAGAAGTGCACACAGTACTCGAGGTGAGGCCGCACCAGCGCAGAGTAGAGCGGGACAATCACCTCCCTTGACCTACTAGCGATGCCGTGCTTGATGCACCCCAGGACACGGTTGGCTCTCCTGGCTGCCAGGGCACACTGCTGGCTCATATTCAACTTGCTGTCTACCACAACCCCCAGATCCCTCTCTTCTAGGCTGCTCTCCAGCGTCTCATCGCCCAGTCTGTACGTGCAGCCAGGGTTTCCCCGTCCCAGGTGCAGGACCCGGCACTTGCTGTTATTGAACTTCATGCGGTTGGTGATTGCCCAGCTCTCCAACCTATCCAGATCCCTCTGCAAGGCCTTTACAGCCTCATTCGAGTCCACAACTCCTCCAAGTTTGGTGTCATCAGCAAACTTGCTCAAAATACCTTCTATTCCTACATCCAGATCGTTTATAAAAATATTGAAAAGTACCGGCCCTAAAATGGAGCCTTGAGGGACCCCACTGGTGACCGCCCGCCAGCCTGACGCAGCCCCATTTACCATAACCCTTTGGGCCCTGCCCGTTAGCCAATTGCTCACCCATCGTATGATGTTTTTATTTAGCTGTATGGTGGACATTTTGTCCAGTAGGATCCTATGGGAAATCGTGTCAAAAGCCTTGCTGAAGTCCAAAAAAATCACATCAGCTGGTTTCCCTTGGTCCACCATACGGGTGATCTTATCATAAAAGGAAATCAGGTTAGTTAGGCAGGACCTACCCTTCAAAACCCATGCTGGCTGGGACCAATGACTGCTTTGTCCCCCAGGTGCGCCTCAATAAGTTCGAGAACCATCTTCTCCATGATTTTACCAGGCACTGACGTGAGACTGACAGGCCTGTAATTGCTAGGGTCTTCTTTCTGACCCTTCTTGAAAATCGGCACAACATTTGCCAGCTTCCAGTCTACCGGGACCTCTCCAAATTCCCAGGATCGTTGAAAAATAATTGAGAGAGGTTCCGCAATGACGTCTGCCAGCTCTTTCAGCACCTGGGGATGAATCCCATCCGGACCCATGGACTTGTAGGGATCCAGGTGGAGTAGCAAATCCCGCACACGTTCAGGGTCGGTTGGGAGTTTGTCATCCCCACCGTCCCGGTCCTCCAGCTCAGGGCACCCTGGGTCCCAAAGCCCATCATCGGCATTGAAGACAGAGGCAAAGAAGGCGTTAAGCGTCTCTGCTTTGCCTATGCCATTGTCTGTGAGGAGACCTTCCCTATCAAGGAGCGGCCCTATGTATTCTTTAGTTCTCCTTTTTCCATTCACATATCTAAAAAAAAACTTTTTATTTTCTCTCACAGACACAGCCAGCTTCAACTCTAGGTGTGCTTTGGCCACACGAACTTTCTCCCTACAAACACGAACAGCATCCCTGTATTCTTTCCATGACACCTGGCCCTCCTTCCAGTAGCGAAACACTCTCTGTTTCCGACTAATCTCCATTAGAATGTTCCTGGTCAGCCACACCGGCCTCCTGCCCCGCCTGCCTGACTTGCGATATTTAGGAATCGCCTGATCTTGTGCTTCTAGGAGGCATCACTTAAAGAATGACCAGCACTGGTGGACATCGAGGCCTTCAAGAGCAGTTTCCCAGGGGACCTTGCTGACTAGTTCCCTGAGCAGCCTGAAGTCCGCTTTCCCCATATCTAGGGATGAGGTTTTGGTGGCACTTTTCCTTCTGTCACCGTAAATTTTGAACTCAACCACTTCATGGTCTCTATGACCAAGGCGGCCACCAATCATCACATCTCCCACCAGACCCTCTCTGTTTTCTAGCAACAGGTCTAGGAGGGCTCCTTTCCTAGTTGGCTCCGTTAGCACCTGCACCAAGAAGTTATCATCTAGGTGCTTCATGAACCTCCTGGACTTGCTCGTGTCAGCCGTGTGGCACTCCCAGTTAACGTCTGGCAAGTTGAAGTCCCCCATAAGGACAAGGGGAGTTAATCTCGAGGCCTCTCTTAGTTCTGTAAAGAATAATTTATCGGCGCTATTGTCCTGGCCAGGCGGTCTGTAATAGACTCCCACAACGACATCCCCTTTATTCGTTCGTCCCTTGATCCTTACCCAGAGGCTCTCAACTTTGCCATTGCCGACCTGAAGTTCCACACAGTCCAGCCCCTGCTTCACATACATCGCCACCCCACCACCTCGCCTACCCTGCCTGTCCCTCCTGAAGAGCCTGTAGCCATCTATCGCAACACCCCAGTCACACGACTCATCCCACCAGGTTTCGCTTATGCCGATGATGTCGTAGTTGCGGGACTGGGCCAGGACTTCTAGCTCATCCATTTTATTCCTCATACTGCGTGCGTTCGTGTAGAAGCACTTCAGGTGCGTCTCCTTACACTCAGCACCTTGTGGATCTGACCGAAGGACCTCACTGGCACACAGCCCCTCTGATTCTAGCATACCATCCCTTAGGTCTTCACCGGCGTGCCTGGTTTTAGCCCCTTCCCCCTTCGACTCTAGTTTAAAGCCCTATCTATCAGCCCTGCCAACTCCTGACCAAAGATCCTTACCCCTCTCCGAGAGAGGCGCATCCCATCCGGTGCCATCAGGCCCGGTGTAGCATAGACCTTCCCGTGATCAAAGAACCCAAAATTCTGCCGGTCACACCAGTCTCGAAGCCACGAGTTTATGTGAACAGCACGCCTTTCAGCTTCGATCCCCCCTATCGGAAGGACAGAGGCAAACACAACCTGCGCCCCTGATCCTCTAAGTAGTCGCCCCAAATCCCTAAAGTCTCTTTTGATCGCCTTCGGACTTCTCGTTGCTACTTCATCGCTGCCAGCCTGAAAGACCAGTAGCGGGTAGTAGTCAGTGGGCCGTACCAGGCGCTTGACTTTCTTGGCAAAGTCTCTCACCCGAGCCCCAGGGAAGCAACAGACTTGTCTGCGGGTTGGGTCTGGTCGGCATATCGGTCCCTCTGTCCCTTTCAGAAGGGAGCCCCCCATAACAATAGCCCTTCTTTCTTTTTTGAAGGATGATGTGGCAATGCGATATGTAGGTCGCCTTGTCTTAGGAAACCCCCTCCAACTGGGACGGGTTTTTATCTACTTTGTCATTCAGATTGTCTTGTTCTAGTCCTTCATATCGATTATTTAAGGGTAGATGAGAAGGTGAGGTGGGCAGAGAGAGGGCTCGCCTACCACCCCGAATAGGCACCTGCCTCCATTCCCGCCCTTGATCTAGGTCTCCTCCCGCTGCCTGGCAGGAGGAGGGAACCTCCGTCTTCCGCATAACAGGAGACGCCTGTGCTGTGGCAGGCTCGTGAGCCTGCCTCAGAGAGGGTAGAGTGCACCTCCACCAGTCAATTTCCCTCTCTGATTCCCTGATGCTCCTGAGCCTGTTCACCTCCTCCCGGAGCTCCACTATCTGGCTGAGCAGTTCTTCAACCCGGGCACACCTACCACAGGCATACCCACCACTGCTGTCGGAGACCGACAGAAGGCTGGGGCACACTCTGCAGCTCAGGACCTGGACGGCTGCGTGTTTCCCCGAGCCCTCCATCTGAGTAGCCACACTGATGACCATGGCTGGAGATGCCGCACGAGATGTGGAGGCCACGTTTTTCTGCCTGGTTGATACCATGGTCAGGTTCTAGGCAAGCAGGTTACAAGCACCGAAGGGAGAGGCAGCTGCAACAGAGCAACGATGGGCCCCCCGCTCGCCCTGCCCGTGTGAACTGCCGTGCCACACCCTTCGACGCGCCACGCCCTGTTTGCCCGTCCTGTTCGCCGCGCTCCTGGTCGCTTGCGCTCCCTCAAAGGCCATGTATATGTTCAGTTGTCTTCTCAGCCATACAATTAAACAGAAGCACTCCATGCTTGATATCAGTTACAGATTCACCAAAAGGCAAAAGAAAGACTTCAGCTGTTTACATGTTTTTATTTGTGTTAGGTCTACTTGCCTCATTAGGATGGTTATTATTTGTTCTCTGTGAATATTCGAATTAAAAGGCTACAGAACAAAACGTTTGCTACCAAGAAAAAAAAATAAAATACAGTCTTGCTGGACATAATAATAAATAAGAGTATTAATAATAACAGTAGGAGTAGCAGTAGTCATCATCATCAATATTGTGAAGGTTATATCACGTATTGGAAAAATACACGAGTGTTGCTTAGTATCCAGCGGGGGCTATAGACAGACTGATAAACTTGCAGGAAAAAAAAATAATAAAAAAAATACTAATCTTAAAATACATTAACAAGTAAATTGATGGAAAGGGATATACATATTGATGTTTTCATCAATTTTTGTGTAAGAAGTCAGCTATAATACATATATTTAATTTGTGGGTATATCCATGGGTTCTCACATGCTGTGCACAGGAGAAAAAATAAATAAATAAATTCTGAAACAACAACAGCAAAAAAGTATAATTTACTAAAGAACAGCAAAGGGAAGTTGCAATCTGTCATGGTTTGAAAATTATTAATAAAAAAGTGTCCTTGGAGATTGCAAGCACCCTTGGCTGTAAAGGGCTTGATGAGTTTGTATTTTCTTTAGCACAATGAAAGCAAGTGATTTCTATGGGGAATACACTTAATTCAGTGCTGCAGATTCCATTAGCTAAGCCAATAGTGCTTTTTAATGCAGTAAAGTCAAGATATTCATATAGGGATTAATTTTTTTTTTTTCACTTTTTTCATTTTTTTCAAAGTTTTCCACAAAGAAACAAAACAATAGGAAATGTATAATTTATGTGTTTCACAAGAAAAGGTACACAATTTATTTGCTTGTAGTAGTAAAAAATAATGTATATTGAAAAGTAGCCTGTGTAATATTAAATCAAATTATACATTTTTTTTTCAAATTCAATGATTAAAAATTGGTATGAATTAGAGACATAAAGTTCAGGAAATAAAGCAACTGAAACTGTAAAACAAACAAACAGACAAAAAACCCTACAGAGGTCTGCTAAAGAAAAAGCAGAAAACTGAAGGATGAGGTTTAGATGGTTTGATATAAAGCATTTTGTCAATGAGAACAGTGAGTTCATCTTTAGAAATATGTGAAATGATATTACTTCTCAAATTCAAATAAATGATTACTTATATAATTTCTAAATATTGCAAAGAGAGGCATTGTATTTTAAAAATTCTAAATTAAAATTTAGAATTTTAATTTTTATATTATAGATTAATATACTGAAGTTAGTAAATTTATTATTGTTTCTTAATATTGTATTGTGTTAGCTGTCCGGTGAATAATGGAAAAATGAATCTGAATGGGAACTCTGATGTTGATGGTGATGGTGAACTCTAGTCCACCCTCTTACTCCAAGCATGGCTGTCTTCAAAGTTAGAGTGGGTTTCTCAGTTTTTAATTAAATTAAAGTTTAATTTCACAAAAAAAAAAAAAAAAAAAAAAAAAAAGCAGAAAATGCTCATTTCCCCTCAATTTTTTGTTCTAAAAGAAAGGGAAAAATCTTGCTTTTATCCCATATAGGTAAAGAATCCAAGATTGCTATATTTCTGGTACAGCTTACAAACGGTTTACTTGAAAATATTAAGTGCACAAAAACTGGTGAGTTATCTTTTTAGTATCTATCATAAATTCAATCAGCAAGATTAAAATTGAGAAAGATGTGTATGCAAAGCATGTATCTACTACAAATAAGCAATGCACTGAATGTTCTTTCATCTGCTGCAGTAGGCCAAAATTGCACTGCTCACCACTCAAGAATTTAACTTAATGGTTGTGAGTTTGTTTGTTTGGGTGGTTGGTTATTATTATTTTATTTTTAAAGCTGCTATGCTATTGTGAAACCCTAATGGTTTTACAACGCTAATGGTTTTTCTATTACTTGGGTAACCAGGTATGTGATTTTATCCATTGTGACTATGTTATTAATTCTCTGTAACAATAAACCATGACTATCTGTAGCATGCATGCTCCACATTGAAATTCATATCCGTACAGTAGTTAATAATATATGATTTTATCTGCCTTTCTTCATTTTTCCTTTTTTCAAACATCTCTTGAAAATTTCAAGTGTCTCCTACTCAATAACAAGTCATTCCTTGAATGCTGTCTCCATTTTCTTATCATACATAGTATAAAGAATAGTCTGTCCTGACCCCTTTTTTTCTAATTACTGTAATTATTACTTGCAATCTCTATTCACTTGTTTTGGATAAAACACATAAAATGATGGAATCTCTTAAATTTAATTACTGTCCATGTTAATAAAACAGACCAAGATGGTGTTTAGCTATTTACACTAACATGTTCTGTTATGCTAAATACAGGTTTGAGGTATACATTACATCTTCCTGCATGCATTTAGAAAAATATTGACCCAACCAAAACCCTTGCTTCAGTTTCTTGAAGGACAGTGTTGCTATGTTCTCACTTCAGTGACTACACAAACCATCCAGCCTGGCCTGAAACAAGGAAGTTCTTTAACAGTGGTACTACAATACTGAATCTGAAAGACGTGGCCTCAGAATTGCTCTGAATTCTGTTTCTGGAAACATTCCATTTGTTTCAGGAAGGACAACCAAATCTCCATCTGTGATTTCCTGGGCAAAAGTTAGTCCCAACAGCTCTACCTTTTTCTTGTGCTACCAAGGCTTGTGTGGTGGAAACAAGATGTTCATTCTCATTAAGTATGGCGCATGTCAAACACATCAAACCTACTGGACAGATGATCAGTTTAGTAAGACCATTTGCATGCAAGGTTTAGCACAGTGCAACATGCAAACATTTGGCAGCTGAAAAACACAGCAGAGTAGTCACAGAATCACAGAATCACCGAATCACAGAATTTCTAGGTTGGAAGAGACCTCAAGATCATCGAGTCCAACCTCTACCTAACGCTAACAATCCCCACTAAACCGTATCCCTAAGCTCTACGTCTAAATGTCTTTTAAAGACTTCCAGGGATGGTGACTCCACCACTTCCCTGGGCAGCCTGTTCCAGTGTCTAACAACCCTTTCGGTAAAGAAGATCTTCCTAACATCTAACCTAAAACTCCCCTGGCGCAACTTTAGCCCATTCCCCCTCGTCCTGTCACCAGACACATGGGAGAACAGACCAACCCCCACCTCACTACAGCCTCCTTTAAGGTACCTATAGAGAGCGATAAGGTTGCCCCTGAGCCTCCTTTTCTCCAGGCTGAACAAGCCCAGCTCCCTCAGCCGCTCCTCAGTCAACTTTAACTTAAAGGAACTAACATAAAGCCACCAGTCATCAAGGAAAGAAGGTGATTTCCACTGCACATTATTGTTGTTATTTATTGACTGTTTTATTTTTGTTAGGTGCCTGTTGATATCGGCCATCTCTTTTGAAGACACTTTCAAATATTCCCACTGGTTTCAGTTATGGATGACGACTAGTTCGTCTCCTTTTACAAAAAGAACATGAGCATAGTTTCACTACCTAAGCCAATAGTGATAGATGTTAGATGATGTATGTGTTCCTTCCACTATCTACAGGAAAGCATATCTGCCTGAGTGTAGGTGCCATTCTTAGTAGCAAAATTTTGTTATTCTTTCTCTTTTTTCTCTCTCTATTTTTCCCCATGATGAATATGTTTGAATTTTCAGCAAAGAGAAAATGTACAGTGCAATGTTTCTTGCAATCCTCCCAAAGGACTGCCACAGGGAATCCAAAGGTTTAAAAGAAATTACACAGATAACCTTCACTATTCTGCAAAATATCTTTACTGGCAAACATTGAATGTCACTATGCACTCCAGCAATAGCATAATACAGTATTAATTGATTCACTTCCATGACAGAGAAAAGCTATATTCTGAATTATATTCCTCATTGTAAACTTTGGGAAGATTTATGTTCCTTTCTCAATAGTTTATCCAAAACAGCTGATCATGACTATACAATAATAAAAACCTAGGGACCAAAAATATTTTAACTGCAGTTAATATTCCAGTTTAATAATTCAGTAATGTCTTCAGCTATCCCATGTATTAACTATGCCATGGTTTCTTCTCCTTATAAGGGTTTAAAACATGGCACAATAAGAATTCAGCCTGTCAGGCTCCTTATTCTAACTTCTTGGGAGGTAATGGTGGCTGCTTAGTAAAACACCGTATCCTTGAATGTAGGTAGAATTTTACATCTCTGCCACCATGTGAATCCTTCCAATGGACTCTCTAGAAACAAGGCTCCAAAATCAGGGAAGGGAAGGGAGTGGGTATCTTTTCCACACAGTGTAGCTCCTCCTGATGCTTCCATTGATACACAATGGCCTCTGTCACATAACTTGGAAGGCTTATTCCTGTAGGGAAAAAAATACATATATGTATATATGGATAGATATATTTTGCTGGAGCTAGAATAAAAATGCATGGGAAGGATGAAAGTATATATATATATTTTTAATTATCTTCCAATACTAAAAAGTCATTCCTTTCATTCTTCAGCACTTAACTAAATGTGAAAATGCTATTTGTCTTTTGAGGCTTCTTTTTGCTACAAGGAAGATTTTTTGAATTTGTTCTGATGTTCAAGTTCACTTGACAATTAAATTATTCATTGTGTTAGATCAGGTATATTTAGATCCTCAATCTGTGGGAAAATCATGAAGTGCAGGACCTCTATCTGTTAACCAGTTTACCTGCATCTGTTCAGTTGTGATTGCTTGTATCCACATATCCACAAAGCCATGGCATGTCACTTTGGTTCTGTGCTTTCACTTGCTAAGCACATCCTCTCCTGATACCTACATTTATATTCAGTAGTAATTCATTCTGCAACTTGTACTGCTGACAGGGTAGATGGTTCTGTAGTGATATTCTCTCTGATGTGCTGAATACTGCACAAGGCAGAGAAGAAGTCATTAATATAATAAACCTAACAACATGACAAGTAATGGGGAACATGGCTCTCTAGATGTGTTTCAAGCATGCGTATGAAATATGAACATAAATTCTTTTTAAATCTGCCGTTTTTCTATCTAAGTTTCCTAATTGGGGAAGAGAGCTACTAATGATATTGACTTGATCTTAAGCCACTCTTGCCAGGATTGATTTTGTGAAGGGATGAGCACTATAGACCCAATTCAGCACATGATTTTTATGCACATGCCTAACTTTAAGCCACATAAATAGTTCCATTTAAAACAAAAGTCATTCTTGTGCTCTCAGGTTGAACATGAACTCAACTACTTCGCTGGACCAGGGCAGAAGCTTGCACCTTATTCAGTAGATTTTCACCCACAATTATTTTTTGTTGCTTGACTTCCAAGTAAGTTATATAGACCAAAGACTTCCCTCCAATTCTTCTTCCCTTCCTGCTTGCTTAGCTTGCTTTGCTCAATTTTTTAAGCTGCTGCAAGTGCTGCTATGTCAAACAATGTGTTTTGGCTTAGTTTGACATTATTTAAAGATGACAGAGTTCTCTTCAGCAAGTTAAGAGAAAACCAAAATTGCCATGTTAAAAACTATTTTTTTTTCCAGCTAGGTATTTTATGTCAGGCTTAAGGTAAACACAGACATCCAAATTAAATAAATAAATAAATAAATAAATATGTACTTACTTTCCCAGTCATCTGACATTTCTTGAACTGTGTCTGTCCTGATGGGGAATAGCACAAGAAGAAAGGGATCACAGGCCCAAAGTGGCTGTTTTCTCTTAAGTGACACATACTATATTATGAATTTAAACCTAAATTTATTTCACTGCATTTTAACTATAGCTAGATTATTTTGAATTTGCCATTATTATTAATGTATATGTTCTCATTGTTATGATAAAACTGGCAAGTTTAATGTTGCCAAACTGTAGTTACCGGATCTTGCCTCTCATAAAATACTTTTTTTTTGGAGGTGTTGAAGACAGACAGATGCATTTATACAAAAAATCGATGCAAGTTTCAGGTGTACATAGGTTTCAGTTTAGATTAATGCATCATGTAATCATGTATCATGCATCAGTAACAACATCATAAACAGGGTAATAGGTGGCCAAATATAGAACAAGCCCAGTTGTAGGGAGCCTGACCGAGGGAAATCTGGTTTATCTGAGATCTATTTTATCTCTCTTACAAGACTGCTAACATAGTTCAATATCTAGAAATTCAGCCATGCCCTTCTGCTTCCTACAACGAAGACCAGACACAGACCACAGTGTTGAAAAGTAGTTCAGGAAAGTTCTTCACAACAAAAGCACAATCTTGCTTAAGAGTGTCTGTAATCCTCTACCCAACCCAAAACCAAAAAGCGACAAATAAGTCTTGCCCTTTCTAAAGCCATAATGAAGAACTGTATTAATAAGGCAATTAAATAATAACAAAAAAAAAAAAAAAAAAAAAAAAAGACAGAAAGTTTGTCAGAAATCAACTACCTGGTTTTTCTCTAGAAACTTTGTTTGTTTGTTTGTTTTCTCAGTGTCTGAAAATTCCACTCCCTACACTAAAACACTCAGAGGGGCTGGCAGTCACTTGGTCCCATGGGGTAGCCCTGCTCTCCTTGTGGGAGGTCCAGTAAGGATGAAGCCCACCCAGGATATGAAGCATGCAGTCTCTGTCCACTCCACCCATCCACAATACTGCAACAGGCAGCCCAGAGAGCTTATTTAATACCTCCCAATTTGTGTGGAATTTCTTTCAGTTTCTACAGAAACAGAATAACATTGTCCTTGGAGAAGTAAGAAAGCATCAGGCTGAAGCATGACCTTTACTTCCATACAGTCATTTTATTGTGGCTATATATTAATGAGTTGTAGGATCAGTAAGAGCAGCAGACATGGAGCTCGTATTCTCATTTTATTGATTAGTTGTTTACTATAAATCAAATTTGGTAGATTAATTCTGTTGCTGGGAAATTTCTTGGTACAAAGATGTGTGTGTGTGTGTGTGTGTGCATGTTCATGTGCTTGTGTGTGTGTTGAACAGCTTTCTGTAAGAAGTGTTGTTTAAGAGTGCATTTGCTGGAGTGATTGGTGTTTACACCATTCCAAAGCAGATGCAAGATATTCATATGCTCTGTGTGCTCTTTTATGTCTTAAACCACATTTACTGTGAAAATATGTGCAATATGTAATTATGATATTTATCTATCGTTACTGGGTCTTGGATTTTTACTTGATTTACTTTTTTTTTTTTTTTTTTTTTTTTTTTTTTTGTGAGCCTTCTGGTAAAAGATTCATTAGCAGTCACTGAGTTAATAAACAGTTTCTATTCTCCAGTCCTCTTATAATTTTCTATCATGTTTTTGAATCAATTATTTTTACTCATTAATAACCAGCTTTGTAAAAACACCTTTGGATAACCAGTACATTGAAATTCAATAACCATTAGAAGACAAGTGACACAAAATACTTGTCCTCTGTTCTTTGATGAGTTTTCTCACCATCCTAAACAAACATTTTAGAACCAAGTTCTCTGTATCTAGACTGCCCAACAGCTAAATACAGATGCATCTACCTACCTCTCTGTCTCTCTGTTTTACCTAGCTAAATATCTTATGTTTTTCTTACTGAAACAATTTTCCTGGAGAGTTTATTTTCTCACGATAAATTTACATTAACTGAAAGGGACTACAAAGTTGAATATACTGTTATCCAAAACTCTTCCCAAAAAGAGTAGACTTTGGGAAGCTTCCTTTAAATGTTCAGATCCTTAGTACTTCACATTCTGTGTGGAAAAAAAATAGTGAAAAATGAACAAGTCATGGATTTTCAGTGCTCTAATGACTTATACTAATGTATTCCTTCATCTAAATACAGATTTCTGTTTAAAATTCAGTATGCAAGGGTATTATGAATTCCAGTTTAATAGATTCCAAATAATTGCCCTTTAGAAATGATGAATAGCTGTTTAAAGCTACTGATAAGAATATACTATTTCTCCGCTAACAATGGGCCTTCCACATTAACTGTATCATATAAGCCCAAAATTAGTTTATTATTATTTTTTATTGATATGCAAAATGCAAGCTGATGGCAGATGGCAAATAACCCCTCACTCCAACACCAAACCCTCCAAAAAAAAGCCTTGTCTCTGCTACTGTTCCTGTAGTGGGACAAAAAGGAAAGATAAGAAGATAGCTTTTATATTGAAGGCAGACCACTGAAATGCAGATGATGCCACCCTCTCTTGTACTTAGTTTTCAGATTTTCTGGCATAAAAAGAATAAGATATCAGGTTGAATTAATGAACAGATTTTGCACAACTACAATTTAAGATGCTTTCTCTGCACTGTTCATGCTGTCTGACTGCCCTTTAAAACAACCATTCTGGGCTTATACTTTCATTTAAAAGATGAGCATCCAGAAATAGTGAAATTAAAAATGCATTATTCATACATTCAACATAGGAATGGTCTGACAAAAAATTCACTTAACAGAGCTGATGGCTTCTTCACAACACATGAAACCCTTTGAAAGAACCAAACAAAACAGATTAAATGCATCTGCAGTTGAATTTGCAGTTATGCATACAACGTGATTTTTGAAGTTTCCGAGGTTGTATGTGTTCTGTGTACTAAACACACCTGCTATACTTACATAGAGCACTTGGGGAAAGATATGCAAAAAAGTGAATCTATTAGAAAACTAACACTAACAGATTTTATTATTATTATTTTTTATTTTATTTTATTGTGAAGTATTATTTCATACAAAGATATTGGACACTGACATCAGTTGTTTTATCAAATAATGTGGTAAAGCTGAAGTACTAAAAGATTGCTAATATATGTTCTTCACTAGGAAGTGGTTGGGTTCTACCTAGCTTTTAGATTATACTTGCTGGGTGAAAAATACATACATGGAAAAAATTAAATTGGTACTCCCTATTATGTGCATACTGAGTAATGTAACATTCTTGTACTAGTCCACGCTTGCTCTCTCTGTCACTCTGTCACTGTATGTGACTGCATGTAAGTTTAACTGTATGTATATAAAGTTATGTACAGAGACTTCATCTCATCTAAATGTTTGCTTCTAGGAAAATGTTTGCCAAGATCCTTATTTACTGAAGCTAACAGCAAAAATAAAATATCTTCATTCGTTCCCGAAGGCTGAAAGTTACTGTAAGAACTGTTCTACTGTTCTCATTTTTATCTTTCCCACCTACCAGAAAATTAGAATTGCTTTCTGATTAATTTTTCCTTGGCAAAGTTAGCAACACCACAAGATGTCCTAAAAGAAAGTGGGTTAAAGCAGTTTTATGTTTTAACTGTAGTAATGTCTGTAATGCTTGGCTCTGGTGCCTTAACTTTTTTTTTTTTTTTTTTTTTTTTTTTTTTTTTTTTTTCCCTCAATAGGAGAAGGGCAGTTACCCCCCTTTCAGGGCCTTTTTTCTTTCTCCCTCTGGGGTAGGCTGCCTTCTCCACACACCACTGGTACCCAGAAAAGAATGGTTCTTCTGTTTGTCTGGCTGCCTGCATATTGCATCCATTGCTCCATTCAGCCTGTCTTTTCACGTCTGCTAGCTGCTGTACAACTTAGCTTTTGTGCTCTACTGCCAGGGGTTTTCTGAAGCCAGACGCTTTCTGAAAAGAGGGTATATTTGCATAAACAATACCATGTGAGGAGGTCTGCTGGAAACAAAATCAAAATTCAGCCGACCAAATCTTCCTGAACAACTCATTTCTTGCAACCAACACCTCCTATCGTTACCATCTGTGTACTAAACTATGGCTGGAAATGTGTGCAGCTCTTTCTTTTCATTTGTTCTTGTGTACAGATTCCTCATATCAGATGAAGTTTATTTTAGTTTTGAATTTAGGTGGAATAGAGACCCTTAAAATAACATGAAACAAGAAAAATAGTTATGTTAAATAAGGAACAGAAGGCCAGCCATGCATCAGCTAACTTGCAACCCAGATTGGATTTATATTGATGGCTCATCAAAATGCACATCAGAAACAAGACCTACTCATCAGCTTGCTGAGATTTCAGGTCAGTGATGGCAGGGCAGTTTTATCGCAACAGACCAGGGATTGAAAGGCTTATTTACTATTGTGTCTGATAGCTGAAGGAAACATTCTGGAAATATGTGTGCTTAAAACAAATCTCCAGTGGCTTAAAATACTGGATATTCTGAGTGCATGTCTATGTGTATGCACATAAACACAAATATAAAGAGGTCATGCATATGTATACATGAGTGAATTCATGTATATTTTTGTGAACAAGCAAACATGCACATGGTCTGTGCTGTATCTTCTGTGTGCATTCACTGTATATTACCCATGGGAAGAAAAAATAATTAGACTAACTCTGCAAAAAGGAAAACAGGCAAACCAAGAGTAGCCAAATAGTAAAAATAGAAAAAATTAAAAATAAAAGAAAATGGTTTCATAAACCACTGCTCAAATCTCACAATCATTTGTTTTTATTTATTTATATATATATATATGTATATATTTAATTTCATTCAAATATCTAGCTGGGTAATGCATCTCTCACTATTCCATTAAATTGCAATCTTAATTTTGTTTACTTTCTCAGATGCTTTGGATACAATTAAATAAAAATATTCAAATGTGTCTCTTCTGCCACATTAGGTCTGTGCAAACAGCATCTTCTGTCTGGCACTGCCTATTAAGCCACACTCCCCTGTCAGAAAATGGTGCTTATTAATATATTAAGCATATCAAAATACCGTGAATAAAAGGTTCTCCTTCTATCCCACTGCTTTGATCATGGTACACTTTCCAAGCCCTGACACCTCATGGGCTGGGACAAGACAGAGTTCCTCCAGGTGTTAACTCTGTACACTGGTTAAAGCAAGGTGCACAGGGGATTATGAGAGACCTTTTTTATAGATCTGGTTTGTTCCCACATAAAACCCAGCACAGCAGGGCAGTTTGAACAGGTGTCACATCATGTCTTGTTACCTACACAAAGGGGTCCTATCAAATGTCTTCCACGAGTCAATGATTCATGAGTCAGTCTTCTTTTCTGTAATGGGACTGCAGTCACACTGCATCTCACCTCAAGAATGTGCCAGAATGAACAGGAAGATGAGGGAAATCTGTACACCTGTCACAACTTTATGTAAGCTTCCAGGTGTCGAAAGAGTATGCGTGGTCCTGTCAGGGTGACTGTCACCTGCCTCCTGCCCCCATCAACTTATGGAACGCAAGGAAAGGGCTTCCTTAGCTGAAGATTTTCTTTCACATACTGTAAATAATCAGTATAGTCAAACACTGGGGAGAGAGGTGCCATTTCTTCCTGAGAACAGACTCCAAATCCCACTATGTTTCTGTTTGAAAAATTTGCCAGATGCTGCCAATAAGTTTAATCTGTGAATACTGGAAAGAAATACATTCATTTCTTCATGTAATTTTCAAGTAATTTAAAAGATGCGGAGCTTTGTTATTCTTGCCTCCAATATAAAGATATTACATTTCATATAATGAAGGTCAGTAAAGGTCCTATGAAAGAACTTGGGCCTAGCAAACCTCTTTAAAAGATATCAATTTCGGGGAATCATTCCCTTATGATATTTACAATGTATTGCAAGAAAAAATTGTTACACGAACAACATACATGAAAATGCAGCCACTGAGGTTTAATAGGTGTGCAAGAGATAGGAATACCACTACATAACTCCTGTAAATATGGCTTTATTCTTCTACTTCATTGCCTGTAATAAGTCTTTCATTGTTCTGAAATTAAATGCACAGCCAGTGCCCCTTATTCAAACCACCCCTGGTATTGGTTTACATAAGTGGCTATAACAAACATAAAAAAAAAAAAAAAAAAAAAAAAAAGAAGAATAACAGAATTTGGTGCTTTGCCAACAAAATACAAAATACCTGCTCCAACAATGCCATAAAATTGTGAGTTATGCACCATAGGACTTCCAGGATGAGTGCCCAGCACACAAGTACTGTTTTCAGTTATGCCAGAGTAAAAGATGCTGCTTCTTTAGTACGTATTGAGATAGGTGGAAATTTGAACATAAGGTGCATTAGCTGGACTGGATGAGCTGCAGCATCAAACTAGGAACACCTGAGGTTCAGAAACTGTCCATGAATACTTTTATAAAAAGGAACCTGTTAAATTTTCACTTATAAAGAAGAAGGGAAGGGAAGGGAAGGGAAGGGAAGGGAAGGGAAGGGAAGGGAAGGGAAGGGAAGGGAAGGGAAGGGAAGGGAAGGGAAGGGAAGGGAAGGGAAGGGAAGGGAAGGGAAGGGAAGGGAAGGGAAGGGAAGGGAAGGGAAGGGAAGGGAAGGGAAGGGAAGGGAAGGGAAGGGAAGGGAAGGGAAGGGAAGGGAAGGGAAGGGAAGGGAAGGGAAGGGAAGGGGGAGCTGAAAGAAGAAGAGAGGAAGAGTGAACTCCATGTTGTTTGCAGAATGTGTTTTTCAAGGAGTCTGCAAAAAGCTTTGGAGGGGGGTTTGCATGCCTGGATTTTGTAATCTTCATAAGCTGGAAATCAATAAGATAAAATGGAGGAGAACTAGGCTAGTGGCTTCAGTCTTGATGATTCCAGGATAAATCCTTTTAATAAACATGAAACTGCAGCTGAGCAGAAACTCTAAATTCTACTTTTGATTTAAAGATGCTTACATCTGCTATATTGTTCAAGTTTTATTCTCCTCTTACATTTTCTATTTTATCTCTCTGGCTGCCCATACAGTTAATTGTTTGTTGTTGTTGTTTTTATTGCTTTTTTTTTTTTTTTTTTAATTTATTCTTCAATGATGAAGTGAGAATGTACATACATAGCCCATGTATACAATAAGAATATACATGTAGTTTTGTTTTGTAGTGGCTCCCAAGAAGCTTCTCGGAAAATTACTGTCATTCTATAGTCATCTTGTTCATGCTTAAAACATGCTGTTTTCTGTACAGAAAATTCACATTTGTGAAACATGCAGAGGGAGAATAAAGACCAGAAATGTAATTTACAGAAAACTGTTACTTACAAATAGATTTTCCTACAGCATTGCTATGATGGTGGTGACAAAGTGTTTAAAAAATGAAGCAAATAACACTTTTCTCAAGATTAGGGCTCTACTAGTTAATCCATCAGAACTGGGATTTGACAAGACTTGATTTATATAATAAGTGTTTGATTAATCTATACATTTCTGCAATATAACAACAGGAATTTGGAAGTTCAAGATTTAATATCAGGGCTTCCCTTGAAATACACAGGGGGGGAAATACACTCAGATCTCTCATTTATTTTCCAATTAACTGTTCTTTATCTGTGCATTAATATTACAGATGTTTCAAGAATAATTAAAACAGATAAGCAATTTATAAAAATCTTCACATTTCATGCTAATTACCATAACGTAACGTTACATTTCTATTAGCAGCTTTTGTTCCCTCCCCCCATCTTTGCTTTTAGCAACCCTAGGGCCTTAGCCAGTCAGCATGTTATAAATCTTTGTTAAAATACGACATGAAGCTGAGAAGCTTGGAACCAAGCAAATTGGACAGTGATGGAGTTCCCCTTTCTTTACCTTCATTTCCCAACATCCAGCTTGTCATCAAATATGAAAACATTATTTTTTTTTCCCACAACTTCTTGTTGTGAAGGGAAAGGGGCTCCCAAGACAGAGAGTTGTTACTATGGGTTTTAAGGAAATGAATACAGCCAGGCCATGAGAAAGGAGGAGGAGAGTGATTTGATCCAACATCCTCTCAGGAGCATAAAGCACAGAATCACAGAATCACAGAATTTCTAGGTTGGAAGAGACCTCAAGATCATTGAGTCCAACCTCTGACCTAACACTAGCAGTCCCCACTAAACCATATCCCTAAGCTCTACGTCTAAATGTCTTTTAAAGACTTCCAGGGATGGTGACTCCACCACCTCCCTGGGCAGCCTGTTCCAATGCCTAACAACCCTTTCAGTAAAGAAGTTCTTCCTAACATCTAACCTAAAACTCCCCTGGTGCAACTTAAGCCCATTCCCCCTCGTCCTGTCACCAGGCACGTGGGAGAACAGACCAACCCCCACCTCGCTACAGCCTCCCTTGAGGTACCTATAGAGAGCGATAAGGTCGCCCCTGAGCCTCCTTTTCTCCAGGCTGAACAAGCCCAGCTCCCTCAGCCGCTCCTCGTAGGACTTGTTCTCCAGGCCCCTGACCAGCTTCGTCGCCCTTTTCTGGACCCGCTCAAGCACCTCCATGTCCTTCTTGTAGCGAGGGGCTCAAAACTGAACACAGTACTCAAGGTGCGGCCTCACCAGAGCTGAGTACAGGGGGACGATCACCTCCCTAGCCCTGCTGCTCACACTGTTTCTGATACAAGCCAGGATGCCATTGGCCTTCTTGGCCACCTGAGCACACTGCTAGCTCATATTCAGCTGACTATCCACCATCACTCCCAGGTCCTTCTCTGCCTGGCAGCTCTCCAACCATTCCTCTCCCAGCCTGTAGCTCTGCTTGGGGTTGTTGTGCCCCAGGTGCAGGACCCGGCACTTGGCCTTGTTGAACTTCATGCAGTTGACCTCAGCCCATCGGTGCAGCCTATCCAGATCCTCCTGCAGAGCTTTCCTACCCTCAAGCAGATCGACACACACACCTAACTTGGTGTCATCTGCGAACTTACTGAGGGTGCACTCGATGCCCTCGTCCAGATCATCGATGAAGATATTAAAGAGGACTGGCCCCAGTCCTCTTTAATATCTTAAAGCCCTGGGGGACTTTAATATCTTAAAGCCCTGGGGGACGCCACTAGTGACTGGCCTCCAACTGGACTTGACTCTATTCACTTGACTCTTTGGGCCCGGCTATCCAGCCATAAATAATGGACCTAGGAAGGAGCTACAGTTTCAACACACCTACTACCTCCATATCATGCAACTACATTCACAAGTAGTTAAGTCTCATCTGCAAATGAATTTGTTTGTTTGTTCCCACTCTTCATATGGAAGATTATTACAGGAAATTAAAGGTAACCATTCTGATAGGAATTTCTACTCATGCTTGATGTTCAAGCCTTCAAGTCAGATAACAGAAGCATGTTATGTTAAACAAGCTCTCCCACACCTCAGTTCTAGCCATCAGTGAAACCAAACACATGGTCAAGCTAAACATCATGGCTACTGTTAGCTGCTTGGAGAAAGAAATAAAAAGAGGTCCAAAATCTTGAGTTTACAAACATGTTACATTAATACAGAGGTTTCCTATGCTGAAATGTGAGACTTCACACCAGGAAAATTATTTATATGCTCAAGTGTTTAAATGAATGGGACAAATTTGTTCAATTAATTATCTAGAATGAGCAGCGTGATCAGCTCCACTTGAAATACAAATGGCCAACACATTACCATATGCACACACAGAGGCACACAAATGTGTATACCCCATCTACTTTGGTACTGCAGGGAAAAGTCAAGCATTCAAGTGTGCTTCTACTTGCATCTCTCAGCTGCCTTTTCCATGCAGCATTTAAGTAATAATTGGTGTCATAATACAGATAATGTACCTCCATATGTTTCAAAAATGCACTCATCTAAGCTTTCATAAATAATAATGTAGTTTAGGTTTCATTTTGTTTTTATTCCTGAAATAGATTGTGATATTAGGCGGTGAACATGAGATATTAAACAAAATCTTGCACCAGTGCCAAGTCCTGAAACCCTTCCTTAAGGAGAAGAGTACATATATGCATCTCCACAGACACTACCCAGTCTATTCATTCAAAACTACACTTTTTTTTTTTTTTTTAATATATATATAACTTAATTTACCTTTATTTATTGCAATATTGATAGTATTCAGACTGCATTAGATAATGTACTGGATAAGATACCTTTTTAAAATCTCTTACTGAGATCCTATTGGGACTAGCAAGTAATTGAAAACACTTAATGGAATATTTCAGGGCATATTGCCAGAAAATGAACAAGAGAATCACATTTCATTTTACAATTCCGTGGAAAAATCACCTAAAATGATCATAGCTGTGGTTTAGCATAGAAAAGGGTGGGTGTTATAATTTACATAGACTTTCTGTCTGTCTGAAATTATTTTCTCTCTGTTGCATTTGACAACTCACCCACTGTCTTTTCAGAAATGTGTGATATTCCTGTTAATTAGATAGTAAGGGGCGACAAGAAATAGGTTTTTAGAAGATTGCTGACTTCACTGGGTGTGTTTTCATCCTCGGAGCCCAAAACCCAGTTGTTTTGCTCCCTCAGGAAGAAGTATCAGTGCTTACAAGTTCTGCCTTGACCCATTCTGTGATGGTACAAAGCCATATTATAACTCTTCTAGCTGAGCTTAGTTTGCACTGTGCTCACTTCAGTTAGGCCATTAGCCAGGCATTTTAGGACTTAAAAGTTATGAGGTTTCTGATGACAATACAGCATAATCCAGCAAGGACAATTTTCAAGCTGGAGGTTTTGCTATGAATTTTCCAGGTGATTGCACAGCCCGAAACAAAACAAACTCTCAACTGACCCTGAACGTATGCGGGATTTACTGCTCCACCTGGATCCACACATGTCCATGGGTCCGGATGAGATCCATCCCGGGGTGCTCGTTGATGTCATCGCGGGACTTCTCTCAATTATTTTTCAATGATCTTGGGAATCTGGAGAGGTCCCAGTAGACTGGAAGCTGGTAAATGTTGTCCCAGTTTTCAAGAAGGGTAAGAAAGCAACTACAGGCATGTCAGTCTCATGACAGTGCCTAGTAAAATTATCATAGAATCATAGAATCATAGAATATCCTGAGTTGGAAGGGACCCTTAAGGATCATAGAATCATAGAATCATAGAATATCCTGAGTTGGAAGGGACCCTTAAGGATCATCAAGTCCAACTCTTGACACCGCACAGGTCTACCCAAAAGTTCAGACCATGTGCCTAAGTTCACAGTCCAATCTCTTCTTAAATTCAGACAGGCTCGGTGCAGTGACCACTTCCCTGGGGAGCCTGTTCCAGTGTGCAACCACCGTCTCTGTGAAGAACCCCCTCCTGATGTCAAGCCTAAATTTCCCCTGCCTCAGCTTAACCCCGTTCCCGCGGGTCCTGTCACTAGTGTTAATGGAGAAAAGGTCTCCTGCCTCTCGACACCCCCTTACGAGGAAGTTGTAGACTGTGATGAGGTCTTCCCTCAGCCTCCTCTTCTCCAGGCTGAACAGGCCCAGTGACCTCAGCCGTTCCTCGTACGTCTTCCCCTCCAGGCCTTTCACCATCTTCGTAGCCCTCCTCTGGACACTTTCCAACAGTTTCATGTCCTTTTTATACTGTGGTGCCCAGAACTGCACACAGTACTCGAGATGAGGCCGCACCAGCGCAGAGTAGAGCGGGACAATCACCTCCCTTGACCTACTAGCGATGCCGTGCTTGATGCACCCCAGGACACGATTGGCCCTCCTGGCTGCCAGGGCACATCGGGTCCTGTCACTGGTGTTAATGGAGAAAAGGTCTCCTGCCTCTCGACACCCCCTTACAAGGAAGTTGTAGACTGTGATGAGGTCTCCCCTCAGCCTCCTCTTCTCCAGGCTGAACAGGCCCAGTGACCTCAGCCGTTCTTCGTACGTCTTCTCCTCCAGGCCTTTCACCATCTTCGTAGCCCTCCTCTGGACACTCTCCAACAGTTTCATGTCCTTTTTACACTGTGGTGCCCAGAAGTGCACACAGTACTTGAGGTGAGGCCGCACCAGCGCAGAGTAGAGTGGGACAATCACCTCCCTTGACCTACTAGCGATGCCGTGCTTGATGCACCCCAGGACACGGTTGGCTCTCCTGGCTGCCAGGGCACACTGCTGGCTCATATTCAACTTGCTGTCTACCACAACCCCCAGATCCCTCTCTTCTAGGCTGCTCTCCAGCGTCTCATCGCCCAGTCTGTACGTGCAGCCAGGGTTTCCCCGTCCCAGGTGCAGGACCCGGCACTTGCTGTTATTGAACTTCATGCGGTTGGTGATTGCCCAGCTCTCCAACCTATCCAGATCCCTCTGCAAGGCCTTTACAGCCTCATTCGAGTCCACAACTCCTCCAAGTTTGGTGTCATCAGCAAACTTGCTCAAAATACCTTCTATTCCTACATCCAGATCGTTTATAAAAATATTGAAAAGTACCGGCCCTAAAATGGAGCCTTGAGGGACCCCACTGGTGACCGCCCGCCAGCCTGACGCAGCCCCATTTACCATAACCCTTTGGGCCCTGCCCGTTAGCCAATTGCTCACCCATCGTATGATGTTTTTATTTAGCTGTATGGTGGACATTTTGTCCAGTAGGATCCTATGGGAAATCGTGTCAAAAGCCTTGCTGAAGTCCAAAAAAATCACATCAGCTGGTTTCCCTTGGTCCACCATATGGGTGATCTTATCATAAAAGGAAATCAGGTTAGTTAGGCAGGACCTACCCTTCAAAACCCATGCTGGCTGGGACCAATGACTGCTTTGTCCCCCAGGTGCGCCTCAATAAGTTCGAGAACCATCTTCTCCATGATTTTACCAGGCACTGACGTGAGACTGACAGGCCTGTAATTGCTAGGGTCTTCTTTCTGACCCTTCTTGAAAATCGGCACAACATTTGCCAGCTTCCAGTCTACCGGGACCTCTCCCAGTTCCCAGGATCGTTGAAAAATAATTGAGAGAGGTTCCGCGATGATGTCTGCCAGCTCTTTCAGCACCCGGGGATGAATCCCATCCGGACCCATGGACTTGTAGGGATCCAGGTGGAGTAGCAAATCCCGCACACGTTCAGGGTCGGTTGGGAGTTTGTCATCCCCACCGTCCCGGTCCTCCAGCTCAGGGCACCCTGGGTCCCAAAGCCCATCATCGGCATTGAAGACAGAGGCAAAGAAGGCGTTAAGCGTCTCTGCTTTGCCTATGCCATTGTCTGTGAGGAGACCTTCCCTATCAAGGAGCAGCCCTATGTATTCTTTAGTTCTCCTTTTTCCATTCACATATCTAAAAAAAACCTTTTTATTTTCTCTCACAGACACAGCCAGCTTCAACTCTAGGTGTGCTTTGGCCACACGAACTTTCTCCCTACAAACACGAACAGCATCCCTGTATTCTTTCCATGACACCTGGCCCTCCTTCCAGTAGCGAAACACTCTCTGTTTCCGACTAATCTCCATTAGAATGTTCCTGGTCAGCCACGCCAGCCTCCTGCCCCGCCTGCCTGACTTGCGATATTTAGGAATCGCCTGATCTTGTGCTTCTAGGAGGCATCACTTAAAGAATGACCAGCACTGGTGGACATCGAGGCCTTCAAGAGCAGTTTCCCAGGGGACCTTGCTGACTAGTTCCCTGAGCAGCCTGAAGTCCGCTTTCCCCATATCTAGGGATGAGGTTTTGGTGGCACTTTTCCTTCTGTCACCGTAAATTTTGAACTCAACCACTTCATGGTCTCTATGACCAAGGCGGCCACCAATCATCACATCTCCCACCAGACCCTCTCTGTTTTCTAGCAACAGGTCTAGGAGGGCTCCTTTCCTAGTTGGCTCCGTTAGCACCTGCACCAAGAAGCTATCATCTAGGTGCTTCATGAACCTCCTGGACTTGCTCGTGTCAGCCGTGTGGCACTCCCAGTTAACGTCTGGCAAGTTGAAGTCCCCCATAAGGACAAGGGGAGTTAATCTCGAGGCCTCTCTTAGTTCTGTAAAGAATAATTTATCGGCGCTATCGTCCTGGCCAGGCGGTCTGTAATAGACTCCCACAACGACATCCCCTTTATTCGTTCGTCCCTTGATCCTTACCCAGAGGCTCTCAACTTTGCCATTGCCGACCTGAAGTTCCACACAGTCCAGCCCCTGCTTCACATACATCGCCACCCCACCACCTCGCCTACCCTGCCTGTCCCTCCTGAAGAGCCTGTAACCATCTATCGCAACACCCCAGTCACACGACTCATCCCACCAGGTTTCGCTTATGCCGATGATGTCGTAGTTGCGGGACTGGGCCAGGACTTCTAGCTCATCCATTTTATTCCTCATACTGCGTGCGTTCGTGTAGAAGCACTTCAGGTGCGTCTCCTTACACTCAGCACCTTGTGAATCTGACCGAAGGACCTCACTGGCACACAGCCCCTCTGATTCTAGCGTACCATCCCTTAGGTCTTCACCGGCGTGCCTGGTTTTAGCCCCTTCCCCCTTCGACTCTAGTTTAAAGCCCTATCTATCAGCCCTGCCAACTCTTGACCAAAGATCCTTACCCCTCTCCGAGAGAGGCGCATCCCATCCGGTGCCATCAGGCCCGGTGTAGCATAGACCTTCCCGTGATCAAAGAACCCAAAATTCTGCCGGTCACACCAGTCTCGAAGCCACGAGTTTATGTGAACAGCACACCTTTCAGCTTCGATCCCCCCTATCGGAAGGACAGAGGCAAACACAACCTGCACCCCTGATCCTCTAAGTAGTCGCCCCAAATCCCTAAAGTCTCTTTTGATCGCCTTCGGACTTCTCGTTGCTACTTCATCGCTGCCAGCCTGAAAGACCAGTAGCGGGTAGTAGTCAGTGGGCCGTACCAGGCGCTTGAGTTTCTTGGCAAAGTCTCTCACCCGAGCCCCAGGGAGGCAACAGACTTGTCTGCGGGTTGGGTCTGGTCGGCATATCGGTCCCTCTGTCCCTTTCAGAAGGGAGCCCCCCATAACAATAGCTCTTCTTTCCTTTTTCAAGGATGATGTGGCAATGTAATTATTACAATTATGGAGAACATGATTGTTGAAGTTATTGAAGTGCATCTGGGGGACAATGCTGTCATTGATCCCAGTCAACATGGGTTCATGAGGACCTGCCAGGTAGGTCCTGCCTAACAAATTTGATTTCCTTTTATGATAAGATCACCCATCTAGTTGACCAAGGGAAACCAGCTAATGTGATCTTTTTGGACTTCTGCAAAGCTTTTGACATGATTTCCCACAGGATCCTACTGGACAAAATGTCCATCATACAACTTAACAAAAACATCATAGAATGGGTGAGCAATTGGCTGACGGGCAGGGCTCAAAGGGTTGTGGTTAATGGAGCCACATCTGGCTGGTGGATGGTCACTAGTGGGGTCACTCAAGGCTCCATTTTAGGGCCAGTCCACTTCAATGTCATTATAAATGATTTGGATGTGGGACTAGAAGGTGATCTGAGCAAATTTGCTGATGACACTAAACTTGGAGGAGTGTGGGGCGATCACCAACCGCATGAAGTTTAAGAAGAGCAAGTGCCGGGTCCTGCACCTGGGGTGGGGCAACCCTGGCAATATGTACAGACTGGGTGATGAGACGCTGGAGAGCAGCCCTGAAGAGAGAGGGATGTGGTTGACAGCAAGTTGAATATGAGCCAATAGTGTGCCCTGGCAGCCAGGAAGGCCAACCGTACCCTGGGATGCATCAAGCACCGCATTGCTAGTCGGTTGAGGGAGGTGATTGTCCTGCTCTACTCTGTGCTGGTGTGGCCTCACCTCAAGTATGGTGTGCAGTTCTGGGCACCACAGTATAAGAAGGACATTAAACTGTTGGAGAGTGTCCAGAGGCGGGCGACAAAGATGGTGAAGGGCCTAGAGGGAAAGACATATGAGGAGTGGCTGAGGGCACTAGGCCTGCTCAGCCTGGAGAAGAGGAGGCTGAGGGGGGACCTCATCACGGTCTACAACTTCCTCATGAGGGGGAGTGGAGAGGTAGGTGACCTATTCTCTGTAAACACCAGTGATAGGACCTGTGGGAATGGTGTTAAGGTGAGGCAGGGAAAGTTTAGGCTGGACATCAGGAAGAGGTTCTGCACCAAGAGCGTGGTTGCACACTGGAACAGGCTCCCCAGGGACGTAGTCACTGCACCAAGCCTGTCAGAGTTTGAGAAGTGGTTGGACTGTGCTCTTAGTCATGTGGTCTAAACTTTTGGGCAGACCTGTGCAGTGCCAGGAGTTGGACTTAATGATCCTTATGGGTCCCTTCCAACTCAGGATATTCTATGACTCTATGATTCTATGAAAATGAGACATCCTTCTTTGGCTGTTTTAAGTAAACTGAGGAACACAGAGTTTGAGTAGGCTTTCCTTCGCTCATGCAATAGACTACCTAGAAAGCAAGGAACAGCATCCAGCCTTCCTGTCCACAGCATCCTATAAACTACAGAAGGTGGTCTCCTGAATGCAGCTGAAATCCATATGCATTCACAAGGCAGATTTACAATTGAAGCTCTCCCTTAACAATTGGATCTTTTGTACAAGGAAAAAGGTTTCTACCAAAAATGTCACATTCAGGAAAAGCACTAAAAGGTATCTGAAACTGGGTAAAATGAATAAAAGGAAGTGAATTCATTTCACACTTAACTTTTCAAAACATGACTGCTTGTACACTCAAAGCCAAATACAGAGTATTTTGCTGATGCAGGCTTGGCCAATTATGTGCCACAAGCTTGTCTTCATCTATGCCAAGAATTACAAGGGAATGCAGAAATGTTTTGTTGTATTTGTACAACTTTAAGATCCTGTATAAAGCCTATGTATTCAGACCCTTTTACACTAATTTTGTGGACTAATCTTGTTCAATTGCTACTAACTTTTTAACTCTAATTAATGTTAAAATTATGATGCCACAAAGATACATGTATGTCACCCAGCTCCATTGCATTCCAACACTAGGCAGAGAATCTACCTGGAACAAATGATTTTGTTTACTTTAGCCTCTTCTGCTTTTGAAGTCTCCTTTGCAAGCTACATTGCAGAGATAAACAG
The DNA here is from genome assembly GCF_964035555.1 of Netta rufina. Taxonomy (NCBI): domain Eukaryota; kingdom Metazoa; phylum Chordata; class Aves; order Anseriformes; family Anatidae; genus Netta; species Netta rufina. The sequence goes on from NC_140124.1 coordinate 49,765,656, forward strand.
CATTGGATTTTTTCTATCCTTGCAATAGACAAGAAATAGGTCATTTTTATTGTCTGGAATGAAAAGTCATGTCTAAATCCAAATAAAAAAGCTTGAATTCAAAAATCCTCCAAACATTCTGTTTTGACATCCAGCTCAACTTTAAAATGCAGTTAAGACCCATTTATAACAAACTGTTCTGAGAGGAACCTTTTAGTGACAGTCAGCAAACATCTCAAAAGGAATAGCTCATCCCTTGTCTATAATCCTAGACCTGGACTTGGATTTACGTGAGCACAAAAGTGTCAGTTCACATTATCACCGTAAGTCAATGTATATTTGCCTGCAGGTTCACGAACCGCAATAGTAAATAGGCATTTCACAAATGTGCAGCAGTAGTAATAAAATATAGCAAATACTCTGAGAATTAGCTCATAGTTTCCACTTGCCACTCTCTATGAGAGTCTGTATCGCTATCAACTAATATTCCCTGCAGGCAGATTTTTACTAGTGGGTGCTTGGAAATGACGAGGTTCCTTAGAGCTGTACTCTGCTCTTTTCTGTTCAATATTCTTTTCAGTTCTTTTAAGTCCATTGGATAGACAAGTTAAAATCTGGAAACTGAAAGCAGAGAGAAGTCACAGTCACCAAAACTGAGATGGCTTATCAGCTTGATTCCTGTTTTGCAAAGGTAAGCTCCACACATACCCTGTTGCTGAGAGAGCTGGCCTTCAGCATCCAAATGTGGAATGAGCCTGTGGTGAGCAGAAATCTCCGTGTCAGAATAGAGATCAGAAATTAACACAATAATTGCAGTCTTGAGAGAATACACTGATTGTGTGGTTTGCCTGTGTTTATGGGTTTGCTATAGGGTGTGTAGGGGATTCACCACCTCCTTGAGCAGCACTGGCCTCCTTTTTCAAAATCAGATCATGGCCTTCTTGCCTAATAAAAGCAAACCAATATCAGTCACACCACCATTAATAATTAACACCTCTTTCAGAATATGTCCAAATCTCTAAATAATACAATTGTCTAGATAATATAATATCTGCCTCTTGCAAATACCATGCCTGAATTGCACTCTCACCAAATGTTCCTGCCATTGCCTCCTGAGGCAAAGTGATCAAGATTGAACAATGCACAGCATATGATCACATCTGGGACATCACAAAAGCAGGTTTTGAACCAGGGCATATCACAGAGATGCTTAAAGCAGCTGTGATAAGTATCTTCCTTATGGCTATGATTTAAAGCCTGGGTTTATACTGTTTGACCTCATCTGCCTTTGACAAAGTCACAGATATCAGTGATATATTTACGTTTATAGTGCCAAACTGGACTGGATATTGCCTTGGAGGACACACTTCATATATCCCCTGGTATCTAAGGTTATGAACACAGGCAAGGTACAAAAATAAGTAATGAATCAGGGTGGTTGAATGTGCCATGCGATTTCACATACTCATCACGGGGGAGGGGGTTTGCATGCAGTGCTGCTTGCCAATAGACACAGATTGTTTAACAGTCACCTCCAGGCAGTAAAACTGGTTGCCAGTTCAAGTGCCAGGTAATTTTATGGGATAATTATTAACCTTACTGAAGTCATTAGAGAATAGTTACTGGGAGACTTGTGAAGTGTGAGTTATCGCTATTTGTCTGAGTGGGAATGATAGCAAATCCCCTCAAAGCTGAGCTGATTATCCCCCTTTTTAGATATTAGAAAAAAAATCATCGGAATTTTTTTTTTTCTTTTTTCTTTTTTACAATTATGAAGAGCATTTGCAAGATTTCTCCCGTTTCTCCACCACCCACCTGCTATCCTTCTTTCCCATGTTTCTTTCAAATAAAACATTAGGAAAACACAGCTTTGTCTCAGCCTATGCAGAGACATTAATGTCTCCGTTCAAAACCCCAGACGATGATGCTCCCAGACATTAAGCTACTACCACATACCTGCATCTATACACAATGATGTTAACTGTGCAGATGGAGAGATGGTCTCCCGATGTAAGTTACTGTCATTTCCAATCCATAGCTGGCAAATATCTAGAGAAATCAGTTAATTTCAAAAGTCTGTCATTTTCTGATTTGTCACCGATCTTATGTCTGCTTCCTGTCCTCCCTTCCACATCTCTTTTGAAATACCACGTTTCTATTGACATACTTTGAAGGGATGTTCCCTTGATTATCTTGCCATTTTTTCTCCTGTTCCCAGAGACTTGTAACTGTTATATATATATATGTATTTTTATATATTACATATATATTATATATATATTATATATATATATATTTACCTTTACCTGAGGCGGAAAAATGTAATGCTGTTGCACATTAGTGTGCACAGACTTGAATTCCTCATACTGTTGGTTTTCTCTCCACACACCTTATTTCTTGATATCAAATTAGAAAATACTTTCCTCAAGAAAGTTAGAAGTCAAAAAAAAAAAAAAGTCAAAGTCAAAAGTTTGCTATTTCTATTGCACCAAAAAGGGTAAATCTGTGACAGCAGATTCCCACCACAAAGCAACTCCTATTTTAAGTGGCCACAACTGATAGAGTGACTCTATTCTGGTTTGGATTTTTCTGAGTATGGTATTAGATTAAATATGAAATTTGTATTTCTTATACTGTCTCACTTTGCCTAAACACACTTTATTATTTTTATGCCAATAATAGACACCTTAGTTTTTCCAGAAACTAAGAGACAGGGACAATTGTACCAATACATTCTCTTTTATGGAGAATCTCGTATCTTTGCTTTATTCCCTAACTTTATCTTAAAGATCCCAAAATACTTATCATCTTTTCTTCTTTTATGGTCTATATTATAAAGAAAATAAGACAAAAGAAGCTGTTTGTTACCTATTTGCCTTTTCTTATCGAGGTCCTGATGATAGAATTCTTAAACTAAAAGAAGTCTGGGATAGTATTATTTAAGAGAGGGTTTTAAATTACTCTTTATTTTGATGGGCTTCCTTAGTTTGTTAAACACCTTAGTCTTCTATCATTTAAATGTAGAAAATAAATTTGTAAATGATTGGCATTAGTTTAGATAGAAGGAATTCACTTATTTATTTATTTATTTATTTATTTATTTATTTATTGCATGAGGTCTTTTAGCTTGTTCACTTTTTGGAGTGAAGATTCATGTTCACACAGTGCTCAGTGCACTGCAGCTCTGAGTTCAGGTGGAATGTCTAATTAATTTCAAAGTACCATCCAGAGGTAGAATTTGAACCACCACGTTTTATCCCAAAGATATTTCCTGGCTACTTGGTAAAAGGTAAGGGAGGGCTTTGCCCCATCTTTAATCTTGGAGGATCCAACCATCTATGTTTTTGCATCTGTAAGGGAAAAAAAGATAAATGTACTGTCCTGACTGAGGGGAAGGGTAGGGAAGGTCAGTCTAGACAGGAAAAAGGGGTGAGAACAATTGCTCTCCAGATATGCACTTCTGAAACAGTTCTGTCAACGGGTTGATGTTCCCTTATCAACCAGGGAGACTCCTTTACTCTGATCCACAGCAAAAACTTCTTTTTTTTTCAGTTGCTTAGCAAAGTATCCTGAAAATATGTTACATTGAACTAAAACTGCCTGATACTCAGTTTTTGTAAACCTTGCTGTTAGAAAAGGAGGTCCCCAGGGATATTTATTTTATTTCCTTTATATAATGAATCCCAGGATTATTTTTTGTATCCATTTACAACAAATTAGAAAAATTATTTCATTGTGACATGTTAGCTATACCAATGTTGGCATAAAGGCACAAAGACTCTCATCAAATATATAAAGCCAGTCTCCACTTCCTTCTTATCTCACCCCAAATAACATCCTCAGAAAAGTATTCAAATATGTCTATAGTTATTCTCTCAAATGTGAGAGAATGTGTACCATGTCTCCTTCCAATAAAGTAAATGGCAGCTTCATGTGCTTTTATATCCTTTCCTTCACATGTATTTCCTTTTCTGTTTTAATAAGTTACAGAGCCCCAGAAACCTGTCTTTGACTCCAGGGAAAAGTTTTTAAATCACCACAGTCAATGGCACTGCAGTGTCCTGTTGGGTGACCATACACCCACATTTCTGAGGATTAATCCAAACTATTACTCAGAGTTAGTGGAGTGAGTAGAAACTTGAGAACGTGAAAAAGTGAAATAAATCCTTTTTTGTGGTCTTGTTCCTTTATATATAGATTGTTCTGATTGGAGGGCTGTACTCAGCTGAAGAGTTGGAAGACAAAGTCCCAAGATCTGCACTCAGTCAGAGTTTGTTAGGGTCAATGGGATCTTGCATGAGTAAGTATGGAGTTTCAGAGTATTTAGGATCTAAGCCTATAAACCATTCATCTGTGTTCACATGCTGGCTTACTAAGGTCTTAAATATTATTACTAAGTCTTAAACGAAACTCTGACTCCTCTTGCATTCAATGTTAAGGAAGAGTTCTTTCATTGGAATAAATACATTCCCGTATGTGTTTATTTGAAGGAAATGCAACAAGTTTTCGATTTTCAGTTTCCTTAATTTCTTTTCTTAAGATCTAAATCTGCTCTGGAACCCCTGGCATTGCTTCTTTCTCTTTCTTCCTTTTTCTTTCTTTCTTTCTTTCTTTCTTTCTTTCTTTCTTTCTTTCTTTCTTTCTTTCTTTCTTTCTTTCTTTCTTTCTTTCTTTCTTTCTTTCTTTCTTTCTTTCTTTCTTTCTCTCTCTCTCTCTCTCTCTCTCTCTCTCTCTTCTCTCTTTCTCTCTCTCTCTCTTTCTCTCTTTCTCTCTTTCTCTCTTTCTCTCGCTTTCCCACTCTCTCTCTCTTTCTTTCTCTCTTTCTCACTCTTTCTCACTCTTTCTCTCTTTCTCTCTTTCTCTCTTTCTCTCTTATTGCTAGAGTTGGGGCTTGGGTTCATCAATCTTTAGCATTAAGAAAAAAAACCTCAAACTATTTACTTTCTTCTGTTGCATGTATCTAAGTATGGTACTGTCTTTTTTCCTATGAAAAGCTTTGCCAATAAACTGTTAATTTAACCTTGTGTCATTATAACTTTCATGCAAATCCATGATGTGGAAGGGTTTTTGCCATCTGTTTCCATCAGGAGGGTTATCTTAGTGTCTAGACAATGTAGTGATAGGCTTTTCAGGGTTGCTGATAGATAGACAAGGCTTTGGAGAGCTTGCATTTAATCCTCTTCAGATGTGGATAGATATTTTCCCGTGGTCTGGGATGAGGTTCAGGGTTGTATTTCAAAAGAATTTGTCCTGGAGTGTAAATGGGACAATTTTGGTTAACAGTAGACTCCAGGAGGGTTTGAGGGATTAAACATGGGATTAAATAATACTAGAATCAGAGAGACAGCATTTTGATATAGGATATGTTAGCTACTTTTGTTTTGTTGTTGTTGTTGTTTTTAATACAAATTAAAATTCTTCAGCAAAGTCAAAAAATTACTCATACACTTTTAATGATGATGGTTTCCTTAAAGAAAAAACTTATAAAAACACAAGCAATAGAGGAAGTGTGTTCCTATATGCACATGAAACTTTTATCACTGACACTTTAAAATGCATAAGATTCAAAACTTTTTTTTAAAATATATATATATAATCTATTAGCTGTTCACTGTTTGTTTATTTTGACATAAATCCGTTCTCCGATAAAGAGAAAAAGGCAAACAAACATACTCCTGTTCCCCATTGCATTCAGGTTCTCATGAAAGAGCAAGATGCAGCAATATTTGGGTCTCAAACAGTAGAAAGCAACATTGTTCTGAAAACCTGCCTCTGTGGAAACTTTTTTAAAAACAGATATTCCTTCTCTGAGGTTCTCCAGCAGTGTTGCTCGTGTTCCAACAGTACCCAGTGTAAGGAGTACAATTCCTTCTGCAAGATGGTAAGTGCCCTCAGGATCAATGGTTTCAGAGGAACTGAAAATGCTTATATCTGACAGGAGGTGCTCGCCATCAAGGCACTCGTTTCCTTCTTCCACTGCTCTGAGTGCAAGTCTTGATAACTTCCTTCACCTCAACCTGCAGGCCCATGTTCTTCATTTCTGCCTGGCTCAATGGATGCCTTGCAAACTGAGTTTTGTTTCTTCAGGTAGTACAACTGGGAGGTGATACAGGTGACTGCCTTTCAGGAGAACTGGTTCCCCAAGGAACAAGTCAGGGACTGATTTAATTTTATTATTTACTGATAAAAAAGTAGAAGTGTGAATGAAAGTTAGCCATTGGCACAGACAAAAAGCACTGTCAATATGGAACACTGAAGGAAAGAAGGCAGAAAGATCTTGATGATCTTGCAGATTAAAAAGGTTGAAATACTCATATAAAATAATGCATCTTGGCTTCTAATAAAAAATATCTGTTATGAGATGGAATTGACTGAAGAAATGAGAGAGGACAGAGACATGTCCATATTAGTCACATACAGTATTTAGTGCTAGCACCATCATATGGTTATAAGAAAGATACTTATGGCCCATTGAGGTACATAGTAACTATCTCTTGCAGAGCAAAAGAAAGCATTCATGAGCTGATGAGAAGTCTCTGATAGCATCCAAACAGGACGATTGTACACTGTGTTCTGACAATACACACTTAAAAGCAATATAATTGGTAATAGAGGAGATCCATGCTACCAATCGGGAGAATGAAAGCACCGTCACACAAGAAAGTGACTTAGGTCTGCTTAGCCTATCTAAATGAAAGCTTAAAAGAAATAAGACTGCCCAAGATAAATGTGCACAGCTGGAGGAAAGCTATTGACTTTATCAAGCAGTCCTGGCAGCAGAACAAACAGGTAGAAGGGAAACATGAATACAGCCATGCTGAGAAGCAGAAGGTTTCTAACCACCAGTCTCTGAAGATGCAGATCCTTCTTACAACAAAGAGCTACTTCATTTTAAATTTCTGCCACACTGCCAAAGAGAAGACTTCTATTAGTACAACAAAACATCTACATATTTGTTTTTCCCACCTGGAATTGAACTGTCCTCTTGAACAGTCTTCTATGATATTGACTTTCTCAGATCCCAATCCCCGGTATAGAGCTTTGCTCTTGCTCTCTTGCTACTCTCTCGCTACTCTCTCCTTTTTTCAGAGATTTGTCTCACCAAACCTCCAAACATTTTTGTTAGCCTGATTCAACTGTGAGAGACAATTCTGCATAGTACTGGGGAAGGAATTTATAGTCCTGCTTTGGAGGTGAGATTTACTCATTGACTAAGAGAGGTTTGTCATTGCATACTTCAGTGACTGCTAAAGATGAAAAGCTACACAGAGAACAGTTTAATTTCCTGTCTTTTCAGTTATTTACCTGTTGGTAAAGATTATTCCAATGCAAAGTACATTTTATACAGCAGGCAGGAATTATATTCACCAATATAGCCAACAAAAGCTGCTGACCAGCCACTGAGCTTGTCAGTGTCCTTTGTACCAGTCTGGCACGCAGACACCTCAGGCTTTCCATTACCAAACCCATAAACCACCTGAGCCTTTTCCAAAATGACATGACTCTGAACGGTACTGCCTTTCATCCAGCAAATGTCAAACTAGTAAATAACTGTTTGTAACCAACATGGATTCAGGTGCACAATCCTGCACAGAGGAGTAATCCTTCCAACAGAGGTTTTAGACCACCTTTCTTGAAATGGTTTGATGGAAGAGCTCCTTGAATCTTCTGCAGCAATGCAGAGCAAGCTGAAGGTTGTTTTAATTTGACCTGGCAGCCAATGTTGTCAAGATGCCATATGAGCATATCATACTGCTAAGGGATTTATGGGACATGTTCTTCGATGTCTGTCAGTCTTGCACAGAGAAAGAGTAAGTGCCCTCTCTTTTTAACACCACAGGCTCCCTGGAGAAAAGCTGGAGAAAGCTGATGCTAGACTGAGCAGCTGCGGGACTGGCTGAGGTATAGGTTTTGCTTAAGCTAGGGTCTCAAAGTCAGAGCCTCTGAAAAGATAGATCTTTTTCTTCTGTTTCACAGACAGACAGAAGACTGAATGCTTTCTGGTCTGAAATGTTTTACAGCTATCAGTATCTGGTTTTCATAACTTTTGCTTGTTATTGTTACCTCACAGAGAATAGCAGACAAGCTGGGAAAAAAAAAAAAAAAAAAAAGAAAAAGAAAAAAAAGGTTTATTTACCTAAAAAGTTCTTATTTGACAAATGAAAAGCTGAAAAACCAAAAATCACATAAAAAATGAGAGCAAGGGATGTGGAAAAAAAATAGTTACATGTAACTTAGGAAAAAAAAAAAAAAAAAAAAACAAACACTCAAATTAGTGGTCTGCAATATGATCAGGTAAAGGAGAGAGAACATACAGTATGAATACAGGTATCCATCATATCTGATCTGCAGAAGAAAGTCTTATGCTTCTGTCCCTGTGTGAGCTGTAGTTTAGACTCCAAAGATCAAAGATTGCAAAAGGTGTAGGATCTACTACACTAATCTATTAAAAACAACTGTCCTTAGCCAACAGACAAACTATAACTCCTCAGACTATAATTTATCACCTACTTATATACAAAGAGATTGATTATAAAAGGCCTCACAAATCCTATCCCACTGCCAGTAGTCAATAGCATTTTAACATGCTAAAGAGTTTGTGTTGTCCAAAACACTATGCTATGATTTACTGGCTAGGACTGATCATGTTTCTGGTAACACAAATGTCTGAAGTTTTGATCTGGGCAATTTTTCAATATGATGGACTAATTTCTCAGTTGCCACATCAAGGCATGAGAGACCTCCTTCCTGGGAAGAAGAAAGCACAATGCGTATGTGGGTGTGTTTATGAGGGCATCTGTCTTATTTCCAACCATACACACAATTCCTCTTTTCTCTAAGTCCTTCCAGACTGTATTCTCTGAAAGAAAGCTCCTAGTTATCAGTCAAAGAACAAGCAGTATATTCACAGTTCCTGCTGAAGTAACGAGCACAGAGATCTGTTTAACTGGTTGTGGTGGTAAAATTATTAATATATAAGACTTGAGGTGGCTAATAAATTTATCCTAACTAAAAGAACATTCATTTCAACTAAGAACTAACAGTCTGATTGTTCCAACTCCCTACTTCTGAGCTAACATTGGATGTGACAATCCTACAAGCACTACTATCTACAATCCATCTCCAATATTGTCACATTATTTATTGTTCAATTCCTTTTTAGAATTGTGGCAGTTAGAAAACTACTTGAGGAGTACCCTCCCAGGGGTGATACCCTGAAGTGATTGCTTCTCCTCACTTCTTTCTGTTTCCTGAGACAGTAAATAAGTAGGGTCTTTTCCATCACTTGGCAGAGAGAACAGGGGAGCAGAAGGGGGAAATGCTGTCCAAATGTTCTCTTGGTATGATCATAGTTAATAAAGTTTCTGTCTGACCTGTCCTTTATTTTAGGACATTCCTTAACATTATTACACATTTGGGGTCCCCAGATCTCCCCCATGGTGAATGGAGACAGATCATTTGATCCCGCTACTGACTGACAGGTCTTGCTAAAAGCTAAATTCTAATCAGTCCATCATGGAAGTGATAAGAGCAGGAAAAAGATGAAAGCCTGTATGCTTTCCTCTCTATCGGATCATTGTAAAGTTCAGGGATTCACTTGCGTTCCTTTGCAATAGGAAGTGAGAGGGAGGAGAAAGAGAGCAGAACCAAAATCTGTTGCAAATTCCACTTGTCATCTATGACAAAGTGAGGTCCAAGTCTTTATCTGCTGGTCATTTCTGAAGCAAATTGTGCTCTTGTACTTTTCTCAAAATGTTCTGTCAGTTTATTTTCAACAAGTGAGGATCTTTGCCAGGTTCAGACTGGATATAGAAGGGAAAGATCACCATTCAACAGTGTGTCATGGCCATGATCCCACACATCAGGACATGTCCTTTACCGAGATGCTTGAGACTTTCACACTCATTTCCACAGCTTTGAGTGCCTATTGTCCTGTGATGGCTACTGGGAAGTTGGTGTCTGCACACACACCTGAGTTCAACTTCTTTGAGAAATGTCTCTGTGGTGAAACTAGCTGCCACTGGTGATGGCTGTGGTGGAATATATTGTCATTTGGGTAATGTGGGCCATGTTTCTGAGGTGCCAGCACATTAGAGTGGTTTGCCAAAGATATTAGGAGCTGCTAAATTTTCCCAGACTCTGAATGCATTGCTGTATAAAAATGAGCTTGCTTTCTCTTTCCATCTTACATTTTCCATACATTTATTATGATCAGACTTATTTTATATTGTGGATTATATGCTAGCATGGCAGACTAAATGCAGATATTACTATTTTATTTATTGTAGTGAAATATTTTGTATGCTTGTAGTGAAATATTTTCTTTCCTTTCAAATTCTTAGCAGCAGTGTTAAAAAGCTGGGCATATTTTGCTCAAAAGACCTTCACCCATTTTTTCTCTGACCTCAGTCTGATACAGACTTTCACTAACATGAGGATATTTTCTTACAAATACAATAAATACAATTCCTAAAACTGGAATACGGAGATTCTTCCCACCACTGGAAAAAAAAAAAAAAATGCTCCTCCCAGTTTGGACCTGGAACTCTTTCACTCTTTCTGAAGGCAGAACTTTCCCTGGTTGCACACTGGATGTCATACTGCTAACAAAGCTGCAAGGTCTCACAAAGAGCATCTTTCTGTTACTTCTACTCACAAGGAAATCTCATGCAATGACAGTGAAATGAGTGAGAAATCTCACTGAATAACACTGCAATATTTTCTTCTTGCGGGAGTGAGATAGTGTGCTTTAATAAGCTGCTTTAAAATGAATAAGTCTCATATGAAATAAGTGAAAGCTGACAGGTCTGGTCCTGCACATCACATTCTTTTGGAAAAACAAACAAACAAACAAACACTTCTGTCTTGCATATATGCTGCAGACTGTTACCTCTTAACTGTAAAGGTAGATGGGATTTGTAAGGAAAACTACATCTGCAAAGGAAAAAGAAAAAAAAAAAAAAAACATACAACCAAAGAATTACATTTCAGACTGTGGAAGTGTAAGAAAATAAATTTCCCTAAGCATTGCTAATAACATAGAAAATTGCCATCAGAATCTCATGTTTGAGGTATAATTTTCTAAGTCACAAAAGCAGACTGTGAGTCTTCAGGCCACTCCAGGTCTCCTTAAACTATGTGTTATGGATTGAGGTAAAACATTCACCCAAATATTTGGCCAATCTACCTACATATTCCATTTTGTCTTCACTGACAATTTATGATTTGCACACTGGAAAGGGAGGGCTTGCTGAAGTAAAGGGGGAAGTAAGGTAGAAGCAGCAGTGATGAGCCTAAATTGTAGTGAGAAATTTTGGCTTGTCCTCCAGGAAAATATCTAATTCTCAAGTGCTGTGTTGCAGAAGCCAGCTTTTACCATAAGAATGAAAAACAATCTTTCAAATGTAGTAAATCTGAGGCCATTTTGCCTGCGTACAGTAGACGGTTTATTACTGGGAAAAATAAAAGCTAAAGATTAAAAATAAATAAATAAATAAATAAAAAGAAGATTGCAACTAAAGCACTCATAATTTTCCTTTCTTCTTCAGAAAAATCCAAACAACCATGTATATGCAGGGAACACTGGTCGATATTTTCTTTTCACTTGTATTTATTGCTAACTTTTACTGACAGTGAGTTAACTCTTACTCTTTAAGCAACTGTCACTGACTGAAACAGACTTACAGGAGGGAGTGAAGTGCCACTTAAGTACTCCTTAAGGGCATCAGCACCTGGCCCAGGAAGCCACATTCATTTTAAATATACTTTTTAAAAATAGAACAAAGCTTAGTCATTGCAGCTTTTGATTGTTAAATTGCTGTGGCAAAATTTTGCCAACTGACCTGTACATACACAAAACAGAGCTAGAGATGTTTGCATCCTATGCAGAGTGATTACAGAATAAGCTTTGTATGCGTGCATGTACATGTACATACATACAATTTGTTTTTTTTGAAATAGAACTGGTTTGAGCAAGACAGTCCAGAAACAATTACCATTAATCTGAAATAAAGGTTTCAGTAGTGTGGCTCTGATCTCTGCTCAGACTTCCCTACAAAACAATGCTTCCTAACTGGAAGTGTGGCTGTTTGATTCCTTTGGAGTGAGAAAGCATTCAGCTGCTTTCCTGGTAAATGGCTGACTGATGAAGAAGCTGGCAAGCAGATGAGAAAGGTGTTTAGCGGTGACCAGTCTTCTGAGAGGTAAGTTAGTTAATGGAGAGAGTGATCCTGAGCCTGCAACAAGTGAAAACTTTTCCTTGTTTATCCATCTGTGGTACTTGCCCTGCAAATGGTCCAGGCTAATCTGCTCCTTGATGCTCCCCCCAAAATCAGTGGCACAGACAACAAAACATAATGATGAGAGATAGACCACAGTGAAGGGTCCCCTCAGCTCCTCCAGATCCACATCTCAGAGTCAATAAGCACATAGATTTGCATCTGTTAGGGTGTACCTAGTGGCTGCACTTCATTGCCTATACTTTTTCACCGACAGAACAGCAGGAAAATAAAATGTTGGAGATACCAGAAATTCAGGCAGGAAGACAGAGGATCTGTTCTGCTTCTGAGGAGCCCAGGACCACTAGAGCCCAAGAACACCTAAATAGATGCAGCAACATATTTTAGGGACTGGAGCCAAATTAAATATTTTTAATTTAAAAAATAAATACATGAATATAATAAATATATGTTTTTAGTAAAAGACTTAAGTAGATTGCTTTTCTGACTAATTCCCTTGAAAAGAGTGAGTGGTAGGAGTGAAAGAGCTATCACTATTCGCACTGAAATCACTTTTTCCTAAACTGAGCAGAGCCATGCTTTTCAGGATACTTCACCTTGTTTGCAAAAAGAACCAGGAGTGTTTGTGTTACGGGTGAACAAATTTTCTGTTTGAAGTCATGACTGGAAGAAGATTAATCCACAAAGATGACTTGGCATGAATCTGTAGAGAAAGATTTTTCATGCCTGTTATTGTACCAAGATGTACCAAGGTAAAATACTAATTTTAATTTTCATTTTTTTTCTTGTAGAGTTGCTTCTTGTTGCTTCTCTGTTTGGGTGGGTACTCAGTTATATCTCCCTTTACAGAAACCAAGCCTTAGTTGTTTTTCTGTTCATGATGACAAGACTAAAGTAGTTTTGATTGCAGCTGTACTCACACCCACTGGCTACATCCAATGCAGCCTCTGTGTTTCATACATGCTAGCACCAAACAGCAACCATTCCATGTTGCAACTCCCACAGCAGCTAGTGCTATAGAGCCTGATACTTCTCTATAATAAATTACTGAGATGATCTTCTACAGAATATAGGACATTTCTACTGTTTATGCAAAATGAGATTTTGGAAAGTATTGATCACTGAATTAATACTGCATGACAAAGGAGGTTCGCTTAACTCATCAGAAACCTTTGTTTGCTCCTCTGTCCTGGTTTCATGTCTGAGTCACAGGATCACAAGATCACAAACCCCTTCAGGATGGAAGGGACTTCCAGAGTCTCTAATTTAACCTTCTGTCCAAAACAGGGTCAGCTGCAAGATCAGGCTCAGGGCTTTATCCGGATGGGTCTTTAAAGCCTCTATGGTCACAGAATCACAGAACAGCTAAGGTTGGAAGGGACCTCTGAAGACCATCTAGTCCACCCCCCCTGCCAAGCAGGATCACCTAGAGCACATTGCACCGGATGGGTTTTGAATATCTCCAGAGAAGGAAACTCCACAACCTGGAGAATCCTCTGGGCAATCTGTTCCAGTGCTCTGTCACCCTCACAGGAAAGAAGTGCCCTCTCATATTCATTTGGAACCTCCTATGCTTCAGTTTGTGCCCATTGCTTTTCATCCTCTCTCTGGGCACAACTGAAAAGAGACTGGCTCCATCCTCTCGACATCCTCCCCTGAGATGTTTATACATATTGATAAGGTCTCCCCTCAATCTTTTCTTCCAGGCTAAACAGTTCCAGTGCTCCCGGCCTGTCCTCATATGACAGGAAAGGTACTCCAAAGATGGAGACCACACGGTTTCCCCAGGCTCCTGTTACACTTCCTACTTGTCTGTCTTCATAGGGAAGTAAATTCTTCTCATACCCAATCTGAACCTCTCTTGTTTTAACTTATGCATTACTTCCTGTCCTCTCACTGTGCACTACTAAAGAGACTGTCTCCTTCTTCTCGAGTCCTGCTGAGGAAGGCAAGTATACCAGTAAGTATACTTATATATCTTACCAGCTTTAGAATCTAGAATTGTAGAAGAATGGACTTAATTTCTGAAGGTAGAGTGTTATATATAAAGTAACACAGCCACAGAAGAAATGACCAATTCTGACAGAATATAGGCACACAATTCCTCAGTAGATTCAGAAAGTATAGAACAGTCTTTTGACTAGTAATATAGAAAATTCTAATTAAAAGAATGATTTATAGGTTCTCAGAAACAAATACCTACAGAAATTCTCCAAACATACAATTCTTACATGGTCAACCTTCATCCATCCACACACTCCCATACTAAATCATAGCTCCATGTTACAAATTCTAAAATGATGCTATTACAAAGAAGAGTACATCATCATTTTATCTAACATCTTCCAAAAACAAGCATGAACTAGATGGGTATACATGTACAGCAGATAGAAAGTTTTCATACATGTAAAAGATTTTTATAAGGCAGATGGTGGTCAGTTGTTCAACTGAAAAGAGGCATTGGTTTTATTTGCATGAAAGATACTAACAAAATAATTCCAGTTATGAGGAGAATGAGAAGAGGAACATGTGTGGACCCTGTGGAGCCCCTTAAGTAGAATCTTTTAAGAACAGGCTAGCATTTGTTGGAGGTTAAATGTATTCCTTGAGATACTTCTTCTTCAAGAACTACATAAAAATTTGATGTCCACCACTATTCTGTTTTCATGGTACCCACATGTACTGGGTCTGGATGGAATGTTAACTTTCCCAGCAGCAGCCCATACAGTGCCGTACTCTGTACTTGTAGCTGAAACAGCAGTGTTATCACACCAGTGTTGTGTCTACTGCTGAGCAGCAGTGGCACAGCATTGGTCCTTTCTCTAACCCTCCTAGGGGGTGGGCAAAAAGTGAGGACAGAAACATCACTAGGGCAGCTGACCTAAACCAATCAAAGGGATATTCCATACCATGTGGTGTCACAGTCAGCAATAAAAGGTGGAAACAGGAAGAAGAGGGGAGGGGTGGGCTCTTGTTGAGAAAACGTCGGTCCTCCTCTCGAACACCGGCTGCATGCGTTGAGGCCTTGCTTCAAGGACATGGTCAATCATCACTCATTTGTGGGAAGTAGAGAGTAATTTCTTTCCTCTGCACTTCCATATAGCCTTCATTTATTTTGTTTGTTTGTTTTCCTCCCTTCTTTTTATTTTTTCCTTTCCCCCCCCCTTTTCCCCTTTCCCTTTTTATTTCCCCTTAGTTAAATTGTTTAGTTCATGGTAGTCTTTATTTAATTATTATAATTATTTCCCTTCAATTAAATTATCCTTATCTCAACCCATGAGTTGTTGTTTGCTTTACTTCTCCCCCTCCTCATCTAAAGGAGGGGGAGTGAGAGAGCGGTTGTGGGGTTTAGCTGTCCAGCACAGTAAAACCACCACAGTCTCATGGATCCAGCATTCTTTCTCCTTGCAGTGTTAGTTCCAGGGCTTGTAGGAATTTACAGTTCAGGTGTAAATTGAAAAATGTTGACCAACTGCTGGAGATAAGGCACAGAAAATTATGGAGGTGGTGGAAGGACAAGAAGGAGAGTGAACAAGTGAGGAAGACAGAGACCTGAAAGTTGGAGAGATGAAGGCTTTCCTGAGCTGAGAAGTCACTCAATTATTGAATTTTCTGAGGAACTGTGGAGTAGCACAAATGTGTCCCATGTCATAAGACTTCATTCCTATTGCCAGCTGGCTCATGACTTCACAGAGAAGCTATGGATGGGACAGAACCCAAGAGGAAAACTAACAGCCTTGGTCTGAGGAATGTTTTCATGAGCAATGGCTTTTCACGCTTGAGAGGTAAGTTACACATCACAGATAAGTAACTGAGAAACACAACTGCAGGCTCTTGCGTGTCAAAACCAGCTCCGATCCACTTTGAAACCCAGTTAGAAAAAGGAACCTTCTTTAAATATGAAGTTGTATATTAGCTCTTGGCCAGAAGGACACATGAAAGAGGAGCCTGATTATGCTACAGCTCTTTCCCCATAGAACCTGAACTTGTGCTCCAGTGTTAGGATATGTTGAGGTTGGTGGGACAGAATCTGATTTGCAAATTAGAGTAGAATCTGTCAAAGTAACTGTATTGGCTACAGACCTATGCTTATGCATCTTTACTTGCATTACATGGGAGAAATAGTTAAGGGTAAGATTTCCTGTCTCCTGCAGAACTTCAAGGGAAAGAGCAGAAATCATCTGCATAGCCACAACAGGCTTTTAAGACTGTTGAGTGATTGAATGAAGAAAGAAAATAAATATATTCACCATGAAACAAGATAATTGGAATCCAGAGCACTTTTTCAATGATCTACAGAATATTTAATTGGTATTAAATTGGAGCTTGTACAGTGTAAGCAGAACCCTTCAATTCCACCATGGCAGCTAAACCACAGAAAGTGGAAAAAAGAAACACAAATATCTTTATAAAGTTGAAACATGTGGGTTTGGATTAAATAAAAACAAAAAAAAAATGACAAATATTTTAGATCAAAAGTTTGGTCTAGTTTCATTTTCAGGTCCTCCATTTTCAGGCCCTTTCAGATTTTGGCAGAAAGTGACTGTAGAAGTACCAAAATATCTTGTGTATTCCTGTCCTTGCAGTATTTTTAACCCAACCAAAGCCTGGATGCTTCTGCTTTCCCTGACCACTGACTGACTAAAAAATATTCTTTCAGGATTGTTATTTAAGAGGTGTGACTCTCAAATCCAGCCAAGCAGTGTTTGTTTACTTCCTCTGCCAACCCTCCCTCTGAGGGATTGCTGTCATTTTTCCAGGGGCACATATGCTCAGAGTGGGATAGTGCTTCATCACCCTCCCTGACCCATACATGAGGCAGCTATTTTATTGCAGCGCTGAGCAAAAGGCTTCTTCCCACTTCTTTTTCTGCAGCTACATATGCTACACATCCCCTAATGTGGGGAAGAGCTGCAGACATGGATCAAAGCTGCTAAGAGAATCATGGAATAAATGAGGCTTAATAGGCTAACTGCTTCAAATGTGATTAAAGTTACAAGAAACCAATCCTTCTCCTTAACCAGGCCTGGCAGTTTCAGGTTAAAAACTGATTTTGTGAGGTTAGATGCTCTTCTCCCACATTAGTCTAGTTTCTGTATTTTTTTTCCATTTCCACAAGCTGTAACTTACACATTTCCCGACAGAACTCTGCCAAGCCATCAAACAGACAAGCTGGCAACTTTAGGGATTGAGCAGCAGTTTTAAGCTGAAGAGAAGAAGACAGCCAACTACTTAGCTTCCTTCTCCCTCCCAGCCGATCTCTGCTATAGTTTTGTGGGTCCTGATTTTTTGTTTACCTTGTACAACCAGTAATTTATCAAATTCACCTCTCCCTGTCACTTGCAGCTCTGTATATCATATTGTCTTAAAATTAAGAAGACACATCAAGCTTAGTGTTCCCTCATATCACATACTGCATGTTCATCTTCAAAGATATACACATATTAAGAAAAGAAAAAAAATTCTTTTTTTTTTTTTTTTCACTCCAATTAAACACTTTTGTGACAGAGGGTGACCTGAATGAGAGATAAATTATCTACAGTAGTGATTGATCATGTATATGTTCATGATTTTTTCATCTCTGTAAAATATGGCATGTAATTTTTATGCATTTGTAATCAGCCAGCAACAAATTCAGGACAACAGAAGAGTCCATGCTACCTGGAGTATTACAAACTTAAATTACTGAAGAAATGGAGAATAGACAATACATGTATTTAGGAGTCATGCAATGCATGTTGGATTTGTAAAGCATCCATCATTTTTTGCAACAGTGATGTTAAGACCATTTTCAAGTCCTATATCATTTGCTAAAGAACAGCATCTCTAAAATGAGCAGTTAATAATCAGAAAGGACCTACATGGAGATCTGTTTAATCAAGAACGCAACACAGACTGTGCATAGGAATTGAGCATCAACTGGCAGTCACTATAACAGATCTAAGGGACACCAAATACAATTAACAGGTGGAAGGTTGAAGACAAACAAAAGGAAGTACCTTTTTTTTAACCCATTACACTATGGAAATTCATTGCCACAGGATGTGGTAGGTGCCAAAAGCTTGCACAGCTCCAAAAAGTTATTAGACCAGATAGTGCAAGAAAAATTAACCAACTACTGAGCACAACAGCATCGTCTCTGCTCCAGGAAGTCCCTGAGCCACAGAACACTAGAGGTGGGGGAAAGCATACCAGGAAAGCATTGCTATATGCTTGCCTGTCCTTCTGACCTTCCTGACGTGTCTGTTCTTAGCCACCGTCAGAGACAGGATACTGCTCCCTGAGGCCCTTTGGTTTGAGTGAGAAAGCTGTTCTTGCACGTTTATATGAACTGGCAGCCAACATATCAGATCTGGCCAGTAAAGCAGATCTCCCTGGCCTGCTCTCCTTTCCCAAAGGAGCCCAGAAACAGCTGCTCAAGTGCCACCCAAATGTCTCAACTACACTTGCTCATAACCGGGTGCAAAGAAGTGAAACAGGGATATTGAGAGCTACAGCCTTCACCATGACCCCCCACACCCATGCAGCAGCAGCTGTTAGGCTTTCCTACTGTCCTCTGGGAACTGCTCAGGGAAGCAGGGAGCACCTCAGGGAGATGCTCATGGCAGGGCCAAGGCAGTGTTTATTGAGTGTGGGAAGGGAGAGTGACTGTGGCTGGATCATCCTGAGCACTTAGCCCTATGAGAGAGGGTGAGGTGTCCTGCTCATGGTGTGGAGAATGTACAGCCTACGTGGTGAGCAGGAGAGCATTTTTAACCTCACCTACCTATTGAAATATGTGGGGGAAAAAAAAAAAAAAAAAAAAAAAAAGGTTAAAAAGCAAACAAAAAACACCTAAGCCTTCTGCATTCTCTTTCTGCTCTCCTAGTATACATCCACTGAAGGCAATAGGAGCTTTGCTGTTAGCTGATAGGGACATAGGATCAGTCAAAAATGCAAGCCTGGCAGTTTTTCCCCTGTTTATCTTATTTTTTCCCCTCCATATGTTCCAGGGTGGAAGTACATGGCAAATATATACCATGTTGAATTAATGCATCAAAAAGAAACCCTCTGCCCCAGCACCTGGAGCTAGCCAACTGATTTCCTTATTCAGCACATACTATATGATCTGAGATCTTTGAATGGCAGAAGCCAGAAATACCCCACAAAACACAAAGTATATCTGAACTCATTTGATTTTGTAAGGTGGTGTTAATATTCAAGGAGCCTAAGAAGCATGAGTTCACTATCAAGCATTTCAAAGACCGATCAATGTTCGTTTACCAATGCATGTATAATGTATGTACCTCAGTTATAAGTTCATGGCTTATGTGCCTGTAAAGATATCTGTGGAAATTTAAACAAGAAGCTGTCATCCCATCAGCCTTGAAAAGCTGAGACAGCAGAGAAAGGTGCCTTGCTAATGGAACTCTAGTTCTATTTTTGCTTTCTGCCTGATGATTTTCCTTCTGCCTTTTAGTTATTTCAGCTACTTTGCTATTTAAAAACAATGGAAACACAATGGAATAAAATAATTCATTTCTAGAGAACCTTTGAGAAAAACAAATCACAACCTCCCTTCTAGTCCCCCTATAGAATGTATTGCCTTAAAAAAACAAACAAACAAAAAAAACTTTTCCTGATCTGTGTTTACTGAATTAAATGTCTTTACATGAGAAGAAGAAATTAAGAAATTGTTAATAACTTCACAATATGTAACATTTGAGACACACTGACAAAACCGTAATATCTTTCCAGCAAATACTGTGTTATCTCCTCTAGAAAAATAAGAAAGAAAAAAAAAAAAAAACAAAACTAATGTAAAAGGGTGTCCCTTTTAAGCAGAAAGTCCTTACATTTCTAAGGTATTAAATGTGTCAGTTCCTTAAAATACAGCCTGCTTTATAAATCATTGAACAACGGAAATTCTCTTAAAGAGCAAGAAGCCCGTCAAGATTTACTGCCACCAAATCTATATTCTTTCAGGACTCCTCTGATCACTTCACACCCACCCCCCTTTCTTTTCCTCTTTTCAGTATCTGATGAATAAGGTTCCCGATTTCTGTCCCTGAAGAGGGCAACAAAGAGCTTTGCTGCTGGTCATACAGTTTGATTTGCACCCTGATGAAATCCTGTAAACCAGTTATACCATTCATTTGCTATCCAGCATTTGCCAGGCCTCAGCAGCCAGCCTGGATCACACAAACTGCTCCCAGCTGACTGACCACCTCTGAACATGGCTACTACTTGGCTGCCTTTCACCAGCTGGCCAGCCGCTCTCCACATCAAAGGCTCAATTCTTCCAACTTATTGGCCCATGTGTCTCAAGGAAACATAAAAACCCTTCAGAAAAAGGGAATGTAGGCGGGAAATGTAGATCTGCAGTCATTCAAAATATCATATGATGTTTAAAGTTTTTTTTCTTTTCTTTTTTTTTTTTTTTTTGTTAATGCAGTTGTTGGAATACTGAGTTTTCAAAATCTTGAATCAATAAATAAGTTTTTCTTTAGAAAAATATAAACATTGGCCTAGTAAAAGTACAAGATAATACATAAAATAGTTATGCATAGAAACCATTCTCAATGTTTATGCTTTTGTTTTGTTTTCAGAAGCTATTAAAAAGTCCAAAATGTTTGAACATGCAGTAGTACGATCTGCATTCTTCTACATACATATTTATTATTATCTATATATATCCTCCTGTATCTATAAAGCCAACTACTACTTCATCTACATGCCTGACCTACATGCCTGTATGTGTATCTGCATACATGTGTGCAACAGAGTGGGGAAGAACAGCATTCACTCTGCTAGTTTCCAAGTCTCCAGCATGCCATGTGTATCATGCCTGTGGGCTGCAGCTCCATGCCTGTGGGCTAGCAGTTCCAGTTCTGTATCTCTTCATTATCATGAACCCCCAACAGCACAGAGAAACAGTCAGGCAGCAGGAGGAGCTGAATGAGTCCACATCCCAGCTGTATGAACCAGGGCTATAAGCCACCAGGTAAAGGATTGCACGGGCAGTTTTGAGAGACATTGAGGAAAATACAGCAAAGCCTTAAATAGCAGGTGAAATAACAATCTAACAGTATTTTCTATGGGGTGTGAGTGTTATATTCCATGGCTACACTCAGCCCTATTCATCTGGACACCATGTCTACACAAATGCATGTACAGACACATACAAATATGCTAACACTAAATTCACCTGCCTCCATTCCTGTGGTGTGTTTCAATGGTTGGAGGCTGAATGGAACAACAACACAAAGCAACAGTTCAAGCCAGCCTCTCACTGCAATGGCTTGTTACAGAGGAGCAAGCCGAAGAGCCCTCGCCAAACAAGTCCCCATTGCATCTGTCACAAAGCCTTTGCACAGATCTTATAGCTGAGAAGGTCTAAGGAGATAAATGCAGAAAAGTATGTGGGATGAAGCAACACCTATTAACAGAACAGCTGCTAGAACTGGGGGGGAAACAAAACAAAATAAAAAGAACCAAAACAAACAGAAAGACTTCTGGGCACAGCAGTCTTTTTCCAGGTCCAAAGCAGTCTGGAATAGCTCACCCTGCATTTGCACAGGAAGGAAGGGTTTGCTTCCCACAGGCTTAGCACACTGTGGGTACAAAGGCTCCTAAACATATGCAAGTCCAGGGCCTAAAACATGTTTAGAAACTTCAGGGTCTGGGAAAAAAAAAAAAAAAAAATCCTGGAAACATATACATATTTTTTTCCATGTGTCTGGTAGGAAAAAACTTTGGGAGAGGAGGGAGTGTGAGAGGTGGGGGAGAAGGAGAAGGCTTTCATGTGAAATACTCCACCTCAGAATGAGCAATGAAAGAATGTTTAAAGTAATGTTTACAAAGATGCTGTATTTTTTCGCTAAATGGCCAGTTTTTCTGGCCATCTCCTTACACCCCTTCCCCTCTCCATACTTTCCAACAAAAACATTTGCTTTCCAAATCTGCAACATTTCCAAAAATTTTACATCTCTAGCAAGGTTAGAGCTGAGATAGGATTGGGGCAAAGATCTGTGCCAGTAAGGGAGGATAAAATAAGGCAGATGTTATAAAGTAAGAACTATAAAACAACAAAAAAACTGAGGCTGGTACAGGCTTTGGACCCTGACCAGGTTTGAGGAATGGTGTTTATTCCTAGAAACCCACATTGTGGTTATGATCTGGGCCTCCAGGGACCAAAACTCCTGAATTGTTCTTGGTGGAGACGCACAAGCCCGTGGAGCGGGCTGACATAGCCAAGGACCACATGACTTAGTTTTCGTCTAGGTTTTTAACAGTCAGTGCTCCAACATTTACAGGTAGGTGCTATACCAACAGGGTCCTTTGGATGCATTTTCCAGAAAGGGCTGCTAGCGTAGGTACAAGGGAGGTTGCAGAGGAGAGACATGAGAATTGAGGCTGTGGTTTCCACCAGCGTTTGTTTCCCTTCAGCTTTCTGGCCAGCAGAACTGATGGTCCAGGGATGCTGATAGACCTTGACAAGAACACCCCTATTTTTTATTTTTTTTTTGTCTTTACTCCTAGAAGTGAAGTTTTTTTCTGTCTGTATCACAGAGTTAGAACTCCACTTACATACTCACTACTTAGGTTTTTGTTAAAAGCTACATACACCTGGGTTCTGGTTTGTGTAAGAGTTAGTACCACTTTGGCTTTCTATTGGCAAAGCTTAATTTTTACTTCTTGTCTTACAACTTTTCCAAAAGGTGACAAATAGACTCAGTAACAATGGTATGTAAGGAAGCACTATCTTCATTATTTGATACAGCCATTACTATTCAAAACGTATTTGTACGCATGTAACTTATAAATGCACCAATACATATTAAGTTACAATGTTTACTCAGCTAGCTAAATGAACAGGCTTTTGTATTCTTAAATAAATAAACATGCAATAAACACACACTAAAAACAAATATTTCAAAGTTCCCCCAAATTTCTGGTTTTCCTTTCCTCTTTCTGGCATTTCCCGTTTCCTGAAAAGACTATCCATATGCATTCTGTCTTTTTTACAGTGACATTTGCTCAGCTCAGATTAACCTGTGATAACTATCTGTATGCTCACAGCAAATGTAAAGTAACTTGCTTTGCAACACCACCAGTGAAAAAAAAAATAAAATATATATGTATTTTTATTAAATCAGCTTGTACTCATCATAATTTCAAAGCACTGACAGAAGTAGCTATTTTGGCTCAGAATAAGAGCACACTTCCACCACCCCAATTCTTTCAGCCATTGAGCCAAATTTGTTAGGAGTCTACTTCTCCAACCTAAATAATGAGAAGGCTAATTACCATTCGTAGCCAGGTGTGATTCAGAAAAGCCTTTCCTAATGTTATTTCCTCTAAGGGCCCAGCTGACTTCAAGAATGTGGTTTTGAAAACTCAATTAAGAGTATGTTTCACCTGTTTTTATAGTGAGGCTAGACCTTGCAAAATGTTGTATCTAAATTCATGCTTTCTTACACCATTTCAAAGTTATTTATACAGTATAATGATGTTGTTGTTTATTAGATTCACATAGATGATAACCACAGCTGAAAGCTGAAGGCAGGAGAGGTTGACACAGAATAAATGTATTGAGAGTAGGATGTAATCAGCAGCAGAGCTCTTTGCAGAAACATTTATCTGTAGTTTCTTTTACATTTTCTCCTCTACAGGCAAGGTTATACAGCCTCCCTACTTATGGCAGTGCACAAGTCTCTCTTTCACTTTGTCTTGACACAAGTCTTTCACTTTGTACCATGTGTTTTTCATGAATATCGACTCCTTATATCTTCCCATACCTACAGCCCTGTAGCTCCACAATAGTTAGGAGGATTTGACAGCTGAAGTTAAACTCTGTAAGCATGTATGCATCCTTAGAAATCCACTTTGGGGAGCTAAACCTCTTCATTGAGCTGAACTATGCCTTGGTTGCACCCCAGAGTAATTCAGTCAGGACTAAGAATAGCTCCTTGGTACACACCTAGCACAGATTTCAGTGCTCACAAGTTTCATCACCATTTGTGCAGGTACCGCATCCACATGCTGGATTTTCTGCTCCTAACATCCACATAAGCATGTCTCAACCTTCACCAGGTCCCCTGTGCTCTCCATTACAGCTCAGGAGAGGAGAATTTGTTTCATAAATTTGTCCTAATTCAAAGTTAATTTCTTGGTGAATGTTTCTGTGACGATTCTTTCATATGAATCCTTCCAAACTGAGATTCCCCACTGTGAGAACTCGCATAATATGTATTTTTTTTCTATCCCGTTCACCCCCAGCAAATTTCAGCTGAGTTGTAACCCGAATGCAGACATTAACATTTCTAACAGGGAATTTTGTTTCCGCATTTGTAATTCTCAGTTCTCATTGGGAATAGTTATAGAAGTCACACAGTTTTGAATTTGTTTGATTGAAATTTTCAGGTAACACCCAGGTATGGGTTTCAAGATTTCTTTGCTGGTTTATTAATTTGGCCACCAATAGAGGGAAGGAAACAATGCTACTTAATTAACAAATGCTCATTTAGCTGAAAAATTAAACTTTCAAAATGTGAATATCCTAAATATAACAATTGATTATTTACACAACAAATACACTGTTTCTTTAAACTATTTTAACTAGAAGTTTTAAAATACATGCCATAGGCAAGAATTATTGATTATCCAGTATAGCTGTGTCAGCAGAAGCAGAGAAATATGAGTAAGGCTAGAGAAATATGCACCAATCCCTCTATCTCTGCAGATCTTGGCAGCAAGTTGCAGCTCTAGCTCCATCCAAATGTGCTTTTGTCAAACACAGCTTATGTGTTTCTACCTAATCCACAGGCTTTTTGTGCTCTCACTAAACTAAACCAACCTCTCAAATATACTTCTCCCTACATGAAGCAGTTCTGAAATAGGACAGAAGCCATCAGGAATGGCATTCTGATGGATTTTTAGGCAGGGATCATTTTGGCAAAAGATTTCTAGCAGCATGCTGCAGGTTTAAATTCCCCTGGATGTGTGCCCTGGGCTTGCTGGAGTTGTGCCTAAATACCTAACTGCATCCAGGTACAAAGAAGAGCAAGCTTGCTTTCTCTGGCCCAGAGGGCTTGTGCTGCGGAGGGGTCAGCAGGGAGCTGGCAAACCCTGAGGCAGGTTCCAGAAGCGGGGTCCTCTCCAGGGCCTGCCCTGCCAGGCTCAGGTGTAGACATATTTCTTGGCTGTGGGTTTAATTTCACTCCTTGTCCATAGGAGAGGTAAAAGATGCATGGTACTTTTGTTAGCCTGCCAGTCTGCTTCATTTCCTTGCACTGCTCTCATCCAGAAGCTGTAGTCTATCAAGAATTTACATCACTATCAATTCCTAGGCTGGGGAAAACAGTGGAAAATCAGGCCTTTGTTGAAATAGGTGGTATGCATAATGCACGTGAAGTGTTTTGAAACTGTTTCTGGCTGCTGGCTTGCAGAAAGATGTACAGGCTGCTCCTTCCTTCCAGCACCCAGCAGTGAACTGTACATAGTACTGACCAAGATTTATGGATGGTATTTATTTTAGTAATGCAAGGTGAAACCATTCTTTATTTTCTCAGAGAGAGTGAATGTATCTGAGTGGAAAAAAATATATTTCTTTTTTCTTGGGAAAAAAAAAAAAAAAGAGAGAGGGGAGATCTTAGGAAAAAAAAAAAAAAAGATAAATGTAAATAAAGTGAAAACCCTTCAAGAATGAGATGTTGGTGAACACTGGAGTCATCAACAAAATGACCAGCTTAGATGTCTAGGACTTGAATATTTCACTCCTCAGCACAGGCCTTCATCATGACAGGCTATGCTATGGTTCTCAGTGAGTGTTACACTCAGAGGAAGGGGGTTACTGCATCTATACTCAAGGGAAATTAACCATTCAGGAAAACAAACACAACTTCATAACATATTCAAACTTCTTTTCCTTTCAGCCAATACACTCCTGTAATAATGACAAGCCAGACTTGCACCATGAACAGGAGTCACTTATTTTCTGAGGGAGAAAAACACTTTTTTTTCCCCTTTTCTTCCCCCTCCCCTCTAACCCCCTGTGTGCTCTACTCTAATGAAAGGTCAGAGGTTAGGACTTTATTTTCCTCCAGACCATGAATGCTAAATAGCTCTAGCAGGAACTGTTCAATGACCCCTGTGTGTTGTGAACCCACTGAAAAATGAAAACAAATGTTAGTCTGGGGTCTGAGTCAGGCTCTTTTTGCCAATCTATACTTATGGAGCACATTAGGGCCACTTACGAAATCAGGCTGAACCGTGATCTCTGACCTTGCTCCCTTTTCAAATGGCCTTGCTTCATCTGCTAGCAGTCCGGAGCTGCCTCTGGTCTCAGGGAGCAGGGGCTCTCCGCTAATTCTCCCGCAGTGCCTACTGCCGTTCATGTGCAAGTTACATAAGCCAGAGCAATCGCTAGCACACATCAATGGCAGTGCTCCAATTTGAAAGTAGATGGCTGGAGTAGGTGTTATTAGTACCCTGTGTCAAGCTGTGATTGCTCACATATGGCTACAGGCTGAATGGGACTTTTGATTCAGGGCAAAGAAAGAAAGAGTTGGTGGTAAGGGAAAAAGAGAAGATGAAGCAGGCTTGATCTCACCACTTTCTGAATTGAAATGGATGAATAAGAAATATAACTACAGTTAAAATAAAATCAAGTTGGACATTATCAATATACCTATTATATATATATATATATATCAGCTTCTGGATTCCCAGGTGGTCCTGAACTTAACCCTAAAATGCTAGTCCAGTGACATTAAATCCACATATGCAATAGCAAAATAGTTTCAGCAAAAGGCTTCTGAAGATAAACACATTCTTCTTGGTAGTATGGCAGAAGAAGCAAGAGAAATATTTTCTCTATAAAGTAATATTAAACAACCATAACATTCCTGCATTTAATCTCATCGTTCTGAGACAGACATTTTTCATTTCTATTTTCCCCTTTACCCTATATTTTTTTCTATTCATTGTCTTCAAAGCACATGAAAAACAAAGGTTTAAGTCTACGCTATTGAGACTTGAGGATTGACATTGGTCTACAAATGTGAGCTGTGTGGAGACTGATAAGAAAATTTGCCACTTTTTTTTTTTTTCTTTTTCCCCTGAAATAGAGTCTCCTGGTATAAAAAGCATATATGTCACATTAGTTTCTACCTGAATATTTTATCTTGTTTCTTATTGCAGAACAGCCTAAAAAGCATATATTGTGCACACACTGTATTGTGCAAGGGAAAAAAGAAGATATGAGATATGATAGATTCTATCAAAACTTGCAGAGAGAAGTGAACAATTTAATAAAATTTTCTTTTTGAAACAGTCAATTCTCCAAACAGAAGAAAAGCCAATGAGCACTTCATTCAGGATGGGCTGAGCACACTTCTAATCTTACAGGTACATAAAACCCCGAAATGTTAATGCATTGTAATTCCCTGCTTGTGCACTTAAAAGTAATGTGCAATTTTCTCTGCTTCAACAGGGCTCTTCATGTGAAAGGCTGAGCACTAGGGGTCAGAAATCACTAGACATTCTCTTTTATAAAGCAGCAATTGTTCACAAATTTTCTGCATACTTTGAATACAATTTGTTTCGACTGGTTTTAAAGAATGTGATTTGCTATTTGTTCTTGGGGACATCACCTACCATTGTATTTGTAACAACACAACAACAACAACAACAACAACAATATTGGCCTACTGCAGTATTTGTTTTCTTTGTTGTTTCAGGTTTCAGGGTAAGTCTAAGGAAATTGATAATGTCGACATGAGTGGTGAACAATGTTATTCATAATAACAAAAATTGTGGTGTGGTTATTTATGATTTTTATGTCATTTATATACTTCTGACCTATGCTGACTGAGTTATTCAGACAGCCAGGTCTTTTATACTGTGATGGATACTTATGCTTGCTAGTATTACAAAGTCAGCATTTACTACAGGTTCCTAAAGTACTGTTGGCTGACACTTGAGAAAAGCACTACAAGCTTCTTAATGGTGACAACCATAAGTGGGTAGATTAGCTGTAGATGTATATTTGCCTTTAAGCTATGAACGCTGGCAAGGCTAAGGAAAAAAAAAGTGATATGGATGAAGGGAGTGAATAGAGAAATCAATCAACAGGACCTGTAGATCACCAACATTGCTGGAAACAAAACCATTTCAATTTAAGGATGTGAAAAATAATTTAAATGTGTCTTCTCTTGAGTTTCCCAACTTGCTATACCCACTCATGTTTGGAAACCCATAAGCAATTTTCATCAGCTACATATTGACAGTGCCTTGTGCACACAGCCTTACTTATGAAAATTCCCTCCCCTCCTGACAACCTAAATCTTGAGCTCCAGGACCTGATCAGCCTGACAGCAGGCAAATGCATGCAATATGCATCATTTATTGTGTAAAATCCTATATATTGAACTATTTATCTTAAATTGTTTTGCCTTAAGCCATAAGATGAGCTCAGTGATTAACTGATATAATTTTGAAAGAAGAATGGGGGTGTCAGATGGTATTTTACACAACTGTCCATGAAAAAAAAGTTCTCTATTGAGTTCTTCCTGTCTGTTAAAAAATGTTTCATTTTAACTTCATATTAATTTTGAGGTTGTTTTGCATACCTCCTCTTCATTTTTCCTTTTCTTTACTTTTGGATATTTATAAAGAAAGATGTTTTGTACTGACATAGTCTTGTTTGTGTCATCTTCAAAGTAATCTGTAAATTTTGAGACTAGGTAACAAATATTATTGTAATCTGCATACATTATTTATATAATTTATGTAATATTTATATAACATATAAGTATTTCTGTAATTATGCATGATACATACATTATAATGGTAAAAAGCAGCATTACCATTGCAACGTAATATCAAACCATACAAAAACATAGACACTTTTAAAATCTTATTTTTTTTCCAAAGTGATCTTCCTTAGAGTGTTGTTTTTGAATGGAAGGACAATGCAAGGGGAGAGATGAGTGTGAAAGGAGGATTTTCTTCTGCACAAAATTGGTTGGCTTTAATTATTATGGTGGCTCTTCCCTTATTTATGGTTAAAGATCTTGCATACTTAAAATATTGATCCTCTGTGAGATTCTTTGTTCTGTTTGGTCTGATCTGAACAGAATTTGGTATTCTTTCCTTGGATAGGACTCTGGCAGCCTTTCCTTGAACAGACACTATGTAAACACTGCATTGCTCAGTCTCACTTTTTCAGAGCCAGGTTTTTAATTTGGGTTTAGATGTCCTTTTCAAGTGGGCTACTAAGTGAAAGGACTCGTGCAGATTGCCTCTCATGTAGTATTCTCCCCTGGCTTTCCTGGGGAAGCAACATGCAGACACAGGAAATCCTATAAAGTTGGTACACAGTAATGCAGGAGCCAAACCCAGAAAACAGGTTGCTCCAGTGAAGCAAGAAGAAAGTGCTGGGAGCAAGGCCCTGTTTCTTGCTGCCCACCCTCAGTTCCATTGATTGATCAGTACAAACAAACTTCTTTCCAAAATCACCTGACAAAACTGTGAAGATGGAGCTATGCATCCTGTGACTAGGACCCATGCAGGTTTTGAGCAGGAGCAGACAGGGGTGCTGTCTCAGCTGGGGACAAGATTTACCCTTCAGTGCTCTAAGCACAAGTTGAGTGCCTCTCACTTTACACCTATCACAGAATAAATATTCTGCACCTTTGCTCAGAATATAACAGAAGATGTAGGTCCAGGTTGAAAGTGAAGGTGGTTATGGAGAAGACGACATTGGTTTAAAGGAAACAGATGATCAGAAACAGTTTTCAGAAAAAAATGTCACAAGAAGAAATTATGAAAAGGAAGAAAATATGTATTGTCTCTTTTGCCTTTTAAAAATACATATCTTCCATATTGAATATCAGCTGTGAGATGTTAGAAAATTATTAGTCCTACACCAGCACCAGCATTTGTCTTCAGAAAGATTTCAGAAAGTTTGCTGAATGAGCTAGGTCTGAAATTTATGTAAGCTATTTGGAGCAGGATCTATCTTTTATGTATTTGTACAATATCTAGCAGAAGGTATTTGTACAAATCTAGCCAGATAAATGGAGTTACTAGGTTGTGTCACCAAAAAATGCAAATAGCAATAGCAACAACAACAATAAATCTCTCTGTAGTGAATAGAAATTTAACTCTGAATCACAAGTGTTTTAGCTTTTTTTTTTTTTTTTTTTTTTTTTTTTTTTAAACAGTTATTACATGCATATCCTTCCATACAAATGAGATATGCTGGATATTACAGCTCTTTCTGTTTCTACAGAACTAGAGAAAAAGTGCACAGCATGCTGGAGCACTGAGGAGTAAAACAAACAAGAAGGATGGGTCACCTATGGCAGCAGGAGACAAGGACCTGCTGAGTCCACTGGTGCAACTCAGAATAAGTAAATGTCCAGCCATTCGAATCTCTGCCTATCACAAACCATTTCCAGGAGTTCACCAAGCTGGAATAAAGCTCAATAAAAACTTTGTCCAAAGAATTACAGAATTCATGAGCAAATTAATACAAGTGTCAGTTAATTATATATTCACACCTGTGAAATATATGTGTGTGCATATCTATATACACATATATGTAGGAATGTATATATCTATGTGTATAGAATCCTAGAATCATCACAGAATCACAGAACAGTTTGGGTTGGAAGGGATCCCTAAGGATCACTAGTTGCACCCTCCTCCGCCACGGGCAGGGACACCTCCCACCAAACCAGGTTGCCCAAAACCCCATCCAGCTTGGCCTTGATGGGGCATCCACAGCTTCTCTGGGCAAACTGTGCCAGTGCCTCACCACCCTCTGAGTGAATAATTTCTTCTGAAAATTTAACCTAAATCTACCATCTTTTAGTTTAAAAATATTATCCTTCGTCCCTGACAAGGGGTGCCCCCCCAGATTTCTTTCAGGCCCCCTTTAGGCAATGCAAGGCCAATATAAGGTCTCTCTGGAGCCTTCTCTTCTCTAGACTGAATAATCCCAACTCTCTCAGCATCTTTTCATATTTGAATAAAAATACATACATGCAAATATGTGTGTGTGCATATACATTCACTGAAGGACTGTGAAATGTAAGAGATCATATTATAGAATATGTGGTAAAGAAGAAAGGGTAGAAATCCCAAATCACTATCACTAGAGGATCCAAATGTTAAGAAACAAGTTATATAAATATCAGAGAAAGTACTTAAGCTATTTTAGAGATGTTTTTCATTTTCAGATTGACGTCCAGAATGTAGGCCTTACAGAAACATTTTCTGATTTGTGTTCCCGAAGCATAATTCAAATATTTCAACAAAAGACACCTAGCTCACTAGAGGACAAAAAAAAATAAAAAAAAAATTGTAGGGCCTACAGGCCATCTCTACCTCATCTTATCTCCCAGTCCTCACATTAACATTGATTACTATTAATTTAATTCCCAGATGAGATCACGGGTAATACCATATTACCTATACTAACAATTGTCTTCATTTTGAAGACACTGCACTCCCATGAAGTGGTAAAACATGATTGTTTTTACAGACTCAGTGAGTGGCAGAGCTGGGTGTAAAACCTACATTTGCAAGCTCCTACCTCTGTGACCTAAAACCGTTTTGCATTCATCTGATTCACTAGTCTACCCAGACTGTAGAAATCCTGCCTTAATTACACACTAAAAGGAACAATGACAATTCTCTATGCTTGCTTTTTAGATTGCAATAAATGATGGGTGCCCTCCTAAGGCAAATGCAGTTGTGTGAGCTGACACAATGAATAGACACAAGTCTCTTTGGGTGAATGGTGTTCAAATTTGCCTGGTTAACTGGGTAGTCACACAGACTGATGTGATAATTTCATGACCACAGAGCTGACAAAAACTGGTAGGACAGTTTCGTGTTTTCCAGGCCCTTATCTCAGAGAACAAGAGCTGGGGCCAGCAACCCAAGTTTGTGTTGTGGCTGAATAACCAGTGAGTGCTTCAAAAACTGTAAAGCTGTCCACAAATGTAGTTGCTTGGGTATAAATTGAAAATAAAAATTAAAAAAATAATAATAATAAAAATAAAAAAAAAACACAAAAACCTCAAAATGAAAGAAGAAATTATAGAAAGCAAAGCATGAAACAAATGACATACTCATTGTAACAGGGTTCATTTCAAAATGGGTTAAAATGACTTTTTTTCACATAGTTTTCTCACTGTGACATTATGATAAAGTTTCTCTGCAGTGCTTCTGTCTTGGCAGATGTTCAGCAGCTCTCCCTCTCTTCTTTCTCTGTCAGCAGCGTCTGGCTGCAGCATTTCCACCTCTGCAGCTGTTTCTCAGCTGTTCACATAAATGAGTGGACTTGGGGTGACACATAGCCTCCAGGAAATGGGACAAGACAGGGAAATATAGGCTAGGAAAATATGTTATGAGGTGCTTAGAAGTCATTTCCAATCCTACCAAAAGAATAAGACTGGGTGTGGCAGCTGGTAGAAGATGGAAAGAAAATGCAGCTGCATCCACGTGGTGAGAAGGCCAGGGGACCAGCAGAGGACGCCCAAGGAAGGAAGCTGTGTTCTCCATCAAACTGCAGGAAGCTGTAGATGGGTTTCAGGGTGAGGGCAGTGCTATCAGTAGTGCCAACACATAGGTGGTATGGAGTGAGAGATTCCTCTGGAGGCTCTGTGTCAGGTGCCAGTGGCAGCACAGAGGACTCAGTGTTGTGCATATCTGCCCCTTGTGACTTACATCAGAGGATGTGGTGGGCCAGCAAGGTAATGAGAACATCAAGGGCAGCCTCTGTGCTTCTGTACAGTGTTTTCTCTCTTTCTGTGAAATAACTGTTCATAATCCTTTCAATAAATAAATAAATAAATAAAAATCCCAACTGTGGACAGGGAGCAGCTATAAACCAAAACACCTGCATGTCACCCACACACAGCCTTGCCATTGTGTGCAGGAGTACTGGCTCCGCCACAGCACATACCAAGAGTTTGGCTCCAGGTAAAACTGGGTAGACAGATTAGCTCACTAGAAAAACACAGAATTCTGTGAGACTATTTGTCCCACCTCTGAATGGCCTTTATCTCTCGTTGATCGTGCTCTTCTCTACCTCCCTCCATTCTCTGAATCCCACACAACTGTAATAGAGATGAACACCAGTAAAGTGGTAATGTTGCTGAATGCTTCACATGTTCTCAGCCTGGGAGGATCATGCTTCTTCAATGCATGACAAGGGCTTCACAGATCACTCTTTATCTCACAAACGGCTGTCAGTGCTCCATAAAGGCACAGGCAGAATATTGCTGCCAATGATTATGATGGTGTCCACTTGGATGCTGAGGATGGTAAAACTCCTCCATTACCAATTCAGCTTTTTGAGAGATTTCTAACAAGTGAAACCAACACAACTTCTTTCTGAGCAGGATAACTCAGAACACTGTGAAAACAGACCAGAGAGGCACATAGACTTCACCTAACCAGAGGAAGTATGGATATTAGAAAAAACAGCAGAAGAAAGCTGCTTTCAATAATCCGGAATCCAACAAGGAGTCTCCCTGAGGGCCAGGAGCTAAAGCACAGAGCCAGAGTCCCTCCCTTTCCCAGCCCTGCATTCAACTGCCTTACCACCTCCAGTAGCCACCTCAGTTCCCATCTCCCTGCTCCCCTGGGAGCCAGAGCTATGCCAAGAAAAACAGGGAGGAACCAGGGCCCCTAACCCTCGCCCTCACAAGCCCCCTCTGTATCACTGAAGAAGACCACATGTCCTGCCTGAATTGTCAGCCCCCTCCAAGATTCACACCTAACAGGGCATTTGTGCACTGCCTCCTATTCAGGCTAGTGGCTAAATATCAATCTTTGGCCTTCTGCCTGTTTTTAAAGCTTTAGTTTTGCTCAGCTGTGGTGGGATTGCTAGAGTAGCAGTGGGATGCTGACCTGGAAAGAATGAAAATGGTAGAATATGCTTGCCAAGCATATTCCAAAGACGAACTTTGGAAAACCATGTTTTGTTTTTATGTCTATACATTAAATTAATCTCTCCAGTAAGCCAGGTTTGCTCAAGAATGTGATTTTGAGAAGGAGTGGCAATTAAAATTCCTTATGTACTTTCCACCCTTAGAGCTGAGGCCAATGCATCTTAAAAAATAAAAGCAAACCACAAACACATGTGCATACTGTGAGCATCTGATCACCTGACTTTAATCAATGGATATTTATTTATCCAGACCTTTTTTTATTTTTTTCAAAATGTGTTCACTGCCACAAGTGATCCCTCTGATCACTTTATGGGTGCGCCTATCAGACAGACAGGCAGATGGACAGACAGAGGGGGTGGGGGGAACCTGGTTCTACTCCAATGATTACCATGACATTTCTCTTATTCCAAGCAAGTCTTATGGATCCTTCCTAAAAGCCTCCACCAGCTATTTGAAGGAGAGTCACTACTGGAGAGGGAGAGAAAATAAACAAATCTTCATGGCTTTTAACACAATGGTTGGAAAGCCAAGTATAAACCTTTTCTTCAGTCCTTCTGTCCTATCTATTCCCTTTATTCACTTTTCATGGTCTTGGACTGTCTATATTCAGAATAACACTTAGAATAGGGGCCCCTCCAGACAAGAATTTAAATCAGACTTAGCATACCAGAACCCTCCATTTTTTTCCTGAGAGCAGATGTCCACCTGACTTGAGGTTTAAGGTATGATTTTTTCCAAGGTGCTGTCTGCTGAATCTCAGCAAGATTCAACCACCTAACCCTCTTAGGCTCCCTTGCAAATCCCACCTCTGTCAGATTAAAGCATGATATTTTACTGGAGGAATGAAGTTAACGTTCACATGGCTGTTTGATACAAATTTTTGTTATTAGAAGAGAGACTTAATGAACATGGGGACTGAACTGCAGAATAATTAACCATGGAACATTCTCAGTCTGTTAACCCAAATGATTATGCCCAGTTACAGAGGCATGAAAGTGAGGCTGGTGGGGAGATGAGAAGCTAAAAGCTAGCTGCTGGAATATGAGTTATATCAGGAAAATATGATGTTTGGTGATGTTTAGAATGAAAGACATGAATATCTTACTGGATCTCAGTGAGTAATGGAAGAACCATAACAGAAAAGGAAGTAATGCCATGCAACAAAGATGGCAGAGGGCACAGATATTTTATTTTACTTTGTTTTATTTTATTTTTATTTGTATTTTTTTACATTTTAGAAGACACTCAAATTCTACTTTGAAAAATATAGCACTTTTAGCTCTTGTGGACTGTTTTTTTTTAATGCAGTTTGAAGAGGGCAGCTACAAGGTGAAAAAATAAATAAGATGAGAAAAATGTGGTCCTGTCTAAATATAACTCTAAATATAAAATAAATCTCCAGTCTCAGTTATAGTTTTCAGTTTTATTTAGAGAATTAGAAACATGAGTTTAAGGAAACTTGTTTGTATGTAAGAGGTATAAATATGCTTATAAAATAAACATAATCTTGAATCTGCCTGGAATCCCACTGAAATCTATGTGTGTATACATGTATATATGTATGTGTAGAGGTGTGGGGTACTCAGCAGTATCAGGGCTTTCTTCCACTTTACAATGGACCCACCTCTGGGAGGGAAGGTAGCAACTATTTAGCGGTGAACTTACTGGTATGAGCACTTTACAAATCACAGCCACTCAGTATACATCAAAATGGTGCAGTAAAGTCAACATAAAGAACAATATGCAATTACAGCGGAAAACAGCTTCCCCTAAATGTGAAAATAACCTTGGAATACAAATAAACACAAATAGCATTGTTTTTTATTTGTTGGTTTGGGTTGGCTATGTATGAACTCTATGCTTAAATGTTGGTTGAGTAGGGATCCAGAAACACCACTTTCCTCTGAAACACTAACAGCCTTTTCTTCAGCATTTGTGTCTAATTGAGTACTATCCTAACCCAATTCAACTAAAATAAGAAGGTGTAATAAGCTGATATTTTTTATAAGGTCAGAGGTTGGACTCAATGATCTTGAGGTCTCTTCCAACCTAGAAAATTCTGTGATTCTGTGATTCTGTGATATATGTTTTTTTTTATTTATTTATTTTTAATGTGGCCTAGCAGAGTAAAATTAAAGAGCTTTGGATTGGTAGAAATCTGAGATTATCAGGCTTTAGCTGCACGCAAGCAAATTTAGTAGTGAAGAACAACTTGGTCCAGTCTGTGTCAGGGCCGAGGAAAACACATTTTGGGGAAGAAGTGAACCTCACTTTGCAGCCTCTGGAGATTCCAGCTCAGATTAGATGGGTGGCTGCTAGCCAGAGAAAGAAGGCATTTATTTATTTATTTATTTATTAACATATCCGAAAGTCATGCTTTAAGGGAGTTTTGGTACTGTTGACTGTGATTATTATTAATCTTTCAGATACCCAAGAAAAAGATACATCTTCCCATTCACCAGCTTGGTCATAGAAATGAATTTGTTCTGGCTTGAAAGAATATTTAGGAAATAAATATTGTATTATTGTCCTCATTAATGTCAGCTTAAGACTTGTATATGGACAAAGTTTTCAGGTGTATTTTAGGACACCCAGTGTGAATCTGGGTTATCAAAAGTGGTCTGAATTTCAAGAATAATTATTAGTCACTCTATAAAAATCACTCCATAAAAATCCCCTTTCTCAACTCTTGCATGAGATATCTAGGACCTCCAGTCTCTTCCAAAATCCTTAACTTTTCAAAACCTACATCTAGAGAAAAAAGGCCCAGAAATTTATTCTTTTGTGCCCCAGGTAAGTATCTGTGACCAAGTGTGAAAGGTGAAAGGGTGACTGAAGTTCAGGCCCACAACTTCTGAAGGGCCAGAGCTCTGAGTCACTAAAACAGTGGCTGAAATAACAAATTTGCAGAGTCCTATTGACGAGAAACCTGGATATCAGATGGGGAAAAATTTGATTGATCTCATGGGAAAAAAGTCTAGTAAACATGTTTCACTTATGGGCTTCCAAAATGACACCACTGAAGAGCACAGTCTACCCTCAATGTTAGGAAAAAACAGGAAAGGCAGCACCTCCCTTGAGGAACAGAGCAGAAGCAGTGAGCAGTATTTCCAAACAAGTGGACAAACAAAAATATACAAAGCAGCCACTATAAAGTTAGTGCACCTCTTCTAAATTCTTCTGGATATTTAAGGTGAATCACAGCCAAGCCAGAGGCTCATGCAACTACAGGGAAACAGTCCAGATGTTTAGTCAATTTCCTTGTGGCATTTCATTACGCAAAGGGCAATAGCTCTTGCTTTAAGCTCCTACATTTTTGCATATTGTTCTACACAAAATGGGCATTGATAGCAAAGTTCCAGTTGCATTTTGTTTTGTTATTTGTACTTTAAGGTACAATAAGTGCCTCAAGATGCTTGGGATGGGAGAAGAGGGCTTTCTTTGAGGACAGGTGACAGAGTGAAGCAGAAGAATTGCTTCTTTCCTCTTAATTCACTTTGCTCAAAGGATCTAGGGTTTGTAGTGCATACCTATGCTGGAAGAAACATGGTTGTCAAGTCACCACCATCATCCAGCATGAGACAGACTCCTAGCAAGTTAACAGAGGCTGGCAACAGAATACTTATCGTAACTTATTCCTATTCTAAAGCTGAATAACTTCTGTAGAATTCATGGGCAATGTGCAAGAAATGACCACATGCAAAATGATGTTGCCAGAGAAATCAGATCCCTTTACCAAACCTGTATTTATCTTACAATCCCCTTTTTTTGATGAAAGGTCATTTTAATTAGTAAGCAGAGGCAGGGAGTTATTGTTGGTAGGCACAGCCCCATATTGATGGTTCCTCTATATGTCAGTGCGTGAGCATTAACAGTGCTCATATAATCTTGCTGGCAAGCAAAGAAACAACTATCATATTACTTGAAAGAACTGAAGCTATATTGTATAGCAGTCATTAGTCTTCTTGAATCTACTCATAATGATGAATGCATCATTCTGCCTGCCTGCAACTTGGATAACAAACAGCACAGCCAAGTCTTTTCCAGTTCTGTTATTCTGTTTTAAAAAACGCTGACATTTTCTTAAACTGACATAATTTACAATTTTAAGCAACACAACAGTGCCTTGGTATGTAAGGGCCAGCACACAAACAAGACTCCTTTCACAAAGACTTTTTTTTTTTCTTTTTTAATAAAAAAATGGTCTCGTGCTCTCTGAGGTCACTATGGCTTAAAACTTGAGGGAGGGGAGGGCAGGATTAGAGAGGGACACATGTGGAAACTAGAGCCTTTCTGTGACATATCCTTGGCTTTTAAATATGCATAATCCTCCCAGAACAGAAAGCCCAAGTGCAAGTATTGTTAAAAGCACTGATTATTGTCTGCTGTGCACAAGCAACTACCTGTGTCAATGTTATCCTGTTAAAGCATCTCAGGCAGTAGATTTGGAGTCTGATCATCCATGTTATTTTGATCCTTTATTTATATTTGCAGCTTGCCTGAGTTCCCCTGGTTGCAACACCCAGATGAGCACCCAGATCTCACAGCACCCACACACCACATTGGCTGGCACCTCTGCCTACAGCGTCATTCACCTGCCAACATGTATCCCACCAGCCTGCACAGGATGCCCTGCACCTCTTACATTCCCAGACAGGATTCACTTTCCTTTATAGGATGGACTCAGCTACGAGGCACACTCTGCACACCCACCATCTTTGAGGTGCACATCGGAACAGGAAAGCACACGGTGGTGCTGATGGACTGACTGGTGAAGTCCTGATATGGTGAAATGTTAGGTGTAAATATGAATTTTTGACCTGAGCCTGATTCTTCTTCAGCTGAGGTCAGTGACTTGTATTCCACTGGTTTCAAGGCACATTCTGGTTTTCTTCTTTAAGAAGCCACTGGGAAGATTTCATTCTGATAATCAGTGGTCTCCTACTATGTTCTTTCCTCTTACAGCTTTAGCAAGAGCAGACCAACAGTTTTCTATTTACAGCAATACTATGGTTTTACATGAATACACCATTATGATCTACCAATCGATGCCACAAATAAATAAACCACCCCGTGTAAAACTGCCACATAAAAAAAAAAAAAAATCCTTCTTTCTCTGACATTTGTGAACTCTGTCTGGGCAGATGACATGACATCTAGGAACAAAAATTCTTTACTAAAAATTTTTTTTCCCTATTCTGTCTGCCTCTAGGACTGCAGCAGGAAAGGACAGTGTCTTGTTGACTGCAACAGCCTATGAAGAGTACCTAATTGCTATTTTAACTTCATAATGGACTCAAAAGAGCAGGTGACACATCAACTGTGACATTGGTAATGTCAAATAAGTTAGCAGAACTACTCTGTGGGGGCAAATCTTCTACATGGACTCCCAGAGTAGCTAAAGGGAGAAGCACTGCCACAATAGAGCCTGAAGGGCAAGGAGAAGTGAATTAAACCCTGTCCCAAGCATTTGAACTCTGTTCATGATTCAGACTTTCTGTGTCACAATCAAAGTTTGTTTAAGTATTGGAGCTTTTTTGTTATTGACCTTTAATGGAACTTGGGTCACAGAAATACTCAAAACCCAGCATTAATGGAGGAAAAAAAGAATGTGTTTACATTCTAGGCTCCAAATGAGATCATAAATGTCCTAAGCAGTGTGACAAAGGCTACTGTCAGGGTATATTTTATGAGTGAGTAGAAGCAGGAAGCACTGTGAATCATATGACAGCCTGTACCTTGACATTTCCACAAAATTTCCCAGATGTCAGTAGTGCAAGTAGTTCAGCTAATAACTGAAAAATGATGCAAATTTTAGGGTTTTTATATGAAACAAAATCAAGCCGTGAATCTTTTCCAAATTATCTTAGGCTACGGTAGACTCCCTGTGTACATTCAGCCTTTTGGTCATACTTAGATTTTGCTGAAGAATAAAGTTTGATAATATTTTCTTTACTCCCTTTTTCCCCGTCTTCTGAAACTTCAACCTATGTCAGCAAAATAACATGCTTCACAGGGGAAATTGTCATGTTTTTCCATTGTCTATAGACTAAATTTGAAAGCAAATCTGAAATTAAAATTTGGCAGAATATGAATTGAAGTTGGTATTAACTAGAAACTTCAGCACAAAGTATGTTTGCCTGATCAAAGCAATATTCTATATCCTGTGGAAGCTTTTGAAGAATATTTAGAAATAAAACAAGTGGGAAAAATCTCTCTCTGCCAAATTTTAGGCTGTTTTTTAAACACATCAAGGCAAAGCCATAAAGCAGCCAATTGCCTGTATCTTCTGCCAAGAGCAGCATTCCCTCTCTCTTTCTCTCATTTTCCCCTCCTCCTCCTCCAAAATGAATGAGATCAGGGTCAAGAAAATAGTGTC
The DNA here is from genome assembly GCF_964035555.1 of Netta rufina. Taxonomy (NCBI): domain Eukaryota; kingdom Metazoa; phylum Chordata; class Aves; order Anseriformes; family Anatidae; genus Netta; species Netta rufina. The sequence goes on from NC_140124.1 coordinate 49,806,206, forward strand.
AAGCCCCTGAAGACTTTTCAAGTTTTCAGGAAGACTGCATTCACATGAGTACATACACACACGTATAACAGGCTTGATCTGCCCAAGTCCCTTTATATGTTTTGCCACCACATCACCAGGACTGTGGAGGTAGTTATTGGCATAGAGAGGTGACCAAGGGAAGCAGACATTTCGGTAGCCAATAGAAAGTTAAAAAGAAGTGGGGTTGTGAGAGAAGAGGGGAGTGAGTGGGTAGCATTTGGTCTGGATGTCAAAAATATCTCCATACATCTCTGTGTTAATATTATGATTATTATTTTGGCAGAGGCCGTTTTATTTCCCAAGCTGATCCTGATCCCCTCTTGTGCAGGTATTGAGCCTGTGTTTGTCCAAAACATCAAAAGAAACAAGGCTATCAGTTTAAGATTTGCTGTGCTTTATCCAAGATAGATAACATGAGGAAGCAGGAGAAAACAGGAGCAGGGAGGAAAACAAACATATTAATGGTGACAACCTGGGTAAGGACTAAGGACCTTTGACTTTTGTAGTATTTTTAGTTGAGGGTGGAAACGACTGGGATGGAGAGGGAAAAAAAAAAAAAGCTTTTTGCCTGTAATATAAATAACTGATGTAAACAACTGTGTATCTGATAAGCCTACAGCTGCCCGAAGACATTAAAACAGCCTTAAAGCAGCTATGGTCAAATCCTTTTATTCTCATTCTCACTCTTCTTTCTTATATTAAACTACATTACACATATCATTAAAAACCTTTTAAAGACTATTTATAGCTGTCACTAGGTTACGTCAGCTCAAGCCTTCTGACTATCACAGGCTGAATCAGCAGCCCTCCAAACAGTGCTGTGTGTGACAGGCACCAATGCCCACTGGCAGCAAGGCAATTTTAGTTTCTCAATAGTTTGAAACATGCCTTTCTAATAGTTAATTTTTTTCTTTTTGAGCAAAATTTCTCCCTAGGATTTCCTTCATTCCTCAGACCCTTCCCAATTATTCCTTTATTCCATAGAAAATAAAGCTCTGCATCCTGAGATGTTTCTGCATCCCTCCTGCAATTGTGAGTCCCTGCAATATGATCCTTCCAAGCACATTTTCTTTAAATTTTCTGGCGTGGGCAATCATGCCAAAATATGAGGCAGTACAGGTACAAATAAATACAGAAGCTCAAACTGTGCATATCAGTTAAGCACACTGTGGTTTAGATTATAAACTTAAGAGGAGCTATCCAGTCTTAAATTAGCATTTCAGTAGCTTCTATTTCCACTTTCTATTTCCATTCTTTATTTATTTCCTATTTAATGCTTGCTTTCCCTCAATATCTTTTCTCAAGTCATTTGAACGTTTAATTCATTTCACCTTTTTTTTCTTTATTTTTTTGATATTTATTTTTGTATGTTGCTTCCCCCATAAGCCTGTTACTTTTATCATGTATCTTCTGCTGCTGCTCAAAACTCCTGATGTTATTTCACATACTTTTTCCTCTCTTTAATACCTCTTTTCTGCCAGTCTCCATTTTCTTGCATCTGAATCAGTCACACTCATTTGTCCCCTTCTGGGTCTAGGTCCTGAAGCCCATTTTAAATCAAAAACAGTTAAGCACATGTTTAACATTGTAGTGTTAACACTGAAGTACGTGTTTAGAACTTTGGCATGAAGTGCCATTTACCTCAAGTTTATCAAAGTTCAACTTCTCTGCCAAACAGTTGTATATTTTATATATATATGTATGCATAAATATATATTTTATATGCATATATACATATATATAAGATAAATGTTTTGGTTTAAAATTGAACAGCCTTCCAGAAGGAGAACCACTGGCACATACAAACTGTTTGGCAAATTATGACCGTTCTCTCAGGTACCTAAGACTTATTACACTCATCATTATCACTCATTGCAGTGTTTGTCAAAAAAGCACATCCTCTCTTCATCTGTGACACGAGAGAGGCTTCTTTCCAATCTGCTCATTCCTCTGTTGTGGGGATGTAAAGGCTTCAGGGGACCTTGATGTGTGTAGGGGAAAACAGGCACTGTGGTAAGAGGACCCCTGACAGAAGAGCTTATGGACAGGCCAGTGAGTCAGGATATCCTGAAATTACTCTGGCACAGAAACACAAGAGTGCTTTCCAAATCTTGTTGTATCTAGAGGGCAGCTGCCAGCTCAGAAGATTTGAAGCTCTGGGAAGTAGCTGAGCTGACTTGTGTTTGCATGGGCTCAGCGGAGCCTCTTGCTGGAATCCTGCAGAGACCCTGCAGAGAAGGACAGCATGGCCACAGTCCCACAGCACACAGATAGAGCATTCCTTCAGATTGCATAGAGAGCACCTTTAGAGCAGGAGGGAGTTCAGAAGAGCTTTCAAAGGGTTCCTACCCACTGCTACTCACAGTTTATAGTGAAATACAGGTGTACCTTCAAATACTCATCTTTCCTTTAAACACGTTTAACCTTTTTTTGTAGATTGTGCACACACACATGCCTTTAACAGGGCTTAATTCCATCCTGAACCAGGCAATTAGGCTGAAGGATTGGAGTGTTATTTTCAGGGATGGGATAGATATGGCTTTCAAACAACTCAAGATTTTGGACAGAGGAGCTTGCATCTGCTTGTTCCATCAATGCCTTTCAGGAGCAGGGGTTAACCCATATGCTCCTTCTACCTTTCCACCTGGATGAGTTACGTAGCTCCATGCTGTTCTCTGCTTTTGCTGAAGCTATGCTCAGGTGCTCTGTTTTCCCCTCACAGTGTATTGGGAGCATGAACTCTGCTGGGAACAGATCACCAAAAAGCCGAGCTTTCCAAAGCCTATATCCATTTGGGGATTCAGTCATTGAACACATTTAGATATGTCAAGGGTACCAAACATGTTTAGATACTTTGCTGAACAGAGATTATATTAACATTAATAAGGACTACTTCCAAAATAAAATAACTGTAAAACTGTGAACCTTTTTGTTTTGTTTTACTTCAGGTTCAGAGCCCATTCTCAGAGCAAGTCCTTGGGTGAGAAAATGGAAAGGCAATTACTCCCTATGTACTGGACAAATTTGCTAGAGGAGAGAAACTGGATGTTTGATGCATTGCCCAAGGCCAATGTTATACAATTATAGAAATATACTGCCTCCCCCGTAATTCTGTGAATATAAAATGAAGCAACTTAGCTACCATTAATTAGCTATAGTTTGTAGTTTTATGGACATTGAACATGGTGTGATGATTTGCATACATTAGCATGCAATTTACATGCTAACTTCAAGGTATTCAGTTTTATTGCCATTACCTTTTGTGGCCTATTTCTCTAATGACTGTAATGGAATACAAGAGATTTCTCATTGTGTTTACCCTGTTACCTTATACATGAGTTTCAGAATAATGTGTCATGCTGAGAAGTGGGAACTTTCATGAAAAAGGTTTTGCTTTCAAGTCTGAGCCACTTCATGACCACCCACCCTGCTGAATTTTCTAATGCTGCCTATGCTTCCTTGGCCATTGTTCTTTTTCAGTCACATAAGGACACACAATATTTTAAAAGTCAGGTACGAGTATAAAAATTTTCTCCATTGCCTGTACTAAAAAAGAAAGTCAGGCACAAGAATTAATGGGTCCTACTCTATCTATCAGCAGCTAAAGGCACAGAGAGAGAAAAATAATCTGCAGCTGGGAAAAGCTGAGCAAGGTCAAAGGGCAGTGCCTGCATCTGCATTCACTGAGAGGCAGAGAGAAAAAATAAAAGGTCTCTTTTTCTTGCAGCTCAGCACTATTTTAGAAAGTGCAGATACTAACTTAATTACCAGAGTTTCCTTTTGCAGTAGAGCACTGCAGCAGGCTATAAATCAATACTTAAGGTCACATTGCTAAAAGCACTGAAAAAGTCTTTTCTCTCACTATAGAATGTTGTTTGCTGCTTCTGTATCAGTCATGAGACTTCAATATCAGATAGGAACAGGGCTAAAACAATTATTACAAAAGAAGTCTGCATTACAAAAAAACAAGGTGTAAAGCGAGCAAGTCCAAATCATGGCAAATATCATGACTGCATCAAGCCTGTCCCTTCTAAGCTTGTAGACAGAAGCAACAGAAGCAGCCTAAGAGTATAAAATATGTTTCACACCATGATGGATTCTTGACTGGGGAGCCATGTTGATGGAAGAAAGGATTTGAAAAAAAATATAGTAATTCACAGTTAAAAAAATGTAGTGCATACATGACATCCTATTTCAATAAATTGCCAATTAACCATGCATTCAGAATATTACCATATTCATTTAAATTTGATCATTTGACTTAGCTCATCACAGTCTTGATATAGGTACAACCCAGACTTTAAGAAACAGTTACAAAAGTATACATGTATATAGGTAAGTGCCTAGGGACAAATCATTGTGCTAAAACTCCAGAAAGTAAAACAAATAAAACATAGGCTTTCAGAACAGATCTGCAATACCTTGAAAGTAAGATTTAAAGTCAGAAGTAAAATAATAATAATAACAATAACAATAATAATAATAATATAGTTTCTACCTGACATATAAAATTAAACTGTTTTGATGATGACTGGCATTGGGGTTGCCCTTTATGTGAGGGAGCAATTAGAGTGTACCCAGCTCCAGCTGGGGGAGGGTGAAGGACAGGTGGAGAGCTTGTGGGTAAGAATTAAGGGGTGGGCTGGTATGGGAGACACGGTAGTGGGGGTATACTACAGGTCTCCAGATCAGGAGGAGGAAGTCAATGAGGCCTTCTACGAGCAGTGGCTAGTAGCCTCACGATCACGAGCGCTGGTCCTCATGGGGGACTTCAATTACCCAGACATCTGCTGGGTAAGCAACTCGGCCAGGCACGAGCAGTCCAAACGGTTCCTACAATGCGTTGAGGACAATTTTCTGACACAGATGGTGGAGGAGCCGATGAGATGGGGGGTGGTCCTGGACCTCATTCTTTCCAACAGGGATGGCCTTGTTAGGGATGTGAAAGTTGGGGGCAGCTTGGGATGCAGCGACCATGAGATGGTGGAGTTCCAGACGGAACTAGGCAAAGGAAGTAAGGCTAAAATCAGGATTGCTACCCTGGACTTTCGAAGAGCCAACTTCGACCTCTTCCAGGACCTGTTTGCAAGTATCTCATGGGATAGGCTGCTAGGCTGCAAGGGTGCTTGTGAGAGCTGGGCTACATTTAAGCAGCACTTCTTCCAGGCTCAGGGTTGGTGCATCCCGAGGAATAGGAAATCGCGGAAGGGGGGCAGGAAACCTGCATGGATGAGCAAGGAGCTCATCAATAAGATCAAAAGGAAAAGAATGGTCTATGAAATGTGGAAAAAGGGCCTGTCCTCTTTGGAGGAGTATAGATGTGTTGTCAGGGCCTGCAGGGACACGACGAGGAAGGCTAAAGCCCACCTAGAGATGAGGCTTGTGAAAGAGATAAAGGATAATAAGAAGGGTTTTTTCAAATATGTAAACAGAAAGAGGAAGACTAGGGATAATGTGGGTCCCTTGCTGAATGAGGGGGGTGTCCTGGTCATGGGAGATGCTGAGAAGGCAGAGATACTGAATGCTTTCTTTGCTTCAATCTTTGCTTCAAGGACACTCCCATGGGACTCCTCACTCCTGGCAATAGGACAAAGGGTCTGGGAAATGGATGGCTCCCCCCTGGTGGACGTGGGAGTGGTTCAGGAGTGTCTGAGTGGGCTCAACGCACACAAATCCATGGGTCCTAATGGGATGCATCCACGTGTGCTAAAGGAGCTGGCAGATGTGATTGCCGAACCGCTCTCTATCATCTTTGAAAGGTCCTGGAGAACGGGTGAGGTGCCTGAAGACTGGAGGATAGTCAATGTCACTCCGGTCTTCAAGAAGGACAGGAAGGAGGGTCCGGGAAACTACAGGCCAGTCAGTCTCACCTCTGTCCCTGGAAAGGTATTGGAACAGCTTGTTCTGGTTGCCATCTCCAAGCATTTGGAAGAGAATAAGCTTATGAGGAGTAGTCAGCATGGATTCACCAAGGGGAAGTCATGCTTCACCAACCTCGTTGCTTTCTATGATGGCATCACCAGCTGGGTAGATGGGAGGAGAGCAGTGGACGCCATCTACCTTGACTTTAGCAAGGCTTTCGATACTGTCTCCCATGACATCCTACTAGCAGAGCTGAGAAAGTGTGGGATAGATGAGTGGAAGGCAAGGTGGGTTGAGAACTGGCTGACTGGCCGAGCTCAGAGGGTGGTGATCGGCCGAGCAGAGTCTGGCTGGAGGCCTGTGACTAGCGGTGTTCCCCAGGGGTCGGTGCTGGGTCTGGTCTTGTTCAACATCTTCATCGACGACCTTGATGAGGGAATAGTGTCTGCCCTCAGCAAGTACGACGATGACACAAAGCTGGGAGGAGTGGCTGACATGCCAGAAGGCTGTGCTGCCATTCAGCAAGACCTGGACCGTCTGGAGAGATGGACAGGAAGAAACCAAATAAGATTTAATAAGAGCAAGTGTAGAGTCCTGCACTTGGGAAGGAACAACCTGAAGTATCAGTACAGGCTGGGGGACGACCTGCTGGAGAGGAGCTCTGAGGAGAAGGACCTGGGGGTCCTGGTGGATGACAGGTTGACCATGAGCCAGCACTGTGCCCTTGCGGCCAAGATGTCTAATGGGATCCTGGCGTGCATTAAAAGGAGCATGGCCAGCAGGTCAAGGGAGGTGATCCTCCCCCTCTATTCTGCCCTGGTCAGGCCTCACCTGGAGTACTGTGTCCAGTCTGGGCTCCCTGGTACAAGAAAGACAGGGATCTCCTGGAAAGAGTCCAGTGGAGGGCCACAAAGATGATACAGGGCCTGGAGCATCTTCCCTACGAAGAAATGCTGAAAGACCTGGAGAAGAGAAGACAGAGGGGATCTCCTCAGTGTATGTAAATATCTGAGGGGTGGGGGACAGAAGGATGTAGCCAACCTCTTCTCAGTGGTTTGTGGGGATAGGACAAAGGGCAATGGCTGCAAGTTAGAGCACAAGAAGTTCCGCACTGACATGCGAAAGAACTTCTTCACGGTGAGGGTGATGGTGCATTGGAACAGGCTGCCTAGGGAGGTTGTGGAGTCTCCTTCTCTGGAGATATTCAAGGCCTGTCTGGATGCCTACCTGGGCAGCCTGCTCTGAGGAACCTGCTTTGGCAGGGGGGTTGGACCCAATGATTTTTCGAGGTCCCTTCCAACCCCTACAGTTCTGTGATTCTGTGATTCTGTGTTGCATGATACAAGTAGCATGAAGGTAGAAAAGCCAAATTAGGCTTGATTGTTACTGTCATCTGAAATGTGTAGCATTGTATACACTGCATTTTAGCCACTGAGGAATTCTTGGTTTTATGCAAAGAGATGGTGTGCTGATCATTAACCACACTTCCTTAAGCAGTGCCACCAAAAATACTAAATCTGCATAAATTACTTACTGAACCTAAACTTTTTTTTTTTTCCTTTCCACAAACTGTTATGTGCAGAAGTGATATAGAGAAGGCCAGTAAAGTGATTTGCATAGAACAAAAGCAAAAGAATCACTTCCTTGTACCAAGCAGATTTTGCTGAAGTGATGCAGTAAACATTTAAGTGCTTAAGTTAAGGCAGTACTGCTTATCCTGAAATTCATGAATATCATAATTTTCATACTTACTACACATTATATTCTTCCACTATATTGCATTGTTTCAGATTAAAACAACAACAATAAATCCTGTAATTATTTCCATATTACTTGCATGCTTTTTTCTAAATGCAGCCTCATATAAGTACACTTCATTTATATTCACCATAGCATAGTTAGATCTACATATGCTATCAGGTCCCAAAACAGCACTCAAAAAGGGAATACAGATATCTGAAAACACTTTTAATTAATAACACTGAACACACATATACATACATATATTTCTATGTTTGATATTTATAATACTAGCTTGATTCACTAATGAAACAAAGGAGGCAATACAGTAATTTCTGAACATCTACATCATCTATATTCTTTCCATGCCCTGGTAATCACAACGTATGAACTTAAAAGTGATTCTGTTTACAGGTGTACCAGATGCATATAAATGTTTGTGGATTTTGATGACTAGAACAAACAGCAAAGATAGATTTGGATTTGTGCCTGTCTCTTGTGTATTTTCAGTGTAACCTTGGTCAACTCAGAGAAAATCTACTACTTCATTAGGTGATCCATAAAATGGAATGAGGTTATTAATCTACATTATAATAATGAAGACTATTCTGTTCTCATACTCTGAGACAGTTACTGAAATTAAGGCACCTTAATTTCATACATGCTATTGCAGGGGAATTTCTGCATGGGATACCCATTCCATTAGTGTATGAAAGGGCTGTTAAAACAGCACCAGATAAACTATTCATAGGGAACTTGAATCACCAGAATATTTATTGATTCTAAACAGTTCAGAAACTGTGCAACATATTCTTGAGCACCATCTACTGGTACTAGAAATGGTCAAAAATGTCCATAAAGACATCAACAAATATGACAGTCTTTAACAAGTTGAACTTGTACGTATAAGTAGATGTTCTCAGCACTGTTTCATTTGATGTTGTTCTGATCATTTGGTATTTTGTGATTAGCTTTGTTTTTCTCTTGGCAGGTGGAAGACTCAGATGTCTAAAAAATGGAAATTTGGCCAAAAATTAAAATCTTGGCCCAAATGAAAAATATAATGATTGGGGGCATCCTGCAAGAGTGTCTCCCAACATATATAGTTTGCTTGCTTTTTGTCTCAGGCTTATCAGTTAGTAGACCGCTTTGACAAGCCTCCATCTCCCATATTCCACTCTTTCCTTTCTTTGGGTCAAATTGCAGGTAACTTAAGCAAAAAGCCTTGTGCTAAAAAGGAATGAGCCATCAGAAGTAATATCATGTAATAGTTTGGAAGATAGGTAGATAGACCATCAGATATTTTTAATCTTTATGGAAACATTGACTGTTTAGGAAGAAGATGAATGTGTAGATATCATTCTGATGTTAACCAGATACAGACAGACTATGACTTCACCCACATCTAAGGGTTGGGAAGCCCAAACTGTTTGGACAAACCTAAAAGTCACATCCGATTGTGGTGCAGCAGCATTTATAGCCACAGTCTATTCTCTAACCACAGATGTTTCACCACAGCAGGCAGTTTCACCAAACCAAGCAGAGCACAGCTTTTCTGGCATGGATGCATCTACAGTAAGAGTGTTTCAACAGTTTCACATACATGTCAGGCGTGCACAGAACAGACATAGCTGAAGGGAATATGGAAGGCACAGCTTTGACTCTGTGATGCCTCACACTTTGAGACTTTGTGTGAAGACCAAGCTCTAGTGAGCCTGTGGGGAATGCCTGCAACCAGAGGAATGGCAATTGCTCATGATTATCCACAGTACATGGATATAAACAGCTGGTGTTTCTGCTCAGATGCCAAACTGAGGTAAAGACTGAAGAAAGAAGAGTCCAGTTCAGCGTGACTGAAGATGTGATGCTGTAGCTTTCCTCATTAAAAGTCACTAAAACACAAGAAGAAGATCAGGTTTTAGGCTTTGTTGCTTTCTTATCTTTCCTTTTCTAGTTTGAATACAAAATGAAATATTTCACTGATGAAGTTATGGGTTCAAGTCACAAAAATACTAAATACAGTGACTGTTTTTTACCCCACTCTTCAGTGATGAAGACTGTGATGTGGGAAAGGAAGACCAGATTACACTTCCTTTCTTGGCTTTTCACAGAAGCCTTTGGAGTAGGTAAATATGTTCTGCAGCATGCTCAATGATGCTGTCTTCTCATACTTCAACACTTTTTATCCCTCTACATCTCATTCCTGGTCTGCTCTGTGTGCCCAACTAGCTTCTCATCTTGCTTTCAGCCATTTTATTAGCAGAAAAGCATGGAATATAGTCTACTTTTCCTCATGCTTTTGCACAAATTCACAAGAAAAATACCATAATCTGACTCTATGCAATTAGGAGTTAAATACTCCTGTAATAAAGCTATAAAAGTTTTTGCTTACCTAGTTTCCAAAAGAGGGAATGGAGAGATGAAGGACATTTCCACAAATAATGACAGCAGTAGGAAAAGTTTTGAAGAATATTCTACTATACTCCTGACACAGTGATGTGCTTTCACAACAGCAAGCATGATTCATCTACTTTATGCATCTCCAACTAGTTGTAAAATTATCCCTTCCTTTTCTTTTTTAATGATCTTCTTCATTTCATTATCAAGACAAGGTATCATCACAGGTTTTTTGTTTGTTTGTTTCAGTTTGCTTTTTTTCCTGAACATGTACACCATACCATTTCCAATAACACAGGTTTCTTTACAAGATTTTCTTTCAAAAAGGGACTGTGTACTTCATTAAAGACAAAACAACAAACTCAAATACAATAATACACACACACATACACCAACACAGTAATAGATGAGAGAAAGTCTTCTGTGACAGCACCATTTTCCACTGCTTGGGTGATTAGAGAGTCCAATGCTTTTTATCAAAGACAACCTCTTTCTCACCCTTCAAGCTTTAAATAAGTACTTGTGCTAATTGCAGATAGCAGCAAAATACAGCACCAAGTGTTTCAAAACCGGCATAAATGTGAAAGGGAATAAACAAGCTATCATAGATTAAACGTTGTGGAGTGCTGTTTTTCTGTCACTGTCAGAATGTATAATAAAGAATCCCATGCTATTTTACTGTTTCTATCCTTGTAATGCATGCCGGATACCTATAATTTATGACAAGAGCCATTGCTTCATGAGTTGCACTTCCTTTTAAACTGATGCTGAACTCGTTAGTGGGGTAAATGTGACAGGTTGATAGTGGTTTCTTATCTGCAGGTTAAACATTGTCAGAATAATTCATGGCCAGGCAACTGTTAGAACTGTAATGTTTTTATAATTAGAGCTGGAGTGGACTGTTCACTAAGGATTTGAGCTCCAGCAAACAAGCCCCTCTCCCTCAGTCTGAAGCTCACTGCCTTCCTATCCATCAGATTTCAATGAGGAAATGTTCTGAAACTTGATCTGCTGACCCTGAAGGAAATGTCAAAGAGGTCTCCAGCAATGACAATTCCACCACTGGAAAAAGCCAAGGAAGGATGATTGCACTTCCAATCAACCACAGTTCAGAAATAATGAATCAAGCTCAAAAAACAGGAAAAATTACCTTAAAATCATGACAGTTTTTTGGGGGTACAACATTATTGATATTTTTGTCCTCTAAACTTTAAATAATTAAGATATATTATTTTGAACCTTTTCAGCTATTGATCAGTACCAGAATCTCGATTTTTAGCTCCTTTAGCAAAGGCTGTGCTTGCTGTGAAATCATATGATTTAAAGAGCTGGAGACCTTAAAAAACATACTATGAGACTCATAAAACAGTCACACTTCACTCTACAAAGGTTACAATCTAAATGAGGACTTTCTAATAAAAACTGAATTGCCTGAATTGTTCTATTGGGCTATTATCAGCTTACAGCAACTGAGAGAAGTTTTGTCTCTAAATATTGCATATACTCTGACAACTGTGTGAATACCTGTAACTGGGTATTTTGAGGCATTCTTCAAGAATCAGTCACAGGTAGTTAAGGTACATGTATATCTCAACTCTAGAAATGAGCAAGAAGGCATAAAAATATATTCAGGTTTTCACAGTCTACATTATAATGTTCTCTGTATTTGGTGAATTGTATCATACATTGGTTTAACCCAAAATTTCACTGTTGGAATGTGCAAATATTTCCGAGGGAGTATTTTGTCACAAATGAGTCCCATATCAATAAGATCAACTGCTGTTCTTAACACTGGCCTTTAATGAGTGTAATTGCCATACAAATTTCATGCTTATTTTATTATTTTTGTCCATTCACAAAACATAGAAGGCTCTGAGGCCATGCTTTCAAGGAGTGGCACCCCTAACTTCTGTCTCAAAATAAGACCTAAATAGAGCTGGTCCACAGCAAGGAACCTGCTTCATATCCTTTCTTTCAATGGATGAGTTGGTCTTTTTATTTCCAAATTAAACAACAACAACAACAACAACAACAACAACAATATTATAAAGAGAAAAAAAAAAAGTAAAAAAAGGTTTTGTTTTATTTGTTTGTTGTTGTTTTAATAAATAAGTAAGAAAAACCTATTTACTCAAGGATTATGTGCCTGGCAAAGAGCAAAGTCAGGACATTAACTTTAGAAGAGCATAATTCCAGCTATTTAAAGATATAGTGGATGACATCCCCTGGGAAACAGTCCTTAAGGACAGAGGAACTGATCAGAGCTGGCAACTCTTTAAGAACACTCATTTCAGAGTGAAAGAGCTCTCCATCCCCATGTGTCAGAAATCAAGCAGGGAAACCAGGAAACCAAGATGGCTGTGCAAGGACCTGCTGGTCAAACTGAGGTGTGAGAACGAAATTCACAGGCATTGGAAGCAAGGACATATGGCCTGGGAAGAATACAGGGATGCTGTCCAGATATTCAGGATTGAAAGCAGGAAAGCCAAGGTGTGGATAGAACTGAGCTTGGTAAGGGATGGAAAAAAATAACAAGGGATTCTCTACATACATTGGCCAGAAAAGAAAGGCCAAGGAGAGTGTACCCTTTCTGATAAATGAGAAGGGAGAATTGGTAACAACAGACATAGAAACGACTGAGGTACTCAGTACATCCTGCACGACATCCTGATTTCCAAATTGAAGAGAGAAAGATACAAAGGATGGACCATTCAGTGGATAAGGAATTGGCTGTAAGGCTGCACCCAGAGTGTGGTGGTCAATGGTTCTATGTCCAAGTGGAGGCAAATAGTCAGGGCTCTCTCCTGGGTGTGGTGTTGTTTAATATCTTTATTGATGACATAGACAGTGGGATTGATTGCACCCTCAGCAAGTTTGCAGATGACACTAAGCTGACTGGTGCAGTCAATGCAACAGGAGGAAGGAATGGCATCCAGAGGGACCTGACAAGCTATATAAGTGGGCCCATGTTAACCTAATGAGGTTCAACAAGACAAAGTGCAAGGTGTTGCACCTGGGTAGGAGAAATTCCAGACATGAGCACAGACTGGGAGAACTCACTGAGAGCAGCCCTGCGGAGAGAAACTTGGGGGTTCTGTTGGACAGAACACTCAACATGAGCCAGCAGTGTGCACTTGCAGCCCAGAAGGCCAACTGCATCCTGGGCTGCAACAACAGAGGAATGGAAAGCAGGGGAGGGAGGTGATTGTCCCTCTTTTTTCTGCCCTTGTGAGGCCCCACTTGGAGTGCTGTTTCCAGGTCCCCAGCACAAGAAGGATGTGGAGCTGTTAGAGTGGCTCCAGAGGAAGGCCACAGAGATGATCAGAGGGATGGAGCACCTCTCTTTTAAAGAAAAACTGATTGAGCTGGCAATGTTCAGTATGAAGAAGAGAAGGCTCTGAGGAGAAGTCATTGCAACTTTTCAGTACTTAAATGGGCTTATAAAAAGGTGGAGAGTGACTTTTTACTTGGGCAGACAGTGATAGAACAAGGAGGAATGGTTTTAAAGTAAAAGAGGGGAGACAGATAAGATGTTAGGAGGAAATTCTTTCCTTATAGAGTGGTGGGGCACTGGCACAGGTTGTCCAGAGAGGTTGTGGATGCCCCATCCCTGGAAGTGATAAACACCAGGTTGGATGAGACCCTGGGCAACCTGATCTAGTGGGTGGCATCCCTTCCAATGGTGGGGGGGGTTTGAATTAGATGATCTTTAAGGTCCCTTCTAACCCAATCATTCTATGATTCCATTAAACTCACATGTATTTTGAGTAATGTATGACCACCTATTTTAAGAATAATATCCATGGAAGAGATATGATTGTTATACATATAAAAATCCCAAATGGCAAAATATAATTAAAGCAAGAACTGTTGAGCAAATAAACCTGTTAAATACACAGTATTAGCAGGCAAAATGGCTGTGCATTTATCACTTTGTCACTGTAATTAAACTGACTGTTTCTTTTCATGCATATATTAATATCTTACTAACATTATGGAAGCTGAAATATAAATTACAAAGCACAGACTCAAAGGAAGGTTTTAACCAGACAGAGTACAGTGGTAGCAAGTGTTACATACTTTAAATAAGAAAAAAAAAATAAAATAAAAAAAATAAAATTGAATCTGATTGCTCATTTTACTGGGATAGTCATTTCTAGCAGTCCTGAGAAACCCAATCTCCCTTAAATAGTAATTAATGAAGTGCTGGCTTGGAAAGCCTAGCTTAAGTGGGTTTCAGATAATGTAGGTCAAGATACGCAGCCTGGGATTCTGGAAGTAGCTGAAGTGTGAAACTCACAGGAGATATTCAGTTTATCTTGAGAAAAGAAAGGAGAGGAAAAACTATGTCATTTCTGTTTTCTGTGTAAATAAAGACTACTATTTTAAGGTTGTTTGGATTATTTCAGGAGGCTTCCTTCATCTTCAATTGGCTGGATATGCTTTTGAGTGGGTGTGCTAACAATATTCACAGGAAAAAAAAAAAAAAAAGAAAAAAGAAAAAAAAGTCAGGAAATTTATCCCCATTGGATGAACTTTTCTGAACCTGGAAATGAGCAAAGAGACTTGGAAGTGACTTTTGACCATTTGGCTGAATGATGCCAAAGCCACCTTTAACAAATTGCAATTCTTATGATGTATACAGCATTGCTTGTGTTTTGAGGCTGGAAGGTGTTAAGTACTGTGTTTGGGCCTATACTGTCTTTGGGCATGAGAAATCACTGAGAATGTGAGTTTCAGTTGAAGAAACTTTGGGAGACATTCTCACACAGTATGTCACCCTGAAGGCCCACTTACAGAGGGCTTATTAAATGTGTTTTTGACTAATAGCTGCTACAACCATATTGAAGGCGTAATACATGTTACAAAGGTTTATAGGCATCTCAGAAGAAAATGTCTGTTACTGTTCCAAAATATCAACTGCATTAGCAAATTTATGACACAAAGTCAAGCCTGTGAATATTTAACTGAGCTCTGTTGTGTATATTCAACCACGCAATCGCATCATATTTTTTCATGTTCACCTAGAGTACAGGAAAGAAACCATCCCAGCATGGGAATTAATATTGTATCTACAGTGCCTCATGCACTAACACCTGAGTACAAGACAACATGTAAATATTGTTCCATGTACAGAAATATCAATTTTGTCATGATGTCCAGCATTTTAATATTTTTGCTGTTCCCAAGTATTAATGGCTTGATCTGCCAAACTTCTGTGTTAGAAGAGAACACTGTATTTTACCCATTTAATAACTGAAGAGTTTAGGAACACAAGGGTTCAAGAAAGTGCTTCTTCATTCTTGATTTATAATACCTAAGGTCTAATTTTTCTTATTACTCCACTTTTTATAATATTACATGCCATGATGGCTTCAAAAAATAAAATAAAATTCAGCCATAATACCTCATCACTTTACAGCGTTACCACTGGCACCTGAAACTGAGACCGCAGAAAAATGGGACACAGATAAACAGCCACTCTATGTTTATTTCCATCTGGAAAACCTCCCAGAATTGTGTAAGCTGTATGCTACCAGGAAAGGTAAAACTGTATTTTAATGGCAAGTATTGCACAACCTATGTAACAAACAAAGTCTTGCCATCTCTTTATGCAGTCTTTTTCTCACTCACTTCACACTTTCCAAATTCTGCTGTCAGTGAGGCACAAGTATTCTGGTAAAATTTGTATTCACTAGTCAACTTTTACTTGTTCCCTGAGTAAGTTTTTCTGCCCTATTGAGTGACAAAGATGTAATGCAAAAATACACAAAAATACACACATAAGCAACATGAAGCTTCATAACGACCAAAATGCAAATTACATTGACAACTTCAGGGTTCACATTCCTAGCTCCTGATCACATGATCTTGCAACCTAAATTAAAATCAAGCAAAAATACAAGAACATTATGTCCCTAGTTAAAAATAAATACATAAAACTGCATCAGGTGGAACCATAATGGGACCACAATCTTTTCCTCCATCTCGTTATCTTCTACTGATAAAACAGAGGAACCAAAAGCAATAGGAAGGAGGAAGCTGTTATCTTCTTCACTAATCTGCCCTTAGCAATGGGAGAGGACAAAGTTTGACAGTATGTTTTACAACTATTTGCTTCACAACTTGAAGTAACACTGCAATTCAGGAACATGATATGCTATTCCAAAGCCACTGAAGTACAGAGTAGAAAACTTCCTGCTTTTCTCTCCTATGGCCCTCCATATTCTCGTATCCCTAATATATGTACTATCCATAGTCATCCTTATAGATCTGAGTCCAGTCTCTCTCCCATCCTGCTCCTTGATCACAGAAGGGCAAGTGCAGATGACTAAGAACCTAAGGCATAGCATATTTCTGCCAAACTTGTTGAAATTGCAGTTTTTTAGACCAAACACTTAATCACACTTAGAAAAATCTTCACATTTTAAGCCACTTCTTCAAAGCATAGAGGCACTTTATTTCCTTCACTTTAGACTTTTTTTTTTTTTTTTTGGGGGGGGGGGTTGAGCAATAGTTGTCTGCAAACCAAATATTCTTGTGTTGTGGCACCACAAAGACTGTCATTATTTCAAGAATGCCTTTCTTGGGACCATCAGTGAGACCTAGATAGTCAGGAAGTTCTGTATTAATGAAGAAAACAGGATGCAAAATCAACATTTTTCTTGCTAAGTTACCTAGGTGTTTTTAACAATAGTGTTTTGTTTAGCAAAATATTAAGTTCAAAGAGATTTTATTTATTTATTTTTTTCTCTAGTGGGTTAGTTTATTTTTGTTTTGTTCTGTTTTGGTTTGGTTTTGGCAGGAGGGAGGTCAGTTACTGTTTTTGAAATAGGCTTTCAATTTTCACACTTCATGTTGTTTTACTTCAGGAGTACTCTCACTGAAAGTTGCAAAGGAAGATACTTCATAAGAAATAATATTAAAATCAAGTCCTTAATCCTTGTAGGCAATTATTCATATGTACTGGTATATACATGGGTTCTTTACTAATCTGCAGCTTACCAGAGGTTTGCCTACTATACAAATTTGATGAGAATAATATTTCCAGATTTGATCTATGTGACTGTAGGTCAGGGAAAAAAAAAAAAAAAAAAGCCCTTATCCTTTCAAGTTCAGATCTGAGATTAGTTTGTAGACCATTCTGAAAAGTTTATTAATTTCTGTTAAAATAATTATTAAAAACATCCCACTTTGTAACAAAAACAACAACATAAACCACCACCACCAAAAACAAACACACAACATCTCTTGCCTCATATTTCAAGTAACATATAAGCAGATTTTCAGCTGGTATAAGTTACAAATATATGAAATCCAAAAAAGCTTCATCTGGCCTCTTAGTAGCTCTTGTATTATGTGTGCAGATCTCTGCCACAAAAAAAAGGACTAGCTTTGTTAAATTGTTTTCTTAGATGGATATGCTGTAACCCCCCGTATAACTAAACTAGAAATTAAAGCCTTTTATTTTGTCCAACAGCTGTTTAGCCCTTAGCCTGAGACAGAGTACTAAGGAAGTCAGTTACAGTAGCAGTCGCTATTACAGAAATTGTTCCTTAACTCATGATAATTACCTGGCAGCTTCCTAGTTCTGACCCAGGAGTGATTATGTTAGGTGCTAGTGAACCACTGCTCTTGCCATTCCCGCAGCTGGCTGGTGGATACAGTGCCATGCCCTGGATTATGGTGCAGCTTGGGAAAGCACCACTTTGCAGAGCTGTCAGTGATGTGAGCATAACACAGCAGAACCCATTTAGAAAGAAGAGTGAAGAACTGCCAGAACAGAATTGGTGAGCTTGTGGTTTTCATGTAGAAAATGAAGAAAGAGGCCCAGCCTATCCCCAAGCAGTCGATACCCCTCCCGTCCCCCAGCCAGCCACCCCACATTAATTGTCCAGCATGGTACAGAATGCCCCTTTGGCCAGTTGGGGTCAGCTGTCCTGCTTCTGTCCCCTCCCACCTCCTGCTGTACTCCCAGGCTCCTTGCTGAAGCTGAAAAGTCCTTGACTCAGTGTAAGCACTGCTCTGCAACAATTAAAACAAGTAGGAGACATTTCTTCTCAGAAAGAGCAGTCAGGCATTGGAACAGGTTGCCCAGGGAAGTAGTGGCGTCCCTGTGGTTGTTCAAGGAAAGGTTGGACCTGGTGCATAGGGACATGGTTTAGTGGGTGACATTGGTGGTAGGGTGATGGTTGGACCAGATGATCTTGAAGGTCTTTTCCAACCTGTGTTACACTGATCAGAGGCCAGAGTTTGAGCTGGAAAACGTCATGTGGAACAAGGTAGATAAGGCTGCAATTTGCTAGGTCCTGCATTTTTCTCACCTAACCTTGCCCATAAATGTGACCTAGAAGAAAGCAGGAGAGTTATTCTATCAGGGAGTGTAGCCATGGAACCAGGAATAATGGCTTTGAACAAATGGAGGGAAGATTTAGATTAGATGTGACGTGAGGAAGAAATTTTTCACTCTGAGCACAAAGCACATGTGGGAATTAGGGCTGAAGATGCACCTTGCTTCGGTTCTTTTCCATAAAGAATAAAATGAAATTATCAAAAAAAAAAAAAAAAAAAAAACAGTATTAAAAATAAACCCAGGGCACAGGATGGGAGGTGCAGGACAGTCCTCATGGCCAAGGGGCAGCCTTTCTCTCTGGCAAGCCAAATGGCCAGGGGGATCCAGGCCCAGTAAAGGGGCCCGGGGCCCTCCTCCCCCCCCCCCCGAGTCCTCCTCCATGTCCACGTGAAGGCATCTTCCAGGCTGCTCCCAACACAGCCGTCTTTGGCCACACATGGGCCACTCCATCCCAGAGGCTGGCTGAGGTCACAGTGGCCACCACTGCCTTCCCTTTGCTGCGGGCCCTATAAAACAGGACCCCTGCAGCTGGCCTACCATTCACTGAGCTTCTAGGCCCTCTGACAGCCAGTTTGTGCAGCAGGAAGAAGACTAGAAGCAGCAAGGTGAGTAGCAGGCCTCCTTGGTGTGCAAGGACAGTGATGCAGTCCAGTGAAGCACCAAGAAGGAATGCATCTGACCAGAAGGAGAGGTGTCATGGGCAGAGGGATAGCACTGGTGGCACAAGAGACACCAGTGCCCAAGAGACCTCTGGCGCCCAGCCCACAGACAATTACAAGCGTTACCATCGGCACAGAAACGATGCAGGGAACAGGCAGGACCCTCAAACACTCAGCAACAGGGGGCCTGTGCCTTACCATAGGAGCAATGTTGATGTAGGGTGAAGACAGGAGCATCAGACAGACAGACGTGGGGAGCAGAAGTGTGCCCGTAGTCCAGAGCACAGTGAGGGACCCAGCAATGGCCGTAAACCAGAGGGCAGTGTCGGAGCCATGCATGAAAATCAAACCGACAGTAGCATGGGACTAGGGCATGGACCTGGACAATCCCCTGGTTCTGCACCCTGGCCTGAGAACATTCCAGATGGAAGGAATCCCATTTGGGCAGTCCCAGGCAAGGACTGGCTTAGCCTTCTGCTCAACACCGTGGAGCCCATGGAGCTGTATTCACCAGGTGTGGAGGAACAGATGGAAATGGATCCACCTCTTCCAGAACAGAGCTGGGACTACTGTGGCATGTCTTTGTGCTCTACCATTTGAGAGCACCAACAGCATCACAGGAGTGCCTGGTGAGCCCCCCACTCATTGCTTAGGTTCCATTGCAAGCATTAGCTTGGAGCCACCAAACACCATAGACATCCCGCAGGCTTACCTGTCAGATGTTTTGCCAATAAGCAGCTCTTGCCGATTCTCACGGGTTGTGTGTGTGTTTCTTTTTTCTTGGTGGAAGGGGAGGGTGGAATGGGCTAAAGTTGTGCCAGGGGAGGTTTAGGTTGGATATTAGGAAAAAATTCTTTACCAAAAGGATTGTTTGGCATTGGAATGGGCTGCCCAGGGAAGTGGTTGAGTCACCATCCCTGGAGGTCTTTGAAAGACATTTAAATGTAGAGATTTGTTTATGTTAGGTCAGAGGTTGAACTCAGTGGTCTTGAAAGTGTCTTCCAACCTAGGTGATTCTGTGATTCTGTGATTTACACCCCAATAGTTAGGAACAGCTTTATGGCTTAGTGCAGTAACAGTCTGTAGAAAATATGAAGAAAAACAATTTTATTTTAAAGGTGCTCAAAAATAAATGTAAGGGAAAAATCTTCAGCAGAAATGACAAAATAAGAGAATACCATAGACCACTGGAATAACAACCATGCTGTCAAAACATAGCTAAAGGACCACAGTTTGAAAAGAATTAGAGTATCATTATCAATGACATGAAGAAAAAAAGATAAGAGCAGCTTAACTACTGCCTGTCATTACATGCACCTAGCTCAGCACCCAGCTGAAATAGTATTCAGGCAGCTGCCTGCGGATATACCCAATATTACATGTTAATGTAAAAGTTAAGACTGCCAAGATAGTAGTTGTTTTTTTTTTTTTTTTCTTCCCTTTTCATTTGAACAGAAACACCAGATACTACATTATATATATATATATTACATATATATATATATTTATATTTAATATGGTGTGTATTATGATCACAAAATTAATACAAAATGTTCGGCTCCATGACTGACAACTACTCTATGCTCTATGGCATAGTTAAAGAGGGAATACATCCCACAGGATTCAGCATATTGAACAGGCCTAAAGTTGTTACTAAAAACACTCAGATGTTTCTTTTGGTTAACCTCATCCACATCTTTCCACCTCCCTGTAGGTCAGATTTCTCACCTATAGAATGAATAAAAAGGATGGGTATCCACTTGGCTAGTACAGGAGAGCAATTTAATACCTATCTGTCACAAAGGAACTCTTGTTCAGTAGATTAGGGGCAAAGGCATTTGAAATAACAGATCTGGGTTTTAGCCCCGATTTTACAGTAAATCCACCAGGTAAAAGTGGTAACTGCTTTTTATATTTTCACCTCTTCACTTTCACCCATTGTCTACTACAGAGTTTACTGTCCCTTACTTGGCAATTTCATCTGTCTTTTTTTCTTCTCATGCCTAGTACATGGGAGTACTGTAATAGTAACACTGAGAAGGAAAAGGAAGGAACATCTGTCACTTTAATTTGAAAGAAAAAAAAATAATAAAAGAATGATATCATATGACTACAAAATAATTGTTTTCATTGATGTACTAAATATATCAGACTATAGCCCCACAAATCCTGAAAGAAACGGTAAAAGAAACATGGTGTAAAGTTGAAATGATGTCAGCTTGATAGGCTACCATGGCTCAAGGAGAATTACAGTCTGTCATTCAAAAAGTCTAATACACAGTGGTTAAATGCTAGAAAATATTTATGGAACAAACAGCAGTATTCATAGTTGAAATAAGGAGACTGTTCTAAGGCATGACATAAAACATCATCTGTTGAAAAACTTCAAGTACAGAGCAATCCAAGATAGAATTCTTTGTTTCTCAGGTATGGCAGTCTCTACCATTTCCCTCTGTACATGGATTAAAATGATGACAGATAAAGATCCATTGTCAAAGAAAATGAAGGATCACATTTAGATAAGTAATGAATTGGTTCTGGGCCAAAAAAATATGTCCCGCGCCCTCCCCTCTCCCCACCCTCAAATTAAAAAAAAATAAAATTAAATAAAATTAAATAAAATTAAAAAAAAAAAAAAAAGGAAGATGAAACACAGACTGAAAGACATAGCCATGGCATTTTATCAAGCATTGGAAACTCAAAGTAGCAACACATTTCTATCACTATCAGTAAAGATCACAATTGTGATGGGGTGCTAAGGTGCTGACTCATTCCCCTAGTTTTCAGTAAATACCTTCTGTACCGTACAGCTTTAAGCTATAACAGGTGCATAAAATTATCTTCTTCATTAAATACTGTCTAGTTCATATGCATACAGACTTTCAAGATCTCCTGTGCTAGGAAATAGCTAAGTCCTGTTGCAGTGTTAAAGATTTGCCTTGAAATTCTAACCCTACTGAAATAAATGGGATTTATTCCACAGATTTCAGTAGGGTTTAGATTTCACCTCTGGATGAGAGAATAACCACTTGATACTTCATTTGGATCCTAACCATTCCCTCAACTCGAATAGGATATACAGTATTTCTATGATACTCCTCAAAGCCACTGTTTTTGTTTCAATGTGGTGACAGATGCCAGCCATACTGGAATCTTTTCATATTAACTCTGAGTGAGACATTAGCTTACTGCCCAGAGAATAAACTTTCCATTTCTATTCATGGAGTGCATTAGGGAATGTTTCAGATATGTTTTGCAGGACAACCCCTTTTGTTTTGCTAATAGGGCTCATGTACACACTTCCAGTGGGAAAACATCTGTTTTACAAATCTGTCCTCCTTGATATAGCTGGATTCAAGCTACAGATTTTGGAACCACATCCAAATATTCCCAACGTTCAGCAATATTTGGTCGGGGGGTGAGGCAGAGGGGAGCAGGAGGAGGAGTGTGTAAACTCCTCCTTTTTTTTCTTTCATTATAAAGAAATGGGCTACATTCAAGATTTAGGCTTCCTGAACTTTCAAGGACACTTTGGGATTTCCCCTTAGGTCCAGCTCTTCTTCTCAGTTATGAACATAGTCATCTTGAAGTTGTTTTCGGCAGGCAAGCAACACCTGTCCAGGGTAACATAATATAAACACATATCAATCAGGGGAACTGCACTCAAGAAAGACTGAGGTGAGATCAAAAGTGACTCACTAAATGCCTTCAGTTCATCTGCCAAAAAAATTAACAAACTTCTGCCTCACTGCACAGCTCAGGCAGGCAGCACAACAATATCCATAACAAATCCAAGGTTTCATTTTTACTTTTAGAACAGAGTATGTCAATATGCATCCAAGGGTTGTCATCTTTCACATATTCTTACTGTTTTTTTAAATGTTGGAGTTAGTTTTAAATTTAATAATAAATGGGAGATAATAATCTTGGAGGATTTTTTTTTTAATACAGTTTTTGTTTTCACTTCTTAAGAAAATAACTGTCATCCAACAGAAACAATCAAGAAATAATGCAAGGAAACTGCAAAGGAACTCCGTGAACTTTTTAAGTGAGGGACTAAAGTCTTCTAAAACATCTGCTGCTTGATAGAATTTATCAGTTCAAAGTTTCAAATGTCTGCTCCTGAAAAAGATATATGACAGATGTTGCTGTTCATTATCTCATAAAAAATATGTGAGTATACAAGAGAGAGAAAAGGAAGGAGACAATGGCAGCAAAAAGTTTTCTGAAGCTATTCATGATCCTCCTGGACTCAATATTGAGATTTATCCCAGTGGAGGGCCCGCACTGAAAGTCACAGATTCAGGTACCTAAATAATTCAAACAAAAACTAAGCAAATGAGCTGTCCAAACAGATTCAAAAGCCAAAAATACCACCTTGAAATAACAAATAACCATAGCTGATTACTGTCTACACTTGCTGAGCTCCCTAATTGATAACCTAAGAATTAAATAGTGCTTTAAATCTTCATTAGAATAGACACCAATTGCCAACGATCAAAATAATGCAAATAATAGCATTAAATATTTTATCTATCTGTAACACTTGACACAAGAGAAACCACTAAAAGGGAAGCTCAAAGACCACTGAAGTTGATGAAGCCATAGTTATACAGATCTGTTTCCAACTGAACCAGTCTCTCTCCTACCTCCTCCTACTGCTGTTGTCTTTCACTTCTTCCCCCATGCCACATGTGCTAGCACAGCTATGTAACTGTATATGGTGAAATGGCGCAGGGGAAAAAATCTGAGAAAACTTTTTTTTTTTTTTTTTGCCACCTACTTCTTTACTAACAGTGAGTAGGAGTGTGAGTAGATGATAGAAATAAGCAGGTGCTACCTAGGACAGCAAACACCAAATGGCAGCCAAAAGGTATTTCTATAGCCAAAGTAAGCTTTGGGCTAGGTCTTGTCTCTGTTAACAAAGTATATGCTACACAGGTATTGACTTTCTCCCCACTTAAAAGAGAGAGCCTAGTCCAGATCCCTTTACCTGGCAGCAATAAGTGATGCCAGCAACAACCATCCCAGTATATTCTGTAGTTTTTCCTCCCCAAATTTCACAGCAATTTATATTATTTTCTGGGTGACATAAAACCAGATTAGTTGTCCAAATATTCTGCATCATTTTTATGCCATACATGACATGTAAAACACTGTTCTGTAAAGCTGTAAGAGAGAGACACCTTATACATTGCACAAATGAACAGTCTGTATAACAGAAGTTGTTCACCATTGTCATATCACCCTTTTTTAGGAAAGAGCAAAAAGCTCAACTCCTCCTCCAGCTCCTGTCATAAAAATGCTGCCATTCTAAAATACCCAGGGTATTCTCAAAATTGTGCCTGTTGCAGAACACGCTTTTCTCTGAGACGGGTGGCAGCCAAGTGCCTCAGAGGCAGGCTACAGAAGTAGATGGGACACTTTGATTTACCAGAATTCCCTTGGTTTAACAAACTGATCAAAGAATCCAATTTACTTCTGACTTTTATGGCAGGACTTCAGTGCAATACTTTGGCATGTCTCAGACTGTGGCACGAGAAGGCAAGTGTGTGAAGCAGGTGGTTCACCTCACTCATCATGAGTCCATGATAGATGAGAGGGGAGGCTGCTCTTGAGAAATCTCTTGTAGCCTGGCAGCATTTCAGTCCACTTCAGTGTTTCTTGTAAAGATCTTGCAGGATTTAAGCACTTAAAAAAAAAATCTTTGTTGCCCTTAAAAAAAAATAATAAAATAAAAGATCTTTCTGTGTGGACTTTGACCTATAGCTCAAGAGATTATGATAGCTATAACCAGAAGTTACTTCTGGTCACTTCTGGTGGAGTTCATTCTGAGCCAAGGCTCTTGACATACAATCTAGAAGAAAACACACAGTAAGCAAGATTTTAAAGGACTGTTAGGTAGATTTGTGGATATTTTGCTTAGAAACAAAACTAATGTCATGTATTTATCTTCCCTCGAGTTGACACAGGGCACTGACATCCCAGAGAAGCCAAGGGTCACTAAAAATTTGGCATATAGCACCATCTTCACAAGACTTTACTGATGATAGAGACATTCTGAGCATGCCTGTCTATCACTTTGGGGTAGACATCTTTATGTACCAGACAAGATGGATCGTTTTACATCCCAATATTTAACTACCTTTCTACTATTGAAAGAAGATGCAAGAAACAGAATAGTAGAAGACTCAGCCTGCTCTGTCAATATAAAGGTTCTGTTGATGACTTTGGGCTGGTAAGAAGAAAAGCTTTGAGACCTCTGTAACTTGCAGTCTTAAAAAAGAAAAGGGTCAGTGACATATTCAACATTGTGCCTATGTAAAAAAAGGGGGCCAACAATCAAAATAATTAAAACTAATCAGCATTTATGCTGGCAACAAAGAAACTAAAGATTTAATGGATACATTGAAGAGACCTTCAAACCTAGGGGACTATACTCCTTTATTAAGCAGTATACACTAGACTATGGAAAAAGGAGGGAGTCTGCCAATGAAAGACTTGTTCCTTATGTCACACTCAGAAATTATTATGGAAAAACATATGAGTTTTTGATCTGTTCTTCAAAGACTATGAAAAGGACTTTTCTGGTGGTGACAAAAAGCTTTCAGTTCCAACAGCACTGCATACTATATCAGCACTCAAAATAAAACAACGTTTTCCTTCCCTTTAAATATTCATGAGCTAAGACAAACTAGTCTGTCTTCAAGCTGGAATGGAGAGGAGAAAAATGGCTCTACCTCAATTTGCAGGTCCAAAACTGAAAAACAGTTAACTTAAAAAATAAATAAATAAATAAATAAAAAACAGTTAATTCAGTTAACTTAAAAAAAAAAAAAACTTTTTAACTTAAAAAAAAAAGCATGGCTAGTATAGGCTAGTATTCAGGGTGGGGGGAGGGGAAAATATATTTTTTCATAATTTAGGTATTTAGGTTTCATTTGAAAGGCACCAAAATTAATATAATCTTCCATAAATGACAAACACCCTGAAACTGGCAGTTGTTGAATGAGGTTGATGTCCCGTGAGATTTACAACTCAAAATTATGAAATTTCCTAGCAATCACAAGGGAAATTAGAAGTTTCCCAAATCTGTTAATGAAAATGGTAATCTTGATATTGGCAGTGCTCACAGGGCACTTGTTTCTCAGACATGTCTACAAGTTATCTCTATATTAGGACTTAGTGCAGACCAATAGAAGGAGATTGCAGAATCACTCAGTGCTGAGAACACACAGTATATATATTTGAAATGGTTTTATCTTGAATACTTACTCTTGTGGATTGAACTCCCACTAGTGATTGAAGGAGGTTATATGTACTCATTGAATACTTTGGTTTAGTTTAATTTGACATAGTGGCTATGGAAACTCACTTCTAGCAGGTATGCTTCAGGCAGACAAAAATGTTCATGCAGATACCCCTCAGACAAAGAGGAGGAGGAATAATTTTGATTAGAGAGGAAGGATAAAAACATAGGGTATCCTAGCTGTGTGGTTTTATTCAGATGGGCAGCTCTGCCTTTTCTTTGAACTGAAAAGTTTTTCAGGATGTTTGGAGGGGCTGGGAAAGAGCAAGAGAGAAGGGAGAGTAAATTGCATTTAGACTTTTGTTGATTCTGCAGTGTCCATTGAAGAATGTGCCTTTGTGGCGCAGCTTGTCTGGCCCTCTAAAAGATCGTGGACTTACTCATCAACACAACCCTGAAGTCCACATAATATGATAGAATCACAGAGTCATAGAATAATTTAGGTTGGAAAAGGCCCTTAAGATCATTAAGTCTAACAATCTACCTATCACTACGAAGTCCACTACTAAACTGTGTCCCTAAATGCCACATCCACACATCTCTTAAATACCTCCAGGGATGGTGACTTCACCACTTCCCTGAGCAGATGGTTCCAATGCCTAGTCACTCTATCCATGAAGACATTCTTCTCAATATACAATTTGAACATCCTCTGTTGCAACTTAAGGCCATTTCCTTTTCCTTGCATTCTATCATTTGGAACCTGAGACTGAGGTCCTCCTTACTACAATCTCTTTTCAAGCACTTTTTGGATAGTAATGAAGTCTCCCTTCAAGATCCTCTTCTTCAGACTAAACAGACCCAGTTCCCTCAGCTGCTTCTCAGAAGTCTTTCTTTCTAGTCCCTTCACCAGCTTTATTGCTCTTCTCTGAATGAGTTCCAGCAACTCAATATCTTTCTTGTAGTGAAGGGCCCAAAACTGAACACAGTACTCGAGATGAGGTGTCACCATTGCCAGGCACAGAGGCAATAACTTCCCTATAACTTCCCTAGTCCTGCAGACCACACTATTTCTGACACAAGCCAGGATGCCATTGGCCTTCTTGACCACTGGTGGTTCATGTTCAGCTGGATATCAATCAGCATCACCTGGTCCTTCCATCCAGGGATATTGCACAGCTCATGCCCACAGCCTGTGTGTTTAGAAAAAAGATTTTTTTATGGCATTCTGGGTAAGCTAGGAATGTGAAGAGGTTCACCTTCCCTGCAGCATTTCAGCCTTTCCATGCTCATCCAAGTGAATCTCAAAGGTACACAGTCCTGCTGTTTGCCCACAGTAGGAAAACTCCATTAATACTGAAATCAAGGGAAGGACAGGCATCACTGATTTATTTGAGCCTGATCTTCCCTTACCAGAAGAGAAGTTTTGCAAAGCTGAAGGTTAAGAGGTTATTTTTCTATACACTCAAACATATGATTCTTCTCATTCATAGAGAAATAGAACTACAAAAAATTAGTATGGCAACTGAGGCTGTCAGTGTTTTCTGGGTGTTAGTTGGGAGTCCTGACAAGCAAAGCAAATCATCTTATTTCATCCAGAGTAGGAATAACAATGTAAAATAAGCACATGAACAAATACAGATGAGGCTAACTACTTGGGTCCAATCCAAAATTCAAGTAAACCAAGGCAAGACTTTCATGGACAGACGTATTCTGCCTTTCTTCTCCTGCATCAGTGGAAACAATGTAATTAATGATTGCTGGAGAATTTGTGACTTAATTATAAATCACTGTCTGTCTGACTTTCCCTCCTGAATCATTTCTTACTGTAAGCTAAAATCTTTGTAGATAATTGCCATTCATGAATTCTCTGGTAATACAGTTTTTGAGGTTGATACCCTACCCCGATAACTTGCTGTCTGACAGAGAAGATAAGCCATTTTTTCCAGATCATTAATATTTGTGGAAATTATGTTAATCAGTACCCGGACTGCTTTGTAAAAATTGAATTTATTTATTGTAAAAATTGGTTTAATATGAAAAATCAATCAGAGAACGCAAGCACAATAGCAATATCTGACTTAATTGCACAGCAAATTTTCTCAGAAAACAGCAAGAATTCTGTTATCTTTCTCTGATACACACAGTACAGCTGGCTGGAAAAAAATCAGCAAAATGTCTTTCTATCTGGAATTGTGAGGTTACCTAAAATGAGATATTTTGTCTTTGAGAAAGTTTTCAAAAAAAAAAAAACAACTTCCAATTCAACCTGTTCAGAATGGCATGTTTCATTTTTCTCTCCTGAAAATATTTATTGATATTTTCTATATTACAAAGCAAAACAACAAAGTAACATTTTGGTTTACATTCTTTTAGCAATTAAACCCCAAATTGTTTTTAGAAATTAAAAAAAAAAATGCTCTTACTTTCGTTTTTTTCCTGTTCCGAAATAAAACAAACATGAAAAGCACAATAAATTGAAAAAATCAGCTACCACTGAGGTTTCTTGATTCCTCTGATCAATACAGTATGCTTTTTGCACTCTGTCAAGTATTCAGTAAAGATTCTTTCAAGAGATTACCCCCACAAAAATTTCAGTGGTGACCACAGTGCTTTTGCACTCTGGATACTCATGTTCTTCTTCCTGCTACATCTAATCCATAGCTTGCAGATGGACTTCTCAGATGGGAAAACAAGCTCTGGCTGTCTTTAGGGTTCCCAAATTGCTGCATTATTATTATGTCCTAGAAATATTTTCCACATTCTGCCTATTAAAATATAAATGTATTTTTTTATTAATTTAACCTCAGTCTTACAATTCCATCTGATTCTGCATTTTCTGTCAGATGTAACATGTGGTTGCAAGAACACAGATGTTATTGGACTTTCATCTTTCCACAGCCACTGTCATACATTTTGTTTTTTTTCTGTCACACCTCACAGCTTCCAAGACAGTCAAGGCCCAAACTAGAGTTGAAATGCTACATTTCTTCTTCACATAAGATTATGCAGAGCCCATACAGGAAGCATCAACATATCCTTCCCTGCTGTGCAATTGTGACAAACATATAGACAGCTTTCTAAACAAACTGAGACAGTAAGAAAGGCATTTTCAGCATTTCTGTAACTTGCAGGACTCTGCTGACCACAGGATTTCATTAGGAGACATACAGTTGTAGGCTAGAGTGGGCACTGTATTCTGGCAATCTATATACTACCAGCAAAAATTTCAAAGATGAGAGCTACAAATATTAGAAATGCTGTGTAGCAGGGCAGGACTTTACATCACTAAGCCATTTAAGGGGCAAGACTTCCCATGGCAACAGCAGTGAGAAGGAAGGACAATCAAGTGTAATGAATGTCAGCTTGTACTACCAGTTGAGCTGTGACCACACAAACTGGCTGTGACCAGGTACCACTGGCAACTGCACAGGTATCAGCTCAGCTTGTTCTTGTTGTAAGATTGCGTAACTCACCTTTAATTTTAACCTCATCTTTCATTTTAATGACCCACAAATCACGTATCAGAATCCTAAACTGTGTTTCATCCTTCTCTCATCTAATATTTCCTTTGTGACCTTTGGTGAGCTATTTCATTTTTGCTTTATCACAGATCCCCATCTATAAAAAGGGGCCAGCACATTCTTGTTATGTAAGAAAGTTCTCTGAAGATACACACCCAACTCAGTGCAAGGCCACAACACTAACAGCTGGACAAACCAGGCAAGAAAAGTCGGTAAATATGAGACAGCTAAAATGATTTGCTAAATGTTTTGCTGCACATTAAACCATGATTATTCTTCAGGGCGGATGCACTATGAATTAATAAGCAGTGGATACCCTTGTCAGAATTTCAATAATTAATATCACTTCATAGTTTAGAGTAGGACAAACTCGGGGAAAAAGAAAGGCAAGAACACACATTCATGCATTTATTTGCACATGTAAGTTCAGGTGCATGTGAACAGCTCATTTTTATTTCCAGGTGCAAAATTATTTTTGTGTTGAGGCTTACAAGTCAGGAAATTTTGCACATTTAACAAGAGTGGAAAAAAGTTTTGATTTCATGTTAAATATTTCATGAAACAAAGACCAGATGTTTGCCTTAGCTCCTGTTTTCACTATGCCTTACTTTCTCAGCTGGAGTTATTAATTATACCTTTTATTTTCCTGCTGCAGCTCTTAACTCCAAAAGATTAAATGGCTTGATTAGCACTGTTTAGCTTTTCCTAGGTGGCTTATCAAATGTCACATTTAACATTCCGGCACTTCACAGATGAACCTGAATTCTTGCAACTTTGAAGAAATATGTGGGGGGTTTTTTGTTGTTTTTTGTTTGTTTGTTTGTTTGTTTGTTTGTTTTCCCAGAGAGCTATAGAAGGGCATTTGTTACATCTTTATGAACAAATCATATTATTGGACATTTCTGTTTATTCTTTAGCACATTCTTCAGCACATTCTCACAAACACATAGACTGTCCTAGACTGTATATTACTTATATACAGTCTTTTATAAATGTCTCATGGATTTTTATTTTTTTATTTTTTTTCAGAAAAACAGTAACCGGAAGGGCTGCAGAGATTTGTGGAAACCTTGGAGTCAACAGATTATTCTCACATGATTTTTCTAACTCTTCCACATTCTTGGAGGTATATAGAAAAGAATACAATGAAGCACACAGTTCTTCAGTGGAGAAAAAGCACTAGATTTCTCATCCTGCTACAGTTTATATGACTGTACCTATGCTTATAGAATAGAATCAATAATGTACCATAAGAGACCTTTAATGCTCCCCCATTAGTGAGCTCCAAGAATCCTGCTTTAAAACCTCCTGACACTCAAACCCTAAAGCTCTCTAACTCAATTGAATCTCAAGCCAACATCAGAAAAAGGCCATCCCAATGTTTTCATTGGATTAGTATCTAATGCCAAAAGGCTGGAGTGGGGTTGATGCAAAATAAAAAGCAGCTACAACCTTAACTCACAGGGTGTGAGTTAAAATGGTTGCAAACAGTGTTCTCCCTTCTCCCTCCTACCCTTATTGTCTAGGGCTAACATAGGTAGCTACCTAGGTAGCTAAAAGGGCTGTCAATAAAATAATCATCATCATCATCATCATCATCATCATTATCATCATCATCATCTCAGATCAACTTTTTTTTTTGGATTCTAATGTTTTAAGGACATTTTTTAAATGTTCGAAAATTTCATCTGGTTTCGCTCTCCAAAAAAACACCAAGATGACTTACCCTGAAGAAAGAGAGATTACACAGATTCCAACCATTAAAGTAGAACACAATAAGAGGTGAAGCCTGAACACTAACATGATCCTCTACAAAGACAGAGGTCCTACATAATCAATGAAAACTGTGCCTGTGCAGATGGAGCCAGTGTAAACCCAGTTTGGTCAGTTTTTACAAACAGATCTTTGAATTCAGAGACATCTGGTCTTTAAAAAGCAGATTTTGTATTTTTTCCAATTTGCATTCACATGCACATATAAATGCTCACAGAGGAGGGGCTACATCAGCATCACAACAGAGCGCAGTGGGGAGGGCACTGCATGGAGTTTGCCGGATGGAGGAGCTCAAGCTATAAAGCTACAAGCAGCAAAGTCAAATTGAGTTAATTAGACGGAGACCCTCTTTCATTCTTTGTGCCACATGCACACATCCTGCACACCTGGGCATGGGGCAATAGCGATTCCCAATGTTTACATACATATGCCAGTAGCTCTTGCCATTGGCACAACTGTAGTAGCAAGAAAGATTCAAGAGAATTTGCAAAACCTTACATGATTTTTGTCACTGATTACCCCTCACCCCACTCCCTGCTGTGGTCTCGCACTCTGGTTGTTTTCCCATTCATTCCATTTACTTCCAAACTGGCCCCCCTAAGCCCTGAACAAACAAAACCAGATGTGGGGACTGCTATTTTGTGTCACTGCAGCAGCCCTTTGTTTTGCCTTGTTTGTTTAGCTATAGTTTGTAAGAACTTTGGGGCAGAGTTCTCGATTGCTCTTTGTTTACATCTCATCTGCAAAAGAGCCTCCTCCTTCGTGGGCTCTTGCACTCTACCACAATAAAGATTACTATTAATAATATGACCTTCAGCTAGCTGGAATGTATTCAGCAATTTAAGGCATTGACATTGGAGAAATCCTTATGAATGCCTGAGATCATATAACCCTTCCATTTGTTTTCAGGCCTATCTCCAAGCTGTGGTTAAGTAGCTATCATTTCTAACATTTGCATTCCTCTTACCCCATAGTGTGTGTGTGGGGGGGTGGTACTATCATAATTATACTACATTCTTCTGGGTTCCATAACGAGCTATTATTTTGCTAATGGAATATTCAAGCAGTCTGCAGTAATTTATCAAATAGTCCCAAGTCCCATTTTCTCTGTGTGAATCTTTTTGTTCACAGGTAAATTGATGTGTGGGGGGTTATCAAGGCTTTTTTGTAATTCAAATTAACCATTCCACCCCCCTCTCTGAAAAAAGATCGTTAGACACAGAATGTTATTTTTTTTTCCTAATGATGTTTAGAATTAGAATTGTGCAGGCTTCCTGTGAGTGGCAATTTCTGCATTTTAATTCATTCTTACAGTGTTTTTGCATTTTAACGCCTAATTTTGAAAATTTGCCTAAATTAGAGGGAACAAAATGTAATTCCATCTCTCCTTACACCCTTACAACTATTGTCTGCATCACTGTCAGATTAAACTGCCAGCAGTGCATAGTGCCATTGAATTGGAGATGAGAGAGAAAAAACACCACCCCCTTGGTTTATTTTACTTATAATAAAAAAGCCAGAACCCAAGAGCAGGATGTATACATAGACCAAACTGAATACATACAAAACCACACACTGTATATCTGTATGTTAGAGGAAGAGGAAAGGAGTGTATATTTCCTTACTACAGTTTTGAAATGAATGGCTAGCAGTGTCAGTGGAGAGTTTTGGAGAAGAATCACAGAATGGATGAGACGGACTTCTGGAGATAACCCACAGTCCAGACTCCATCTTTGAGCATGATGGAAGATGACACAAAAGTAGGAGGAGTGGTTGATACACAGAAGGTTGTCCACAACAGCAGGTTGTTGCTCATGACTTTGCCCAGTTTTGAATATTGCCATGGATGGAGACTGCAAAACCTTTTTGGACAATTTGTTCCAGTGTTTGTCCACCTTCGCTGTTAAAAATGTATTTTTGTATTGTTTAAATTGAATTTCCCCTATTCCAATTTGTGCTCATTGTCCCTTATCCTGTCACTGGGCGCCACTACGAAAAGGCTTCATCTTTTTAGACCCCCCCATAAGATTTTTATATTCATTGATACAATCCCCCAGAGCCTTCTCTCCTTCAGGCTGAACCATCTCAGTTCTCTCAACCTCTCTTCATATTTCAGATGCCCTAAGACCTTACACATCTTTCTGGTTCTTTGCTGGACCCAGTACAGTATGCCTGTGTCTCTCTTTGTCCCTCTTGTGCTGGGAAGCCCAGAACTGGACCCAGCATCTCATTCTAGAGACATGTCACCAGTGATGAACAGAGGGGAAGGATCAACATCCTTGACTTGCTGGCAAAGTTATTCCCAATGCAGCCCAGGACACAGTTGGTTTTATTTGCCACAGGAGCACATTGCTGGCTCATGGTCAACTTGGTATCTTGCAGGACCCCTAGGGCACTTTATTTGCCAGGATACTTTCCAGTCAGTTGGTCCTAGCCCATCCTCACACATGAAGTTATTCCTCTCCGGGAGCAGAACTTGCCCTACTTCCCTTTCTTGAACTTTTAAAGTTTCACACATTTCTCCAGTCTTTTTAGGTCCCTCTGAATGCCAGCAAAACCACCAGGTACATCAGCCATTCTTCACAGTTTTGTGATGTCTGCAGTCTTGCTGAGTGTACACTCTGTCCCATCATCCATGTCATTAAGGAAGAGGTGATATAATAACACTGGCTGTAGGATTGGCTCCTGGGATACACCACTAGTGACTGGCCTCTAGCTGAACTGTGTCACCAGTCACAACCTTCTGAGACAAGCTGTTCAACATGTTTTCAGTCTACATTGGAGTCTATTTATCTAGTCTGTACTTTGTTTATTGTCTATAAAGATAGTAGGGGAATCACTTTGATATGTTACAGAGAAAATGAAAAGGAAAAATCATATGGAAAGATTATTGCCTTCATCTGCCCCTACATGAGTTTTGTTCATCTCATCTTTTTAGAGCCTGGCCTTCACCACAATTATAATATGTGGGGTCTCAGCTTTTCTGGGGATCTGCTTCAATAAAGTACATCGCACATGCAGTGCTTTGTTTCTTTGGACCATGGAGTTAATTTTCCTTTGCATTCAAACTGCACATACTGCCATGAGGTTGCATTCCACTTAGGGTCTTGGAATACAAAAGCCAGTTTACTCTCTCTCTTATAGAAAAGCCAGCTCCCTCTCCTTTATTGTGGAGTGGAAAACAGAATCAGCTAGCAAACAGTTTTAAGATTCAGTTCATCAAGCATGAAAACAGAAAATCTACCAACCATCAGATTTTTCATCCCTGTCCTTTTATTTTGGGCCAAAATTATATCCTGCAGGGAAGGTATATAATTGATGCATTACTTGGGGACAGGGGAGGCACAGTCTTATTTGTGACTAGATGATCTTTTCTAATGAAAACTATTCTATCATAAAAGATTTCCAACTTGCTTTAGTAGATTATCTGTCATAACCTTAGCTTGGGCAGATACTGAGACTGGTATCTTTTGAATGTGCTGATCTGTTCTACTATTTTTATCAAACATGCTGTTAACTTCTTTAAGTACTCTGCTAAATGAAGTAAGTAAGATTCCAAATAATAAAATAAGTTGAACTTCATCAATTACTGACCAACCTCTCTAACCTTTGGTTCATAAACTTGGAATAAAGTGTTTTCTTCCTTCACCTGATGGATAGTCACTGCAGACAGGGTAGTGTGAGTTGCTCCTAGCCAAGTACAGACCTCTCTTCCAGTCATCTGTATCAAGAACTCACATTAGATTCTGCATCCCTTAGATGTATGCATGCCTACCGCAAAGCCTCTTGTGGGGTGGCCTTATAGATGAGGTATTCTGATGGGATAACACAAAAACAAACAGGTTAGATATTCATTTTAACCTATGTTAACACTGATGGTATTAACCACACTGTTACTGGCAAAGGGAGGTAGGGAGGTAGGCAGGAATTTGCAGCTAAGCTAAGATTCCTACCAGAAGTAAAGCCAGCATGGCAATGTGTAATGCTCAAATTTTAACCATGAAACGACATTCTGCTATATTCTGAGTGAATCTCTTGCAACTCCCTTTTTTCGTAACTTCTATCTTTGAACATATGCTAGAGCTTATGCTATTGTAACACATTAGCTTTGAACCATATCATTCCCATTTATAAATATGTTATCTGAAGTGGTGAAATGCTGGGAGAATGTTCCATTGCCACATTATTCACTAGACATAAATATTCTGAAGTTGAGCATCACTGGCCACATTTTTAGTTGAAGAAAGTTGTTCAATTTAAGCATTTGGTTCGTAAATAAAGCATAAATGTCTTAGAATGCTGTCTCTTGTCAATAGCAGTTTAGGGTAAATGGAAGCTAAATTCTCTGTTTCCAGAATATTTAATGGCATTAATATTATAACAAAATTCACTTGTTTGCATAACCCACAGTCTAGAGTGAAGGTTGCCATCACTGAAAACATGCACCCTTGGCTTTTAAAACAAAATCTGAAAAAGTATATATTTTTTTGAGGCTTTTCCTCTGGTTTTGTACTTGCTTATTTGAAAATGTGAGGTTTGGTATCAATTTTGCTGGGACAGATAAAGGAATTAAAAAAAAAAAAAAGTTAATATTTGAAACTGGAAAAAAATTTAAAAGTGTCTTGCCACTGTTTAAAAAAGCTGCACAAGTTTTATCTACTCTATGTCCAAAAGCTTTTAAACTTTAAAAGTTTAAAATGTTTAAAAGTATTTAGCTTATGAGCTCTGTATAGGAAGCCAGATCTCCAGTACATCTTTTGCTGGCAAAGATCAGTTGGTCCAGGGTTTCTCCTCTTCATACTATGACCAACATACAAGAAAAGGTTTATATTAAGATATGCTATTAAAAGCATATTTTGGCTAGCACAACTGCATATGCTCAGCGGAATGGTGGGGAAGCTTGAATACGTCTTGGCAGTGCTGGGCCTTTGCCTGTGTAATAACACTCCAAATGTTAAGGCATTTGCCAGCATAACATACTGATACAACTATTCAGACCTAGAACTAAACTCAGCCGATGGGCTGAGGTCAACTGCATGAAGTTCAACAAGGCCAAGTGCCGGGTCCTGCACCTGGGGCACAACAACCCCAAGCAGAGCTACAGGCTGGGAGAGGAGTGGTTGGAGAGCTGCCAGGCAGAGAAGGACCTGAGAGTGATGGTTGATAGTCGGCTGAATATGAGCCAGCAGTGTGCTCAGGTGGCCGGGAGGGCCAACAGCATCCTGGCTTGCATAAGAAACAGTGTGGCCAGCAGGGCTAGGGAGGTGGTCGTCCCCCTGTACTCGGCTCTGGTGAGGCTGCACCTCGAGTACTGTGTTCAGTTTTGGGCCCCTCGCTACAAGAAGGACATGGAGGTGCTTGAGCGGGTGCAGAGAAGGGCGACGAAGCTGGTGAGGGGCCTGGAGAACAAGTCCTACGAGGAGCGGCTGAGGGAGCTGGGCTTGTTCAGCCTGGAGAAAAGGAGGCTCAGGGGTGACCTTATTGCTCTCTACAGATACCTTAAAGGAGGCTGTAGCGAGGTGGGGGTTGGTCTGTTCTCCCATGTGCCTGGTGACAGGACGAGGGGGAATGGGCTTAAGTTGCGCCAGGGGAGTTTTAGGTTAGATGTTAGGAAGAACTTCTTTACCGAAAGGGTTGTTAGACATTGGAACAGGCTGCCCAGGGAAGTGGTGGAGTCACCATCCCTGGAAGTCTTTAAAAGACATTTAGATGTAGAGCTTAGGGATATGGTTTAGTGAGGACTGTTAGTGTTAGGTCAGAGGTTGGACTCGATGATCTTGAGGTCTCTTCCAACCTAGAAAATTCTGTGATTCTGTAAATACAAGTGCAGTTTAGTAAGACAGGAAGATATGACATACTTACAGGAGGTGTTTGGTAATTTATAGGGACACATATTCTTCCTTATTTGTGGTAAAATAAAACAGAACAAGGGCTTTAGGGGAGAGAGTGAGAGAAGATGATATTTTTCTCAACAATATGATGCTCTTTTCAAAAATAATTTACACTACTGCAAGAGCAAACAAGAGCGCACTATGTGCACACATGATACTGCCTGTCTCTTCTTCTGTTTCAGCTGATTAGGACCCTACTCCTCAGTTCACTTGGTCACTTCAGATTTTCTAAGGAAGAATCATATAAGTTTTGCTTCAGTCCTTAAATGTAAATGGGCATGTGTTCACACAAAGAGGAAGGATAGTCCTATGATAAGGGCACTGTCCCTTGGAAACCAAGGTTACAGTTCCTGCTTTGCTACTGACTTCTGCTTTCAAAAAGGTCATTAACTGCATATCTGTGAACACAGAGCAAACAAAACTCCCCTTTACAGGGGGAAAAAAGGAAGAGTAAGAATTTTCAGGTGCTCATCCATATAGATAGGTTAAACTTGTAGAGATAGACTGCCAACTTAGCATTCAATTAACCATACTTCAAATGCAGACATTTAGGGCCACACTCAATACTCTGTACTTCTGCCATGGCTGACACAACGGCACCTTGATCTCATTTGTCTGATCCATGTCTGCAACATAATTTATCATCCCTACTTTTACTACCTCAGCATTCTTTTTTTGAGGCAAATAAGTTCTGCATCCCAGAAGCACTTTATATATGCAGTGAAGTAGGTCTTCATCTTATATCTTATATCTTCACTGCTGATATTCTTCCATCTTATATCTTCACTGCTGATGTAAAGTGTTTTCATTAACTAACATGGAAAAGAAGGCTGAAACTGCTTGCCCAGTTAATACTACTGCATAGACTTACACTTTCTGAGAATCCACTCCATCTTTTCAAGCCAATCATTGGTCATATGTGATCAGAAAGCCCTTCCTTGAGTACAAGAATGAGTGGAAACCCTGAGGATTCCATACCATATTATTTTAATAATGCAAGAGCTTTCTGTGATTAACAGAGGCCACATATTTGCTGTTTTTTGCTCTGCTCCATCACACATGAATGAACTAAAAGCTATCTTCTAGCAGAAGGAGATGGAAAAAAATCTCTTGAAATCACTTGAATGGCAGAGGCTTCACTAGCACTTCCACATAGATACACTGTACAAACAAACATACTCAGCTTTTGTGACTAACAATGGTGTCAATGGTGAAGGCAATTTCTAAAAAGAGGCGTATCACTGCATTTTTTTTTTTCAGAGACAGGATCCTGCAACACTCCTGCTTCCATGGCCTGCCTGTTCATGCAGAAGGCATGAGTTCTCCCATTTCCTGTGAGAGATGATGGTCCAAGACAACAATCTTCACTAAAACCTAACCAGTTTAAAATAACATTCCCCTGCCCTAATCCCTAATGCCCTGCTCTTTTGATAGTCTTGTTAAGGCAAAAACCAACTGAAAACACATGATACCAAGAAGAATTTAAGCATACACATGTACCCACAGTAACCCCAGTTAACGTGGAGATCATCCACAAGGTTACTGTCTTCTTAGCAATACTGTGGGACACTGGAATTTGTTTCAGGCACAAAAGTTTGCATTACCATCTTCCATTTGACATCCTAGTATGAGCAGGAAAAGAGAAAATGTTCAACTCACCCTTGTTCCTGGCAAGGTGTTCATATGTGTTTATAAGTGTTATGAATATATATTTATGTTTATAAGTATATTTATGTTTATAAGTATATTTATAAGTGTTATGCAGTGGAAGCCACAGCTACCACTGCAGATGTTTCAACTGCAAAATCTTAATTTTCCTGAAAATCCTTTCCTGCTTTCTTGCCTTCAAAATCAATGTGTCATAGTGAGTTACTTCATTAAGTGCTCCTTATCCTCTGTACAGAGCTCGTCTTCAAGGATAGTTTTTAGATATACCTTCTGTTTGATCTCTGCTAGTCAAAGGACACCAGTTGTTTTAAAATAGGGATATGACATGTGAGCTTTTCCTCAGTCTTCTTCATAAATATATATTGCAGCTGTTCCTGTTACTAAGAACAAGAAAATTGTTTTTTGGTCCTTAGTGAGACATGTTTGTTTCCTTCCCCCTTCATTCCCAAACTGACCTTTCTCCTGCAGAGAGACATGAAGACAACCTTAAGTGACAATGAGACAAATTTCATTTTGTCGTAAACTGCTTTTTCAATTATTTTTCTACTCTCTATTCCTCCTGGCTGACCTGGACTAGGCTGTTGCTCTGACAGAGGTCCCTAACCTCCAGATTAAAATATGCAAATTGTTATCTTTCCTTCCAGTTAGACCACTGTCAGATACATTGTAATTACGAGGAAATGCTTGATTCAGCTTTATATGAGAAGAACACAGTTACTTACTTTTATCATCTTCCTTAATAAAGTAAACCCAATTTGACATTGTGTAATCAATGTTCAGGTACAATATAGATTACAGAGTATTTTATATTCACTGCAGCAGCTGATGTTAAAAAAAAAAATAAAAATTAAAAAAAAAATCAAACATCTTCCAAGAATCTCTAACAAAAACCCACTTCCTTACACCTTCCACATCCCATTTTTAAATTAGTATCAAATAAGTTATACCAAAACAATATATATATATTAAATATACCAAGTCTAAGAAAAGTAGGTGCAATACATCAGGTCTTGTACTTCCTCCAAATAAATGCACATTTAAGTCTTTAGATTTACATTAATGATCATTGGCTTAATATTTTACAAAGAAATTCTTTCTAAAATCCATGCATATATTTCAGTTTTCCATTAGTGAAAAACAAAATTTTGCCAACATTTTAAAATTATAGAATTATACTATACAAAGAATGGCTCTCTGCAGAGATTTTTTTTTTTTCTGCTTTCTAACTTGTCTTGTTTTTTAACTAATTCTAAAAAAACCTTGCAGTAGTATTATCATTAGTAATGACAATATAACAGACATCTCTAGGTACACAGAAATCTAAAAATATAGTGCATTGATGGAGAACTGTACATTGTCAAAGCAAATTCTTTCCAGATTTTCCATTATAATTTGGAGACATCGATCCAAAAAAAAAAAATTTTTTTTTTTTTTTTTACCTTTTCAATGAGCATTAATCACTTTCTGTCTCAGATACTGTTACAGTGTAATATAATAGCTGAAAAGCTGGAATTCCATAAATGCAGTTCTACATAACTGATCCAATTTTACCAACATTTGACATGGAGGGTGCACTGCTTGAAACAGAATGCCTGTGTTACTGCAGACCTGAATAAGAGAAAATATAGATTGTTAAAAGGCACAGTAATCTCCCTCAAATGCCTGGGGAAATCTGCATTTACAAAAATGTCCAGTTGTACCCTGTTACACCTTGCCAGCACCTAGCTAATAAAATAATCTTATGAAATGTATGAGTATCTTCATAGGATTTATTCATATTGCTTTTCACCCACTCGTATATCTATGTATTGAGAAGTTTTCTGATATTTTGTAATATAGTAATTTTGGCAAGATATCACTAAATGCTTTTAACCTTTCCCTAAAGTACTGTAAAGACCATTCCAAGCAGCTGAGCTATAGCATGTTAAGAAATTTTTCCTGCCAACAACTGTGTGTTACCACTCTTTCAGCTGGGATCTGCATCTGTACTGCCAGTCCAAGCCAACAACAAGTAAAAATGCTGCAATGACGTGTGGCCAGCTTCTTTCAGTAAACTCAAAATGTGCCTATTTTATCAGCTTTTTCACTTAAGAAAAAGCAGAAGGTGCACTAACATTTAGCACCTTAACTTGCAAAAATTGCCTAAACCACCCTGGTTTAGTCACAATTTTCTAACACACCTATAGAATAAGAAGAAAAAATTCATGCGATTTCAGTGGGTTTGGGGGACGGATAAAATGTGACCTACTAATTAAGTCTTTAGGAAAGGATTCAGGTCTCTGTGACAGATTCTCTGTGCAAACTTAGCCACTCCACATAGGGCTATGTAGATAAAATTTACCTCTGGGGAATAAATAAATAAATAAATAAATAAATAAATAAATAAGTAAAGTAAATGCAATTTGGTACTGAAGCGTAAATAAGCAGTCCCTCAGCAGTCCAGCTTAACACTTAAGGGGCAGCACCCTTTTGCACTGTAGCCTCTAAAAACTCCGTGCATGCCCAGAGGCCCTCCTGGTCAAGCTGCAAATCTTGCAATGTATCTTCAGCCTGTGTATGCCTAGGACTTCACAAATTAATCTTATGTCATGATGTCTCCTATGTGCAAAGAAACATCAAGCTTGTACCTTTTAACCAGGCAGGTGAGAGTAATTACTCAGTCATTTTTAAAGGAAAGAAAGTGCGTCATGAGTCATATTCAAGGAGGCAAATTGAGTAATTCAGTCCAAAAAGCATTTTCAATCTGAAAATGCCAGCTTCATCAACATATCTAGTTTAGCTCCCCCAAGAAAATGTGTTGATCTGAAACAAATGAACACTTTTATCCTGTGTTTCTGGCTTAGGCAGCCTCTTCCTCATGCTAGCCTGTACATATAACATACAGTTCACTGTCCAAGGAATCTTGATATCTGGATTTTGCCATACAAATCTGTGAACAGGGTATCCGAACTCACAGAATCACGGAATCATTTAGGTTGGAAAAAAGCTCTAAGACCATTGAGTCCAACTGTGAAACTACCACTACCAACTCTACCACTAAACCATGTCCCGAAGCACCGCGTCTACATGTCTTTTCAATACTTCCAGGGATGGTGACTCAAACACTTCCCTGGGCAGCCTGTTCCAATGTTTCACAACCCCTTCAGTGAAACAGTTTTTCCTAATATCTAACCTAAACTTCCCTTGGTGCATCTTGAGACCATTTCCTCTTGTCCTATCACTTGTTGCTTGGGAGAAGAGACCAACCCCCAAACCACTACAACCTCCTTTGAGGCAGTTGTAGCAATCAATAAGATCCCCCATGAGCCTCCTCTTCTCTAAGCTAAATAAACCTAGTTTCCCCAACTATTCCTCATAAGATTTGTTCTCTAGACCCTTCAACAGCTTTGTTGTCTTTCTTTGGACATGCTCCAGCACCTTGATGTCCTTACAGTGAGGGGCCCAAAACTGAACACAGTATTGAAGGTGTGGCCTCACCAGAGCTGAGTATGGAGGGAGAATCACTTTCCCAGTCCTGCTGGCCACGCTATTTCTGATACAAACCAGGATGCTGTTGGCCTTCTTGGCCACCTGAGCACACTCCTGGCTCATATTCAGCCAGCTATTGAACAATAATCCCAGGTCCCTTCCCACCAGGAAGCTTTCCAGCCACTCTGCCCCAAGCCTGTAGCATTTCATGGGCTAATTATGCCCCAAGTGCAGGATGTGGCACTTAGCCTTGTTGAACTTCATACAGTTGGACTCAGCTCATACATCCAGTCAATCCAGATCCCTCTGGAGGGCCTTCATACCCTTAAGCAGATCAATACCCCTGCCTATCCTGGTGTTGTCTGCAAACTTACTGAGGGTGCACTCAATCCCCTCATCCAGATAATTTATCGATAAAGATATTAAAGACAATTGGCCACAGCACTGAGCCCTGGGGTACACCACTTGTGACTGTCCACCAATTGGATTTAACTCCATTCACCGCAACAGTTTGGGCCCAGCTAGCCAGACAGTTTTTTACACAGAGAAGTGTACGACTGTCCAAGCCATGAGCAGACAATTTCTCTAGAAGAATGCTATGGAAAATAGTGTCAAAAGCTTTAGTAAAATCTAGGTGGACAACATCCACAACCTTTTCCTCATCCACTAAGCATGTCACCTTGTCATAGAAGGAGATCAGGTTCGTCAAGCAGGACCTGCCATTCATAAACCTATGCTAACTGGGCCTGATCACCTGGTTGCCCTGTATGTGTTGCATGATGGTATTCAAGATGATCTGCTCCATAAACTTCTCTACCACTAAGGTAAGGCTGACAGGCCTGCAGTTCCCCTGATCCTCCTTCTGTCCCTTTTTGTGGATGGGTATTTGCTAGCCTCCAGTCAAATGGGACCTCCTCTGATATCCAAGACTGCTCATAAATGATGGAAAGTGGCTTGGTGAGCATTTCC
Organism: Netta rufina; assembly: GCF_964035555.1. NCBI lineage: Eukaryota > Metazoa > Chordata > Aves > Anseriformes > Anatidae > Netta > Netta rufina. The sequence continues at coordinate 49,849,780 of NC_140124.1, forward strand.
ACCAGCTCCCTCAGCACTCTTGGGTGGATCCCATCTGACCCCAAACACTTGTGTGTGTTTAAGCTGTGTAGCAGGTCACTACCCATTTCCCCATGAATTACGAGGGCTTCATTCTGCTCCCTGTCCCTATCTACCAGCTCAGGAGGCTGAGTGCCCAGAGAACAACTGTTCTTGCTATTAAAGACTGAGTCAAGGAAGGCATTAAGTACCTTATCCTTTTCCTCATCTCTCATCACCGTGTTTCCTCCCACACCCAATAAAATGTGGAAATTCTTCTTAGTCCCCCTTTTCTTGTTTATGTATTTATTAAAACATTTTTAATTATCTTTAATGGCAGTAGCCAGACTGAGCTGAAGTTGGCCTTTGGCCCTTTTAATTTTCTCCCTGCACAACTTCAGGACATCTTTGTAGTCCTCCTGAGTGTCCTGCTTCTTCTTCCAAAGGTCATAAACTGTCGTGCTTTTGCTTGTTTGTTTGTTTGTTTGTTGTTGTTGTTGTTGTTTCGTCCTTGCAAACAAGGGCAAGTCCTGTCTCAATGTGAACTTTGCTTCCAGAAACATTCCTATACGCGCTAAAGCTACATCCATACATGTAACACGTGCTTTCAATGTCATGTAACAGAAACACTTTGGTAACTGGTAACAACAAAGACCTCTCAGTGTTTTGTGTTTTTCAGAACCTTTGAACAGAAAAATATTACACACAAAAATACAATGATGTTGTGAGGTCATGAGGACACCCTATGGTGCCCAAAAGAGAGACAGTAAATGCTATTTAACTTTACAAGGAGTTATTCTCAAACAGGATGGGTGCAGCCCAGTCTATGTCACCTGGCTTTCGTCTTTTATCAAGCAGCTTGGACACAGTATCTCAGCGACCTTTTTTGCTCTCCTTCCCTTCAGCCCTTGCTCCCTCCTTGGTGACCTTCTGGGGAGGCTGGCATTCCTTCCATCAGAGATCCATTTCGGATAACATCAGATCTTTCTGCAATGTGGCCAGCTGCCCAGCCGAACCAATCCAGGACCTAGTAATTTAATGTATTTTACCAAATAGTCAACAGATTGTAAGAATTATTCATTAAACCCACCAAGGATTACAGTTACAGTGGTAAGGTTAAAAAAAAAAAAAAAAAAAAAAGATTTAGTATCCTGTTACCAATCCCTCAGCCTGCTACTTCATATAAATAACACTACCAAGGATTTCTTATTAACCACAGCACTTCTATTTTAAATCCTCCCAAAAAGACTGGAAAAACAATTTTAGGAAAAAAAAAATCCAATTTAAACTTGGTTATAATTTATTTGTTAGATTAATCTTGCAAACTTTTAATGGGTATATTAATTAGACATCATTAATAACTCCAGTATCAGCCATGAAATTCTGTTGTCCCTTAAACTAAATATGATTAATTCCACTCTTTCTCAAGGGCAAAATTTTGCAAAAATTAGTAAGCATGAGAATATAAGCTATTACAGTATTAAAAATGTCACTTTGTTTATGATTTCATGTACAGGGCTAGATCAGCCTAAGAAGCACCCAGAGTCTCATACATTTTTATACCAATATCCTTGTGGGATAGAAATGGCAATCAAATGGAAAATGGCTTAAAATGCCTAAATTTCAGCCATGTTTCCTACATTCTAAAGCTATTTATCTGAAATAGAACTATCTTGCCTCAAATGGACTTTTTTTTTTTTTTTTAACATAGCAGTGTGTCTTGAGATATTGCAGAAGTCCTCCCAATGCTCAAATCCCTAATACAAAAACGTTTACAAAGTATATAGTCTCTGTTGTGCAGAATGCAATTGTAAAAATATGTCATTGAAGGGTTTCCCTTCATTTCTGTATTTTCAGCTATTTAATCAACCTTTAGACTTAAGTTATCTTAAAGATCCTGAAAAACAGAAAACTACACTCTTCCTAGCATTTTTGTCAAATTTTTTTCTTTGCCAGGCTGCTCCATTGAATCTCTCTTGCTATTAATTGAGCAGCTGACAAACTGTGTGCTGTGTATAGCAGAAGGCCAACCCTCACGTGAGCCAGCACAACTCTCAACTACCTAGTAGTTCCCCAGCCGTACGTGGTCCTTAGCAGCTCCCAGCTCTCACCCTCTATAAACAGTACTCTCAAATAGGCTCATGACTCCTGTCTGCTCTTGAAATACTTACATGCTCTCTGCAATCTAGCACAAATTTTATACATGCTCCATCTCCCCAAGACTTACAAGCATGCTGTGAATCACAGATGCCCTTTTATTCTTGGCATCAGATATTCTGGGCCCAGTTCTTTTTTCACTTTTTCTGACAGAAATGCTTTATATTTCAAGTTAAACCACTGTAATTTATAGAAAGTAGGTCAGTAAATGGCAAAAGACCACATTCCCAGTGCATGAGGCTATTATGCAGGCTGGTGTGCCTTCAAATGATGGTAAGTCATCTGTTGTCTCTCCTGCCCAGGCATTCCCCAAAATACAGAGAACATTCTCTCCTTCACACACAAAGATTGCTCAGTTCATTGTACTGCAAATTCAATATGATGTAATCAGATTTAGAGTTAAATATTCAGGCCCATCTGAGATAGAGTTGCCATGCTATGTACCTTCTCAATTGTTTACACTCATGCCTGCTATGTGAACTAATAGTCCCCAGAGTTTAATCAAATAAAGGTGAACATAACAGCAAATTATTCACTATTCACTGTCTGTACATGACAGATAATGAATCAAACTTCTGTTACACATTCAATCCCAAAGGAGGAGGTCTTCTGGTGACCAGTTGGTGCCTGATCAAATGTCCCCCTTGTCCTCACAGCTCCAACTCTTCAGATTGTTTCCTGTTAAGCATCTGAGACAAAGACCTGTTGACCTCAACTTTCACACTTCAACTTTCATCATTGATCAACAGTAAATAATTATCAAGAAAAAGCCCTTGATAGTGCATTTCCATACTATATCTTTCTTTTTTTTTTTTTTTTTTTTTTTTTTTTTTTTCAGCTGGTCTATCTAGACTCAAGGGTGCAAATCTGTCCCCAGAGACCACAGAGATCTCTGAAGTTCCTTTAAGCTGAGAACAATCTATAAATTTATGCACTTAAATAATCTTCCCAGGGACACTAGACAATTGAGTCAATGTCTGGGATCATTTATATAATTTTAGGTAATTTACAGCACAGCTTTCAAGCTTCCAGAAAATTAATTAATTCAGGATAACATAGTTACATAAGAGCTAAGAAAGGAATGATCACATTTGCCGAGTGTTTTGATTTCAAGTTGTATTCATACGGTGAGAAAAACAGTATTGCATTGCTTTTTTATTACATTCATTTTGTTTGAGAAAAGGATACCAAGTAATTTTGTGGTCAAAAAAGCTAAAGCTAATTTTGGATTGAGGTAGCATGTAAGTAAATGCCTTCATGTAAAACAAGTTAGTGTACAACCAGTGAAGCTATTTAAATGTTTAAGTTGGAATCAACTGTGAAGAGAATATGGGGTGAGAGATATCTACATTTTTTATAAATTAAAATCTTTTTGTTGTAGGCATTGTTCATATTTCACAGACTCACCTAGTCACTTCCAGCTGATGCATCATTTAGAAAAGAATAATACATCTCCAAAATGAGGTCCCTTCCCTGTTGAACTCAGTAACAGAAAATAAGGAATACTTCCTTGCGTGCTCTTACAGTGCATAGCTTCATTTTTTTAAGAAGATCTTATTTTCTGAGCATCAAAAACCAATCTCACTGGCAGCCTTCCCTCCTGCTATGAACTTTGTTGTTTAGAGTAAGTAAAAGCACATACAGCCAGAATTCACTTATTTCATATGTTAATACTGAATACAGCTCTACAAGCTGACTACAGGGAATTTTTTCTGTGTCTCTTACATTTTGGTAAACGTAGCCTTGCTTCATGCACTGGGCCTCAGGCTTGCTTATATTAATTTACACTGAAGAGGAACTTGGCCTAGTAATTCCTGATGCTGGCTCATCATTGCTAGACTATAAATGGGTATCTCCTGTTTGGCTGGGTGCCCAGGCAGCTTTCTTTTAAATTCTTAATCCCTCTTAAACGACATGTTCTTAATAGAAACAAATGGTGGTTTCCATACAGTATCTAAGTAACTAAATAAAGCACAGCTACCACCAATTACCTTCTCTCAAGCATGACTCGCCAAAATTCAGAAGTATAGAAGTTATCCACCCATTCTGTTTCTGGTGTTGCTACCCCTGCTATTGCAGTGAGCTCTTCAGCTTTCTCCTTCAGGCAGACTGTAAAGAAGCTATATTTTGCATTGTCCATCTTGGTGCAATGAACTCAGATCATCTTCAGCTAACCACATAAATCCCACCACTCCATATACCCTAACGTTTTCACAACTCCTGAACATCTGGGTGCCTTCTGTAAGTGTCCGTGAACATTCAGTTTTATTCGACAGGTTCTGTAGTCTCATCTGCTTTATGGGCAGGTTTTACTCTCCTTTTTTATATACAGGCTCCTGCGTCATCTGTTTCTGCCCCCTTCCCCTCCAGGAGTTATCCCCATTCTGCTTGATGTGTTTTCATTAAAAACTATCCACAATCTGACCTGGTGTAACTAAAAATGTTTTGTACCAGGAAAAAAACAATCAGCACGTCAGAAAAAGTATGTATCTAGCAAGGTAAAACACAACTCTTCTGTTCTGTAGTGGGCAACAAAATTAAAGAAGCTGAAAAAGACTTGATGAGAAAAGACAAAGTGTCTCTGTTATAAAAGAAATACAGGCCTCTTGTCACAAATACACTTCTTGCCAGCTTGGTCTTTCACTAATAAAACATGTAAATACATAACGGCATTTCTGATCTATAAAATACCCCTAAAACTTCTTATCCATATAGTTCTTAGGCAACAAACAGTGAACTCATGTTTTCCTATCTATTTTAAGACTATCTATCTAATGTAGTTCCGATGTCGAAGCTTGAGAAAAAGAATACACATATCAGAAACCTTCATTCTTCTTTATATTACAAATTTAGACAATTTTGTTACCAAACTGTCCGAAAGTTGCCCTACATTGTTTATAACTAAATTATTATTTGTATACTTGACCAAGATGGGTTTATCAGCATTGCACTTGTGAATTTATGCAGTTACAGCTAGCCAGTACCCCAGCTACAAGCCAATAGGGCCTGGTTTGGGCCAAAACTCTTCTTCAGTAATAATACCATATCTTTAAACTCATGAATAATCTTCCTTTACGTGCATGGTTAATGGATTTTCTAAATACACATCCTTGAATGATTTTTGTTTTCTCTACAGAGAGGCCCTAAGGTGTTCCTGTACATTCAGTTTGAGAGTTTCTTTGTTCTCTCAGCTGTGAATGTAACGGATACCCACGTGTTCTGGCCGAGCACTACTTGTGACCAGGGACCCTCCCTGCACAGACACAAAAGGGAATATGGCAGGTTCACCACAGCAGGAAACTGAAAAAGAGCTACTGTATGGGTTCAACCCAAACTTGTCCTGTATATCCTAGTCCAAACAGAGTGTCAGAAGTTGATTACCAATCCATAGACATCTTTTTAAAGAACACTTCTTCCAGTTCTACACAGTATCTACTCATTCTCTTCTTTCGTATATTAATCACTGCCTATTGCATAAGATGTTTTTAATAATGAAATTTCTTATCTATTTGCCCTCACAGAAATAATAAAGACTAGCCTTCATAGATGTGATTAGCTGTGAAGGTCATGTTCAAGTTGGGAGAAAATAAAGAGAAATAGAGTTTTACCAGAATGTGGGAGAATATGTGTATACAAAGGCTGAAAATATTTTGCCAAGTGGATTTTATTTTGCATCCTATCTGGTTTCACTTATATCATAATTGAAGGGAAATGGTGAGAGAAAATAAAGCACTTTCCCATGCTGTGTCTAAAGTTTTTTCATGATTAAATGTCAACATGTCTCAAGAGTACTGAAAATACTGGTGAAGGCCATCTTAATTTTGAAAAGGAAATATGCATGAGAACTGGTTGTAGCTGGACACAGTTTTGAACTACAGCAGGTCTGCCATCAGTGTAAGCTTTATTGTGATGCACCCCTAGAGAGTTTGCATTAGGTTCTTCAGGAGGAAATCAGGGAAAGATATTTAAACTCAGATAAATCATTCCTTCTGCACGCAAGTCTGGCCATGTCACTTGCTATGTCACAAGTGTAAATGCCACTAGAGTCATATTTTTAACTTACCCTCAAGGACAGAGCCAATCTCTGCTCTCATTCCAGTAGGTGTATCTTACATTTTTAAGTGAAAACAGAGTTGGCTCCTTCCAGGGGAAAAAATAAAATAAAATAAAAATAAAAAATGTTCAGAGAGAAGCAAGCACCTAAAGAAAGCATAAAAGGGAAAAAAGAAAAAGAAAAACTGGTCTCACTTTCTCTCCTGATGCTTAATCAGGAAGTTTCTTCAATGCCTACTGACTTGGCTGTGGTTGAATTACAAAGCTGTCCTCATATAATGAAACATTTCATCCCCATGCTACAGGACTCACTACCCAGACATCAAATATATACATCAATGTGTATATCTGTATCTCATGCATATATATACACATCCTTCTGGTAGTGCCACATCCAGTCCTAATGAAAGCAGTCATCTGTAATTGCTCTCTTTCCAATGTATTTTACTGGCAATAGAAAAAGTATTTGACTAGTGTTAGACTGAAGACTGATTTTCTTATCTTCCTTTTCATTTGGTTCTGAATATTTATGATGTTTCCAGTCTAGTTTTCTTGCTGTGCTTCCAACAACTGCCCCTTAACTGACATGCTTTCCAGCATCCCAGTTCTTTTCTCTCCAGCAATAACTTGTCAGAGGGGAATGTGGGTAGTCAAATTCATGTTAAAAGTAAAAAATGACCAAAAAAAAGTCACAGAGTAACCAGTGTAGTATTAAAGAAAGGTGAGAGAAAAAGTCTGATAGCTAAAAAGCTATACATGTGAATTCAAACTGAGTTAATAGTTCTGTCCCAAATCAGCTATTTGACTCAGCTCAGTGTTTCAAGGTAAAAATATACGCTGCTGCCTCAGTTTCCTCATGAATTTGGGCACATTTTTGGCACAGCAAAATCTCAGCCAAAATATTAAAAAACAACTTTTAAACTCCCATTGGTCACAACAAAGGCCATATGAAGAGGTTATTATTTTGTTATTCTAGTTTATTCATTATGAAATTCAATCATGATATTTTGCATAAGACATTCATCTGTTGGTACATGTATTTAGACACTCTTATAAATTTCCACTATGTTTGGACATCTGAGGATTCTGTTCCCACCAGGGAAATCTCACAAGATTCCTATTTTCTCATTTTCCTTTTTTTTTTTTTTCTTTGGCCTTGAACTTCGACCCTGGCATTCTCAAAAGGACGCTTGGCTTTTCACATTAGACTTCCACCACAGACTAGTTTTCTAAACAATAAAATACAGTAACTTGTAGACCATACTTGTCCAGACTTGGAGAGACAGGCTTTACAAGCCAAATATATACAGTGGGAAAGTACCATTTAAAATGTTCCAGACTAAACATTTTAAAATCGGACAAAATAAATATTTCAAAGTGCTAACCTGTAAATTATTGCTTGCTGATTCTGGAGTTTGATGTAGTTACTGCTGCAGCTCCTTGTTAAAAGATCATGCATCTTTAATGCTTTCAGACATCCTACAGAGTAATACAAGTAGTGTACACTGGCTCACAAATTATTTGCTGTCCTTCAGCTTAACCTACTATATCCAGTGCTGCACCTATGATGTTTGAAGTTTTGGCAGAGAACAGAAAGCCTGCCCTTGTTGTGATTCTTTTGTCAGCTGAGGTCTCACAACTGTGAGACACTGCAGTTGTCCCATTTGCCCTAAGCACCTACTTCTAAGGTAAAACATGATTTATTTATTTTTTTCTTTGTACAGAACAGGTGAGATGTTAAGATTCCAGAAACATATTATCATCATCTTTAATGAGTTCAGCAAAACTGAACCACAGAGGTGCTCAATTTTGTCAGGGATAGGAATTTGTAGACAGGAATTTCTTAGGGAGTCGAGGCTCCTAGAAGAGATGCATCTTGTAAACAGATTCTCCAGTTCCATTCCTAACACTGATGCTTTGCCTATTTCCTGAGCCCCAAATGCACCTGTATGCACTCTTATGTATCCAAAGAGCTTTGCCCTGTCTGATCTGGTTAATTGCTTTTTTAAAACATAACATTTTGAACAATGAGTACTTGCAGCTATATGAAATATGGACATCAGGCTCAGGCATGCTTTGTGTTATCAGTTCATTGATAAAGCTGTTGTTAGAGATCTGCAAGGATCACCTTGGTAATGGGTAATTGCAGAGAGCACCAGAATGGCATTGCCAGCTCAAGACCACTTGCTCCATCGCCTTCCATGGGGACAAGAGTCTAGGGCAAAACAAGGAGAAACAACTGCATAGAGTAGGCAAGGTGCCCAGGAGGATAACATAGACATCACAGCTGAACGTCAGAGATAAGCTGCAGCACTTTCTTACTTGTAGCTACAGCCTAAATCAGAACCAGGGTATAAGGAGCTAGCTACAGTAAGAGCTCCTTGCATCAAAGGTTCACTTGCTAGAACAAGGATTTGTTGCTTCTCTCAGTTACCCAGCTTTCCCAAGTCTCTGTACTTCTAGCTCCTCAGACAGATTCTTGCCATACTCAGAAAGCAATATATACAGTATCAGCATATGTGTAACATCTGCTGCATTCCTCAGGCTTTATCTACAGAGGTTTGGGAGTTTCTTGGAAGGCAATGGGGAGGTTGTTCACTGTAAGATTAAACTCAGTAGGATATTCAGCTCTACAGGCCACAGACTAATACAATATTAATTAACCTTCATTGTACAGATCAGATTATGTCCTCTACAGAAATGTTACCAAATGATACCAAAAACAAAAGCACTTCAAGATTAACCAGGGCCTTCACCCCAAGCAAATCACCAGCCTGAGCATTGAAACCAGTAGTGAAGGTTACTATCAAAGCTGGATCTGATGTTCCATCATAAAAAAAAAAAAAAAAAAAAAAGAGACTGCTATTTAGAGGAAGGAAGGAAGGAAGGAAGGAAGGAAGGAAGGAAGGAAGGAAGGAAGGAAGGAAGGAAGGAAGGAAGGAAGGAAGGAAGGAAGGAAGGAAGGAAGGAAGGAAGGAAGGAAGGAAGGAAGGAAGGAAGGAAGGAAGGAAAAGAGAGAAAGAGAGAAAGAAAGAGAGAAAGAAAGAAAGAGAGAAAGAGAGAAAGAGAGAAAGAGAGAAAGAGAGAGAGAAAGAAGAGAGAGAGAGAGAGAGAGAGAGAGAAAGAAAGAAAGAAAGAAAGAAAGAAAGAAAGAAAGAAAGAAAGAAAGAAAGAAAGAAAGAAAGAAAGAAAGAAAGAAAGAAAGAAAGAGTAAAAGACTTGTATCTCAGGAGGCAAAGAAAGCTCTGATATAAATATCTTGCAATTACAGTACTGTAAATGTCCATATCAGATGATTTCATGCTCCAGTGGGAATTTTATCATGCTCTGTAGGTTACAAAAACAAGTAAACTTAGAGGTCATACAGACTATTTCTAGAGCCTTTGAAAGGGTCTGAAGGAGTCAAACTTTTCTACTGACCAATGGGAAGGAGATCTCTGTTCTTCCAGTTCACTTTTCAAGTTATTTTATCCAGAAAACATCTTCTAAAACAACCGAATCCTTAAAAGATGTGATATTCATGTAAATGAGAAACAAGAGTTGTATACTACTACTGTTACTGTCATCTGCAAAATTAAATAATAGGCAAAATAGTTATTCCAGCCAGTAAGATGGAAAAGCTTTGATTCTTTTCTAGTTTACTCTGAAATTCTATTAGTAGAGGATTTAGATATTACCCAGAGAGGTGGTATAATCTCTCTTCCTAGAGATTATATTCATATTTGGGATGCAGCTATTTCGTAGATTCCCACATGCAAACAAGCTCTTACATCAGTGGTCACTAGTTAATGTGATTACACTATGATGTTCAATGTTGCAGATGAGTGTAACCAAATAAATAGTAATGTGCCATTAAACATCAATTTTGTGATCTAACAGTAAGATAATGAAAAAATCATTCCATGGCTTCAGTGGACACTGGCAGTTACTTCTTTTAACATCCTAATACCATGGCTTCTTCCTCACTATGGGAAGACTTCTAATACATGTAAACCCAATTCGTGAGCAGCACTTAACTGTATTTCATCCTCAAATGCAAAAGGCATCATTTAAACTACACATTATAAATAACTGACAAAAAAGAAGCATTGCAATATGAACTGAACTACGGTTCTATAAGAAAGTGCATGATTTTCTACTTTACTGCCAAAAGCAAATTAGCTGTCCACACACCCAGTCAGCTACTGAGGTACTTAAAACACATTTAGCACTGAACTTTTCTAGCCCTAAGTCACAAATTCTCAAATGCAAAGGCATAGAGTAATCACTGCACAGCTCAGGAAAGATAATGATATTTGTTCTATGACTTAATGTAACACCAGACACCTAGTCACATGAAGCATTTGGTCTCAATAGTCCTATATACAAGGATGCTATGGAATATATGCACACCATAGAAACCATCAACACAAAGTCACTTCCACTTGCACTAAATCCAGAGCCCAAAGCTTTAGAGGTGCTGCTGCAGAGACACCAATGCTAAGTATACATGACACAGGAATGAAACAGGCACACTTAAAAATACTGAATACTGCTCCCAGACTCATGCCTGTGAGCCTGTACAGCTGCTGTGCAACACCAAATGAATACACTGGACTGGATCTTAGCTAAAGGTAAGATCATCATGCTCTATCAAATAATGTAGACACTGCAAGACCCCCTTTACACTACTTCCATGGTGAAGAAACCAGGTGGAGGTTTACAGAACCATAGAATCACAGGATGGTTGAGGTGGGAAATGACCTCTGGTCCAACCCTGCTGCTCAAGCAGGGACACCTAGATCATGTTTCCCAAGACCATGTCCAGATGTTTTTTTGAGTTTCGTCAAGGAGGGAGACTCCACAGCCTCTCCAGACAACCTGTGCAACTGCTCAGTCACCCACACAGTAAAATGTTTCCTGATGTTCAGACATGCTTAGATCAAATGCTTAGCTTGCAAGGAAATAGTATTTACTTTTAAAAAGAACCTGTTTCCATTACTGAAGCAGAGTGGAAGCAATACTTACATTTTAAAGGTAATACACCAGAACTTCTTACATCAATAAAATCATGCAGGAGCAATTATATTTGGTTGACATGATTTTGGCTGGGATAGAATTAATTTTCTTTGTAGAGGCTCATATAATGCTATGTTTTAGTTTTCTGATGAAAATATTGGTGATAACACAGTGATATTTTTCGCTATTGCAGAGTGGGGCTTACAGAGAGCCAAGGACTTTTCTGCTTCTTATGCAGCCAGCAAGGAGGCTGGGCGTGCACAAAAACTGGGAGGGGACAGAGCCAGGACAGCTGACCCCAAATGACTAAATGGATATCTCATACTGTATGATGTCAGTCTCAGCAATAAAAGCTGGGATAAAGAAGGACGAAGGGAGGGATGTTTGAAGTAGTGGTGTTTGTCTTCCCAAGAAACCATTATGCATGATGAGTTCTGTTTTCCTGGAAGTGACTGAACACTTGCCCGCTGATAGGAAGGAGCACAATAATTTGTTTTGCTTTGCTTGTGCGTGCAGCTTTAGCTTTACTTGGTAAACTGTCTTCATCTCAACCATTTTGTTTCTCTCCCCCACCCCACTTGGGGAAAGTGAGCAAGTGGCTTTGTGATACTTAGCTGCCTGCTGGGATTAAACCAAAATGCTGGTGTATTAACGTCTGATAGCTCCCTCTGTAATACTTCCACCTTACTAAAAAATTCACAGTCCTAGAGTGCTAATCCACCTTTCTCATTCTCTCCACAAATGCTCTGGATTTCCACACCAAAAGCCTTTTGCTACTTTTTCTTCAATAAAACAGCACTTTAAGATTAAGTTTCATAATCAGTTGTTTTAAGGAGGAATTATTTAATACATTTTGAAAGGGAAGAGTAATTCTACTATAGTTTCAGATTCCATAAGATTCAGGGACTCATCTGAAGGACTAAAGAACTAATATTACCATATATTCCAGATGAAATAGCAGAATTCCTTTTGCTTTAAGAAGTGCCTATGCATCTTTTTTCCATGTTTTTCTAATGAATATTTCATATGGGCTTTAATGAATTACAAGGGTAGACATTCAGTGTAATAGATAGAGGATAGCAGCATTGCTGCTGAAAAGCCAAGTAAATGTGGCCAAAGTGTAAGAAGCATTGCCCTCATGGAACTTAAACAGCTCCAGGAAAATTAACAATTCAGCAAGCTTCAGTAAGTACTAGGAAATTATCTCCTTATTTGTTACTGTTGAAAAATGCTTGCTTGTTCTCTAGCAGTGAGTTCACTTTGTTGACTGAATGCAATGCTGTGCAGTCCTGAATAATACTAACAGTAATAGTAGTAGTAGTAATAGCAGTAACAGCAGTAATAGTAGCAATAGTAGTAATAGTAGTAATAAAAACAACTTGTTTATAGTTTCACTTTATTCATGAAGTATTCCAAATTACTCCAGCAAAACAGAGTACAGCAAACCCTCTATTCTATACATTTTAAATTACATTATTATAACTTTTCAACCAAGTAACCTAAGATCTCCCCCCCCCCTCTTTTTTTTCATAATTAATCAAAATAATTGTAGTTCATGGTCATTTCCTTTGGTTTCCAGAACTCTCTCTGCATCTGCCCTGTAAATCCTTTATTAAGCTAAGACTAAGGAAAGACAGAGGTCAAAAATATCCTCCACTCATTGAAAAGTACACAAATTTAGCTGATATTTGATGCATTCTCTTCAGTATAAATTAACTAAAGGAAAGTTATTGTCCTTTGTTACCCTATCTGGTTAGTTATGCATTTATCAACCAGGGTACAAAGGCTAAAAATGCAATGAAAAAAATACTGCATGTAACAGACCAGGTATTTCCAAGATTATGATGTCAGTCTGATGTGGAGAACATCATATTTCTACGTCAAATTTGAACTAAGGCCAGTTTCCATTTAATTGCTAAAAAATATCCCTATAGTATAATTTCAGTCAAAGCCCTAAGGCCTCAGTCACCTATAAAAGTGTTAGAAGTTTTCCACGATCCATCTGTCTTCTTCTGTCTTCTTACAGGTTTTTTGTTTTGTTTTGTTTTGTTTTGTTTTGATTTTTCTTAAACATGAATTTTAAAAAGTGCTGTTTCATCTTATGCTTTTAAGGGTGCTCAGAAGTCAAGCTCATGATATACATAAGATTACACTAGAAAACACAAGGAAGACTCAGGGTCAAATCTGTATCTCATGGAGATGGAAGAGACTATTCCCCTACTCCATTTCCTGTAGCTCACAGTTTAGAGGACTGCAAGGGATGAATAGTAGGCTTCCTTGCACAAAAAGCATGGAAGTGACCTCAGCCTTCCTATGACTAATGGGAGCTATTGCAATGAGGTGATAGCAACAGTAGCAATATAGTACTTTGTAGCTCCCACTCTTGAGCAAGGCTGGAAATGAAAAAATAATTCAGCCCTGAAGACATTTGCTGTGCTAATATATATTTTTTTCTCTCTTTCTCATAGCCCCAGGACAGTTATAGCAATGAACTATTTATGCTGGTGTACCTGACAGTCCTCTAAGCATAAGATTTGAGTCATAAGCCATCTTAAGTGCATTCTTTTAGAAAGCAAAAAAGAAACAATATATTTTCAACAGATTTTCAATAGCTTATCAACCTAAATGATTTGCTATACAAAGCTTTTCTGAAGACAGCTGCTGTTATGACACTGATGGCATGTGTAAACAGACAGGTACAGATAAGAGGTGATAGATGTAGTCAGAATATCATCCTTGTCATTCATGCTCACTATTTTCATTATTCTTCACTGTTTAACAATGACAGAAAATTATTTAAAGGTACACTCAAGTGCTATGAAGATTTCATAGTGGGTGCCAGGCATGTAGGTTTGACTATGGTAAGTTAAATGATTTTTTAATATTTTTTTTCCTACAAGCACCGTCTGCTCGAGGGTTTCCTTCTTTTCTAAATGTTTTCCTGATCAGGATCTGTGCAGGTAACAATCTATGAGAAAGTAACATGATGAAAAAAAATAGAGAACCTATTCCTCAGAGTCAGATTGTCTTTTCTGTTCTTTCTCCACAGTGTTGAAAATGAAGAATAGATTCTCAGGTCTAGACAAAATTCAGTCAGAAAAAAGGACAAGGTAATAGTGGTATAGAATGTACTGTCCCCCCTCATTTCTATGCATATTCTAAAGCACCTCTGTGGGGGTAATACTAATACTAATGAGGGTAACATAGGCCTGAACATAAAATAGAGGTTCACAACCTGATCATCGTGAGAACCACTGTATTCTAGTCATAATTCTAGTCATTTAATTTAGCTAAGCTGATTCTGTGGGAATTTTTTACTAAGAATTCAACAGGTTAAGACAAGACGGTAGTCTGTGTCTAGAATGTCATAGCTTTAACATTTCAGCACACTAAATGCAGAAATGTTTAAGGTTTTGTCTCCAAAAAAACAAGCTGCCTACATAAAAAACACCTCGCAGTACTGAGTACTGGAGGAACCAAAAAAGTAACCAGAATGTCAAGTTTATTGAAGCCCTGGATTTCTTTGAAACAGGTCTGAAATGTTTTATGGACCTTTTTTTTTTTTTTTTTTTTTTTTTTAATAGGATTTTTAGGATTTTTATATCCAGTCCTGTGATGCTATGCCCTTGCAGTCTTCATATGGGCTGTGTGCCAAAAGAAAATGTATCCTGAATTCTTCATGGAAGAAAAACAGTTATATGTGGGGCACAGGAAGTAATATGTTTAAGCCTCCAGCTGCTAGTGGTAAGATAAATTGTTACCCATAGTCATTGAATATTGTCAGGTACCAGGAAATTCCAATTTCTCAGATATCTTACTGGTCTTATGTTCAGATGACTACTGCAGACATCACCACTATTTTTCTGGCTACTCCAATACAAAATGGTCAGCTTTACAAAGTCAAAATTTGCCAGTAGTTAACACACACTGGTGTTTCCCAAAACTGTGCAGCTCCAGCTTTTGGGAAAACAATTTCCCAAATAGTTCAGTCACTATTTTATGTATAGAGAAAAAAAAAAAAAAAATCAAACGACTGTGGTACAGAAGAAACCATGTGACTAACTGTTAAGTATTATTAAAGAATGATCACTGTTTACTAACTTGTCCATTGTCCCCTCATAGTCAAAGACATCATTGAGTTTAAACCTCCATCAACTGACTAATCACCAGTTTCAAATACTGTCTGGGTTACACATCTCTTTGCAGAGTACAGTAAAATCACAGTGAAATGCAGTACAGAATGAAAATACAGCTAAGATAACTACTTGCATATGTAACAAAAATTCAAGGTATGGTGTGTTTCATCACTAATCTTAATTGTTGAGAAATCTGTTGAGAAAAAAAAAAAAAAAAAAAAGCTGATTTTAACTGTTTCACGTTAAAAAAACAAGCAAGCAAACAAACAAAAACACTGATTCCGATATTTTTATTTGTGAGATTACTTTTAAGAAGTTTGCCTCAGAAATAATTATGTGTTCTTTAAAGAAATATGGAATCATCTAACCAAGTAAAAAAAATGTTTCTATGGAAAAGTTCAACCAGAAAGTTTCTGACTATCATAAAATGATAGCAGTATGTATATAAAACACTTTTTTCCCCCCCCAAAAAAAATATCAGAGTATATATTTTAATATGCCAATATACCTTGGCTTTAGCATTCAAGTTCAAGAATGAACAAGAACAACAACAGCAAAATCTTATATAGACCTTATATAAGCTAAAAAGGCAGTGTTATATAATACAAATGAGTTGGTTAGCAACAGGAGCATGAGGAAACTGCACCAGACGGTAAAAACTAATGATTGACAAATATTAAGCACCAAAAGCACTGCATGTAAAAAAAAAAAAAAGGGGGGGGATTGTTGACAAGTGAAGAGCAGTGAAATGAGATGAGATGAGCTTTTTTTTTTTAATGAGGTGTTAAGTAGATCAGCTCGAGAGGTTGGATAATGACTGTGCTGATGAGTTGGCCAGGGTGTGAAAAAAGCTGAATAATATGACATTTGGGAAACTCAGGAGAGCAGTGAAACATGAGATTAGATAGCTTCTGAATAAAACGGTGAACTACTTGGGCCACTCAGATAACTTTTAGTGATGTTAGCGTTGCAAGGACTTGACATCTCATTAAAGTAACATAGCAGAAAAAAAGAGCATGAGTAAATTTAAAGAACAAAATCCTAGCTTATATTAACTCACTCACTCACATAGAAATGTATGTGCTTCTGAAAATGTAAGTGCTCTGTTACTCTTCCTAACTTCAGGTCTTGCTTAAGCAGTTAAGCGGCTTAGCTACTATGCTAAATTATACTGAAGCTAATGCAGATGTGTAGTAGATGGTCCTTGGAAGGAAATAGGTATTCATCTGAAAGAGTCCTAGGACAATGTCAAATGTTCTAAATGCTCTACAGAAGCAGATTACAATAACATTAGCAACAAACACAAAGTAGGTTTACTAGTTTTCTACCTGCTGACCTTTACCAACATAGTTTCCCCCAGACAGTGGACATAAGTCTTAATAAGTCTTCATATCACAGCTATCAGCTGCTCAACACAGAATGGTAAGATGGGTTTCTGTAGTTCATCTTTGGATCTCCAAACTCTTTCACGTACTACTAGCAGCACTGGCCACCTCCTAGCCTTGCTTATGTGCAGCCTTTCTCTATGTCCATATTTCTAGTGTCCTTCTGGAGAACCAAGGGGACAGATTTACCACGTGCATGGTAGTACCACACTTGCATGCCATGTCAATGGATCAGGGGGAGAAAAATGAAAAGTATAGGCAGGATTTACTTCACTGAGTATCAGAATTAAAAAATAAATAAATAAAGTAATAATAAAAAATAAATCTAAATCCGGGGAGCATTTTAATGGGAAAGAGAGCAAGCAGGAGTGTCATCAGGCTGTGCAAAAATAAACTGTAAAAGTGTCTAAAATAGCTAAGCATTTATTTGAAGGAACCTGACAGTGACAAAGGCAGAGGAAGTTTGTAGTGGGTGTTCAAGGATGGTAATGAACAGGATGTGTTTATGTGCAGAAATGCTAAATATAAATTTCAAGGTGCAGCAGAGACAAAAGACAGCTCAGCAACAGTATCTATAGAAGGTCAGGGTGCAGTATAAAAGTGGGATAATACATAGTTCACTATTCACACAGAAGATATCAGGGAGAGATTTTATTTCACTTCCACATGATTTTGCTGGGACAATGGTAAAAACACATAAAAGCTACTCTTTCAAATGGAAGTTCTACATGGTCATCTGATGTACCGTCATCACAGACAACACAAGCTGAAGAACGGTTTACCCATTCTGCAAGACTTATTCTGAGTAAACTGTATTTTACAGAATAAATATGCTATTAAAGTCAGCACAAGATTATCCAAATATGAGTG
The DNA here is from genome assembly GCF_964035555.1 of Netta rufina. Lineage (NCBI taxonomy): Eukaryota > Metazoa > Chordata > Aves > Anseriformes > Anatidae > Netta > Netta rufina. The sequence goes on from NC_140124.1 coordinate 49,867,376, forward strand.
CTCATCAGAAGCAATGTCTAGAAATATTAGGACTGGGGGCTTGTCATTTTTTTCCTGTGATGGAAGTGAAGATGTTGGTTCTGAAATCTGAGAACAACCTCACCAAGCACTGCCACAAAATTTGAAGAAAGGTCTGCATAAATATGTAATGTAAAACTTCCTTTAAAATAGATTTTGAGAAACTGTTGGAATAACAACACACATCAAACCAAATTTAGGATTATATATGAAGTTTTGTTTCAGTGAAAATCTTTCAAGTTTAATCCCGCTATTGGTTATATCATCACAAAAAATATATATGTCTGTCACAAAAGATAAGAAATTTATATGTAATTGTTTAGCAAAGGCTTGACATGAAAACTCATGAACAAATATAAACTCTAAAGAATGTTCTGACTGTGGTGGTTTCACACAGGGCTTCACTGTTCTCTCATTTCCCCCTTCTGAAAGTAACTGGGAGAGAAAATGCAATGATAAAGGGTTGAGATAAGGACAGGGAGATCACTCAACAATTACAATCACAAGTGAAACAGGCTTAACATAGAGAGATTAATGTAATTTATTACCTACCACTAACAGACAAAAGCAGTGAGAACTCAAACTAAAATCATCTTCCCTCCATCCACCCTCTTCCACCTCCTTCCGAGCGGCACAATGGAACAGGTAATAGGGGCTGTGGTCAGACCCTGACGCTTCATCTCCGCCACTCCTTCACGGTCCCTCTCTGCCCCTGCTCCACATGGGGTCCCTCCCATAGGATGCCATCCTTCCCCAGCTGAGCCTGTGGGGGCTGCCCACAGGCAGCAGCTCTTCAAGAACTGCTCCCACATGGCTCGGGTCCCCCATGGGCAGCAGCTCCCCCCAGAGCCCTGCTCCAGCGTGGGCTCCTCTCCATGGGCCGCAGCCTCCTCCAGGCCACATCCACCTGTTCCACCAGGGGCTCCTCCACAGGTTGCAGCATGGAGATCTGCTCCATGTGGGATCCATGGGCTGCAGGGGGACAGCCTGCTCCTCCAGGGGCCTCTCCACAGGCCGCAGGGGAACTTCTGTTTTGCGAACTGGAGCACTTCGTCCCCCTCCTTCTGTACTTACCTTGCTGTTTGCAGGGTTGTTCTCCCACATTTTCTTACTCGTCTCTCTCAGCTGCTGCCTCACAGCAGTATTTTCCTTTCTTAAATCTTCTGTCACTGACGTACAACCAGTATTGCCTGTTGGCTCAGCTCTGTCCAGGAGTGTGTCCCTTTTGGAGCTGACTGAAACTAGCCCTTGTCTAACATGCAGTAGCTTCTGGACTCTTCTCACAAAGGCCTCTCCTACAGCCTCCCTGCTACCAAACCCTTGTCACACGAGCGTAATACACTGATGACATAACATTTCTTCACAGGTGACCAGTGGAAAGGCAAAATTCTGTTTATCAGCCTTTCAACATAGACACCTCTATTCATTATCTAGTGTGACTGTGTTTTTAAATCGTCATCTGGATAGGTTTTTAATTAATCAAACAATCCATTTCTTCCCACAGTTCTTTCCAAGTCGGTTTCCTGTGTCTTATTTTTAAGGTAAGAATTGAATGGTCCTTCTTTCAAGTGAATCCAATGGTTCTTGTTTGAAGTGATCAAGGCAGTGAAATCCATACAGAAAGTTCAAACATAGTCTACCCATAACTGCTTGTTAATCTTGTGCATCACAGACATTTAGTCTGGAATCAATTGGCATTGATTAAAAATGCAAGCAATCTCAGAGGGGGAAACTAGGGCAGATGTATAGAGCAGGGTAGGAAAGATGACACCAGTGCACTGGTGAAATAGCAGGCTGAGCAGACTGCTACTACACCCAGTTTGACAGCCACAAAGTATTAAAAACTATTAGAGGAGTTTTTCTACTGTGTGTGCTGGCACAGCTCTTTCCACATCAGCTAGAGTTCCAGCCCAAGACTACTAAAATGCATCTGTTGTGAGTGCTGTTTCACGGGAGTCCTGTATGGAGTGGGTGTTGGATTTGGGAACTAACTAGTGTTAGGGTAAAGGTTAGGGTTTGGAGATACCTAAAGCATAGACTCCCTCTTGCTCCCTCTGCTTAGGTGGTGGACAAAATAATCAACAATTTCAAAATAGAGGGGCATTTACAAAAGAGGGAGAGATGCTGAGGAAAAAGAGCAAAAGAAACACCAACAAGGAAATAAACAAAAAAGAAGCAATACTAGAAGTGTTCTGTTTTTATTTCCAATAGAAATAGTGAATGTTGTCCTAGAAAGCATGTATATATGGGCACCTGAAAATTACATATTTTTATGCTTTGTATGATTATACTATGCAATCATCAGAACATTATGTGGTCAGTGTGAAGTAGACAGTGAGTCTTTAAGGATTTTTTTTTTCTAGTGCTCCTAATCAGAACACATACAGCAGCAGGAGGGCCACCTGTGATGAAAGACAAGTAAAAAATTGAGCTTGCCATAGTTCTTAAAACTGTTATGCACATATGTGACAGAAACTAACCTAGATCAAAGCAAAATACAGAGAGTATCAGAAAGCAATGGACACTGAAGCAGAAAAAGAAAATGTGAAAAGAGTTACAAGTTAATTAATCACAGAGACATAAGGCTGGTATTGACCAAAGCTGTGAAACAATGGCACACAGCAGTATCAAAAACATTGTTTTATTTCAAAACTACAGACAAAATGTATAAAATACAGAAAAATGGTAGGGTGTGCCATGAAGGAAACAGTTATGATAAAGTATAAAGATGTTATATCAGGAGCCTCTTGCACAATTAAAGTTGCAAACACCCAACAGATGAGATAAGACACTTTCTGGGGTTTCACCTACTTAAAATTTGTTTAGCATAAACAACCAGGTTTTGGCACAAGAAAAAAAAAAAAAATCTTGCCTCTATGTATGAGGAGCAGAAGTGGAACTGGAATACCTTTTCACTTCCCATAAATTACTGCATTAATCTTCAGTGATTGTTAAATATTAGAAACAAGTATTTTTAACCATTTTTTTCCCCAACTCTGGCACTGTCATCCTAGTGGATTGATATGTAGGGAATGATGTGTATCATTTTTTGTATGCTAGTCATACCCACAGACAACCCTGTGCTGTGTTCAATGTCTTCATCAATGACCTTGATGAGGGAATAGTGTCCACCCTCAGCAAGTATGCCGATGATAAAAATCTTGAAGGAGTGGCCAACATGCCAGAAGGCTGTGATGCTATTCAATGAGACCTAGACAGACTGGAGAGCTGGGCAGGAAGAGGTTTAACAAGAGCAAGTGTAGAGTCCTGCACCTGGGAATGAACAACCTCATGTATCAGTACAGACTTCGGGATGACCTGCTGGAGAAGAGCTCTGCAGAGAAGGGCCTGGGGGTCCTGATGGACAACAGGTTGGCCATGAGCCAGCAGTGTGCCCTGGTGGCCAAGAAGGCCGATGGGATCCTGGTGTGCATTAAAAGGAGTGTGGCCAGCAGGTCAAGGGAAGCTACCTCCCCCTCTCCTCTGCCCCGGTCAGGCCTCATCTGGAGTACTGTGTCCAGTTCTGGGCTCCTCAGTATTAACATAACATTAACATCTTCTATTCCTCTCTTCATTTCTTTTCTTCAGACTATAAATTTTCCAGCCTTCTCTTATCTCCCTTCCTGTTACTCAATTAAAGAAATTACTACCATCTCTTCACCAATACAGATCAATACAGCATCACCCTCCAGTCCCATCACAGAGCAGAAACAACAGTAGCTGCCTGCTCAGCCTTCTCCACAGCTGAAACAGTAAGGAGCTGGCAGCTTAAGAGCAAACAAGATGGATGGGAAATGGCTGTGCACTGAAGTCTGCAGTGCCTTGTCAGGAAAAGTTCAAGCAGAGCATATCAGGGTCAAGGTCTGCATTTTCTCTGTGACCTGTCCTTCCAGAGGGACAATCTGAAGTGGGTAGCTGTGTACATGCATAACTATTAGAAAAAGGTACTGTAAATTGTTTCCTTTCTGTCAGATTAATTGCTGTGTGCTTTATTTAGGAGCAATTTAATCACACAAAGCATAAAAATAAATGCGTGTTCAGCAGCTCAATTTGTTCTGAAGGCCTGCTCAGCCTCCTTTGAGGCTGTAGTTTCAATCACGATATACATTTCTCTTGAGCACATATATTTACCAGGCATACAGTGGAAAAGAAATCTTCCTTTACAGCACATAGCAGTCTGCTGAGAACCTGGCATTTGTTGACATTGGCTTCGCTGAATTCAGGGACATGGATCCTAGTTACTCTGTTGTGTTTTTTTTTAAGGCTCTAGTTTTACATTGGCCTTGAGGAAACATTTGCTAGTAAGTCTGGAGTTGAAAAAGAAATAGGAAGCTATGTGATAAAAAGTGTGAAAAGGAGTGAGAAAAAAAAAAAAAAAAAAAAAAGGTAAAAAATGAAAATGATAGGGCTCTTTAAAAGGAGAAGTTTACACTGAAATTTTTCACTTTACATGTAAAGCATGAAATGGCTCCTGTACATTGAAAGAATGTTTAAGTACATGGGACAAGTGTTTTGGAACTTATTAGCAAATTTATCATTAGCTAAAGTACATGATGAATCTTGAAAGTTGCTTTGCAAAACTGGCTAACATTGCAACAATAAGCCAATATAACTGCTTAAAAATAAGACTGTAATAGCATAACAATATTACATTCTGTTAACTTAATTAGATGACTCTAAACAGTCATGCCATAAATAGGGGAAATTGGTCATTATCATTATCAATTTTATTGTTATCTTAAAAATATAAACATGTTATCGTTTCCTGGAGAAGGATAAATCAGTTGTCAAAAAGGAAAATTCCTTTCTTAACAACATGTGGATGTTCAGCTACCAACTTTCATCTAAAGGAATTCATCCATTAGTGAGGCAATGTGTGCATCACCCTTTGCTGTCTTGGAGAGCTTTAGAAAGTGTAGCCTCATTTACCCATAATTCCCTATGTGGAGATGGGCGTCTCACTATTCTCCCATTCACTGCAGAGTTAAGGGAACCAAAGAAACAAATGTTACATGCTATATTGTATTTAACAGTTGAGTGATTGTTCTTAAGATTTTTATATTCTTAGAAATGTTGCTACATTATTATATAGGTGAATGCTTTACAGAATATGGAAGGACATTCTCCAAACACATGGGTTAGAAAGATCACTGCTGTTAATACTTTTGTAGAGAGCAATTTTTTTTTGTTAATGAGCAATGCAAATGAACTTTGCTGTAAAAGACATAACAAATTTGATGTTGTTTCAGAGTTACTGCAGAGAAGTTGAAACCTTATAGATTTGAAATATTATCTTCCTCCTATAAAATACTGGGGTGAAAGTGTGACTTGGGTCTTATGAAGACTTGAACCTATAGGAGGACACCACTGCAGAGTGGCAAGGTACCCTGTAGGTGGGCTGGTGGGTTACTGAAAACAGAGGGCAGTATAAAAGAAGACAGAAGGACAGGAGCTGCAGGTAGAAACAAAGTTGCAGACAGAAACTAACAACTAGATTAATACTGATGCAACAGTAAAGAGAAAGATTAACATGCAGATGCAGGCAAGCACTGCAAATTAAAAATATGGTAAGTTTCTCCATACAAAAAAAATAGCTGGCAGGTGACCCATAGCTATTGACACATATGCAAAGATTTATTCATGTTGGCTTCTCCTTCCTGGCCCTTGTAACAAAAAGTATCTTGAGGACGAAGACTATTGTCCAGCTGTACAAGACCTTAACTATCTCAAGACATACAAATTTGGAATAGAAAGAAGGAAAAGATGGAATAAATTGACAGAAGGAGGAAGAGAACTTATTCTACTGTCCTTTCTAAATAAGGAGAAAGAATACATAGAATAAATTACAGTTATTTGGAATATGAATATATATTATATATTACATATATCATATATTGGATATTTAATTCCATTCGGTTATGTTCCAACAAGCACTCTAAAGCATAAATTTCAACAATATCTTAGCTGAATCTTTGAGTATGGAGAATTGCACTGAACATCCACAAAACATAATAAAAGTGTGGTTTTAGGATTTCCTAATTTTTTATACAGAATTAATTATTTCAAAAGTCTAATTAATTAATCAATTAATTTACTTATGTATTTATTTGTTTTGTGTTCCTTCCTTGTATTTGATCCTAAATATGAAATATACACGCACATATATATATATATATATTTATTTACTATGACATTTGAATGTCAGACAATGTTAGTTTCAGGATGTGGCAGTTCATATGTCCAGGGTTTTCTATTCCTGACCAGGGTTTTCTATTCCTGAAGAATATTTCTAAACACAAAATAGAAGAATGAGGCTAAGAACAAAACAGGAAGCACTTATGCTCCACTGCTAGTAGCTCAGAGAAGAGACTTCAAACACAATGCAGTGTGCCAGCCAGCAGCACAACTTTAAAATCAAATAGTGCTGCCAAATTTTTAGTTTGCCATCACTTCTCAAAAAAAAAAAAAAAAAAAGTTATTTTGGATTTTATTTGTATATACATCAGAAGCAAGAATTCCAGTCGAATGAGGAAAGCATGATCTGCCTTCCAAGAGACAAATGAAAGCCTGAGCACTTCAAAGACAGCAAGTTTTGTTCCCACACCTGAAAGCCGAGTGAAAAATCCCCTTTTGCAGCACAGTTGACCCACTTCTGCTCAAGGGACTTTTAGTGATAAGGCACCCAGCATGAAAGACACACCTGTTGGGGTCCTTTTAAGTTCTTCCTTGAAATTCTGAGACAAGTATGAATATGCTAAATGTATTTTCAAAATAGCCAAGCAGTACAACAGAATGATCTTTATAACATACTTTGAATTAACTCCTGATTTATGATAAACCTCCCCCCCACACACACACACACTCAGAATAAAGAGTTCAGTTAATAATAAAACAATTAAGACATTTTAAAGGGCAGATACTCTGTGCAACAAGGCCATGCATTTAAAGAAATAGACAGTTTATAAACCCCAGACAATAAACACCAAATGAATTTTCCTGAATGTATTAAAGTAGTTATTAGTGTCAGCTGCTATTTCATGTTCAGCAATTCTGTGCATTTGGGTAGCATGCAATTTTCATGGTACATACTTAAAACTAAATTTTGAAATAATTCGGTGACAATTTATAAATATTTAATGCTTCTGAATATCCAACTTTTTGTTCCTGGTGTAACCATTTAACATATTGTTTGCAACAATTGAACACTCACAATGAGCAATCCCATTTCTGCTTCCGTATTGGCACGAGTCAACTGAAACTGAAGTTGCATTTACAGTTTACAATCTAAAGGGACTTCCCTGAATAAATAGAAGATGGTAACAGAAGTCAGGAATAGACATTTTGAGAGACAAGGATCTTATCATATATGTGTGACTCTGAATATATAGGCTGACTTAGACTTCTGAGTTATAATCTAGTCAGCAAAATGACAGGTGTATAGCTTTTATTTAATATGATCATTGTAACCTTTTCATTTTAACTGAAGCTAGATGGTGTTAGAAGAAAAGAAGAAAGACAGGAAGGAAGGAAGGAAGGAAGGAAGGAAGGAAGGAAGGAAGGAAGGAAGGAAGGAAGGAAGGAAGGAAGGAAATATGTTTAGTCATTTTGTTAGCACTCTTAAAATTTTAATAGATATAACTTTGGAGTTCACTATAAGTGTTTTCTTGCTGATCATGTTACCCATATAAACTAAATCCTTATGTAAAACACTTTGACTTCAACTGAGGCTTAGCAAAAATGGAAAGTGAAAAATATAGGCCTTAGAGGGGGAAAGAATAGATTTGTGTTTCTGTTAGACCTATATTTTTAATGTAAAATAATTTGTGCCACTTTTCTGAACTAACACAAAGTTTTACAGGGATGGTCTCTAGGCCAGGCAGAAAGTGATACATTTTCAAAAGCATTTTCAACTTCTTAACTTCATGCCGCTTCGCACTTCCCCCTTTTGATGCTGAAGCTATGAAAAGCTGTAGTGCATGCTGGATAAAGCAAACATTCAGCATTCACACTCCATTAATTAATTCATCACCTAAAAGCTAAGTATTGATTTTTTAATGGTTCTACAAATCTGTTTAAGCTACTATGATATAATTAGGAGGACGTGTGTTTACTGTAAATTATCTAACAAGTACAATGGCTGTACTTTCAGCAATAACAAAAGTCTTAGCTCAAAGCAGACAATAGTGTAAATGACTGTCTGAAATTGTTTTTCCACTAATTCTGTATTTGAAGCCTACCATGTTATATAAAGGAAGAATACTGTCAAACTGGATTAATAAAAAACCTCCTTCCTATACCATTAAAAATAGAAAGATGAAATACTCCTTCCACTGAAATTAAAAAGATATTTTGTGCAAATTCAATGGTGGGAAGTCAATTACTTAATGTAGGTGTCCACATGGATGATGAATTAGAAATCTCAAGCCTGGGCTTATAGAAAAAATACTACAGTGTATTAACTCCTTATAATGCATTCTGTCCAAAATATTAAAAGAAAAAAGCCAGAAATCCCATAGGTTATCCACTAAAAATCTTATTCAAGAAGTCAAACTAACATACGAAATTGCTATTATCTTCTTACATTGCAATCACAAGGACTCGTGGTTATAGGTATAATGATGTGCAACATAGAAGTATAAGTGTGAGAAAAGCTGTAATCAAGTCAGCCCTGACACATAAACTATGTAAACAATAGCGGAAGAATAACTTAAACCATACAGACACAGCTTGTTGCAAATACAAGTAGATTTCTTGCCTTATATTTAAAATCCAAAATGAAATATGCAGTATATATTACAACTGCTATCAGCTGGGGAGAAAAAAGAGAGAAAAAAAAAAAAAAAAGAAAAAAAAAAGAGGAAAAAGAAGGAAAGCAGATACCAAACAAGAAATTAGATTCAAATCTGATTTCCAAACAAGAAATAAGATTCTATGGCTTTGGGGGCAAGAGACAGAAATTATATAAAACAATCTTTTACTGATACATTCAGAAAATGATATGGAAAGATTCATAAGAACTTGACCCCTGATCAAACTCCATAATCTGAGAAGACATTCTGCAGCTATCTTTGCCCCCATATCCTTAGATTTTCAATTATTGTAGAGAAAAATAAAATAAAATCTAGCCATTTATACCTCTACAGTTGACATGTGAAATGCATATTTTATTGTACACCAGCCTGCAAAGGGAGGGCTTCAACAGTTCTGCTGAGAATAGTTACTATTATTACTCAGTTTTCAAATGACATACAACTGTTAATAGGAGAAGGGTGGATATTGAAGGTGTTCATCATGCAGAGATAAAAAACACTAAAATAATTCTGTTACGACTTTTGATGGCATTAATTAGCACCAGAACTTAGTTCAATTTTTAAAAATAATAAAAAAATAATGCATTGGAATTTTATTCATAGTAGAAAAAAAAAAAAAAAAAAAAAAAAAAAAGCAGAATTGCTTCTATATATTTAGTAGCAAAAATGTATTTTTCTCAGTATCATATTTTGGTTGAAGGAATGACCTTCCCTGACCTTCCCAATAGTGTATACATATATATATTTATTTTTATTTTTTTCCCCAACTTTTATATTTTGTATAATCAGCCTTTTTCATTAATTTAATGTTCCATGTTTGCTGATAGAAGCAGAAGAGGAGTTGATTTTTACATCAGCAGGGCTCACAGAGGACAGACATCTCAGTATTCAGAGTCTTTTCTCTTCAAGTGTTGTGGAAGACACTAGTTAGCTAAAAGCAGCTCCAATCTGTGGCGCTGGAATACAAAAAACATTAAGGTAACTGTTGTATGTGTTCACGGCACAAAGTATGAATCAATAATTAAAGAGTTAATTATCTCAACCTGTTATGGATACAGACTGGGGTTTAATCCCTACATATCATCCAAGAGACAATTATGCTCCCTGCCTGCAGTGCGCGATAACCAGCCCTTCCCTGACTGCACAGATGGGGATTCACAAAAGGTGCTACACTCCCATGGTGTAAAACATTTGGAAATGATCAGTGACAACACACTGCAATAACCAGTGCCAATACAATAATGTTCTACACCTCTGTATGTCCAGATTAAGAATCCTCTAGTAATGATAATAACATGGTGTTAATGCTTCCTTTTGCCAAAAATCAAGATTAGTACTACTAAGTGAATCATAATGGCTGCTAAAACAATTAATTTGCTCCTTAATTGTTGTTGTATGCTGAAAGTTTTTGTTTGTTTGTTTGTTTTGTTTTGTGCAATATAAAGCAAACCACACATTTGATGAAATGGTAATGGGTGATCTGGAAAATGAGTAATTTTTAAATGCTTCAAATTTCCTTTCAGAAAATATCCATCTGCCCATCTTCCCATATAAAATCCAGATCAAAAGCAGCAAATATAAAAGGGAAAACAAACTAGCTACAATTGGTAACTCATGAGAAAATACACCTTGTGAGACCAGCAACAGAAATAACTTATTAATCAATGACTTTAAGTTTTTTATCCTTTGCCTGCTTTTTATAAATTTATATATACTGTATGAAAATTTCTAGCCTTAATTTTAAGTGAAATTAAATGTATATATACCCATCATCTTTCCTAATAGTTTTGAAGTTATTGGCTGGATTCAGGCAGACCTGCAGAGGACAGAAGTCTCAAAGGTAATAAAGGTGATGTCCTCAAAGCTGATGGACACAAATCCATAAGAATCGGGGCTCATTTGTTTCATAGTTTACAGAACTATTTGCTTAAGAATAAGATTTAATTGTTGAGATTCAGGTTCTTACCACAATCAGAGGCCTGGGCTCTCAAACACAGATCCAATAGCAGCAGACAAGAGCATAAATTGGTCTTGGCATTATATAACCTTCGAATTTAAAAAAAAAAAAAAAAAGGCTTTGCTTTGTATGTGACATTCTATGTATTACTCACTATTGCCAACCTCAAGCTTTTGAAAACCATGAGTCAAGCCACAAAACATCATGAGATTAGCTGTAACACGAGTTACTCAAAAATAAATAAATACATTTGTGTGGTTTATTTGCCTTACAATGCAGGGTGAGTTCAGGTCATAGTTTTGAAGCTTTCCTCCACAAACACCAAGGTTACAGACTCTCTCTTTTTTCTTTTTTTTTTTTTTTTTTTTTTTCCAAGTGAATTTCAGCAAAGAAACCATAAGACTTGGTAACACTAACATATTTAAAACATCACAAATAGTTATGCCAACTGCAGCGGACTCTCCAGAGTGGTGGTGAAAGCCAGTTGAGTGGCTACTGTGACCTAGCTGCAGTGAAGGTCCCAGCACATCCTGGGCTTACAGTGAACCTCAATAGCAAAAGGTCTGTGGGGATCCAAGGACTATATGAAAACCTAGTGATTGGGTTATCCTGCCAACAAACAAGTACCCACAATTGGTTTCAACAGATGGATATGTTTGTGACACATAGAATCATGGAATCATTAAGGTTGGAAAAGACCTTCAAGATCATCTGGCCCAACCATCTCCCTACCACCAATGTTACCCACTAAAACATGTCCCTAAGCACCATGTCCAACCTTTCCTTGAACACCCGCAGGGACGGTGACTCCACCACTTCCCTGGCCAAACCGTTCCAATGCCTGACTGCTCTTTCTGAGAAGAAATATCTCCTAATTTCTAACCTAAACCTCCCCTGCTGCAACTTGAGACCATTTCCTCTAGTCTTATCACTAGTTACCTGCAAGAAGAGGTTGACTTCCAGCTCCCCACACCTTCCTTTCAGGTAGTTGCAGAGAGAAATAAGGTCTCCCCTGAGCCTCCTCTTCCCCAGACTAAACAACCCCCAGTTCCTTCGTCCACTCCTCACAGGACTTGTGTTCCAGGCCCTTCACCAGCTTTGTAACCCTTCTCTGGACATGCCCCAGGGTCTCCTTGTCCTTCTTGTAGTGAGGGGCCCCAAACTGAGTAAATACAGGGAGACAATTATCCCCTGGTCCTGCAAGCTCCACAGTTCATCTCACCTTCCCACTAGCTGTGTGCTAGATGTTCAAAGAAACTACATTAGGCCAAAGGAAAGGAATTTCAACCACAATGTCTCTTTCTAAAAATATTTCCATGCAATCAAAATATTTGGGCATTCAGAAAAAAAAATACAATCTTTGCCCCTAGAAAATAAATAAGACTAAATCTAAATATGTAGAGGTAAACCATGTGCTATTGTTACCAGTCTCGTTAGTGCAAAAAGTTCTCAATTTCTCATATAGCAAATACAAGCCTTCCTTAACTCCTGTAGACTACTAACACTTTTTCTTATGGTTAACTTTTAGATAACATCAATATATGGTACATAACCAACTTTTATATTGCTGTACATTTTCACGTTTCTCAGCCCACATGTTTAAGCCCGGGACATTCTAGCTATTAACATGCACCACAGAGCCATTCCTATCTTCTTTTTCCTGTGCTCCTTCTTGGGTGGAAAAAATTAAAAATCATTTTGGTGAGTGTTGAAATTAAAATTACTCCTTAGAGATGGCCAGGAATAGCCTCATAGTCTCATGATTTTTTTTTCTTTGTTGTTGTTGTTATTTTGTTTTTCTTTTCATATTTTACTGGGGATAATTCCTATTCATCAGAACCAAAATTTTCACTGGGCATGGAACACACCTTTTCAGCTACGTACAAAGTATCTGCTCAAAGAGAAGAAGACCATTGCACACATTGAGAACAGCTGTTCACACACTGCTCAGAGAAGTTATCTGGAGCATCCCATTGCAAATGTCAGCTCTGACGTTTCTAGCTCCTGAGTTCTATAAATTCATCTAATTTATCTTGCAGTTTCAGGCTTTCCCTAGAAATCTTCCATTTCTAAAATTTTCTAAACTATATTTAAATTATTTACCCAGGATATGGTGAAGGTGCTCAATGACTTTTTCACCTCAGCCTTCACCAGCAAGAGTTCTAGCCACATAGCCCAAGTCCCAGAAGGCAAAGGCAGGGACTGAGAGAATGGAGCAGGTTGCCCAGAGGAGCTGTGGATGCCCCATCCTTGGAAGTGTATAAGGCCAGGTTGAATAGGGTTTTGGGGCAACCTGGTGTAGTGGGAGGTGTCTCTGCCCATGGCAGGGGCATTGGATTTAGATAATCTTTAAAGTCTCTTCCAGCCCACACCATTCTATGAATCTGTGATTCTAAATACCTAAATAGTGCTACACTACATTTTACACTACAAGTGCTTACTTTACAGTGACATAAGTCAAATACTGCCTGCCAAAATTATGCTACTGAACTGTGACAGACAGCCTGGCACTCCCTCTTCCACTAGTCCTGTGTCCTCTCTACCATAACAGTAACCAAAAGGCACGCATTTGTTGTTTTGTATCAGGGGTGTGTACATATTGGTGAAAGGAGTATATCAGCATGTCACATCCAGTAAAAGGCATTAACCTCACTGATCTGTATTTTGTTACAATGGTACATTGTATGTATGACCTTACATACACAAACACTCCCACCATACAGCCAGGCACACTTGATTTGCTCATGTGGTATTCCATAATGGGACAGCCACATCGTGTATCCTGATATACTGTGTCTGAGTACTTCCAGGAAAGCCTACAAAACCAAAGAGATTTGTCAACATTGTTTTACACATTTTCCTCAGAGAGAAAATAAAAATGAAGGGATAGAAGCAGAATAAATCTACCTAACATTTGCTTATATGGAAGTAGAATAAAGCCAGCAACAGGTATTTCTAGAAATGTACCTGGTATACACAGGTGACAGAACAGGCATGTTCTCACAGCTTCAGATTAAAACAAAACAAATAATAATAATAATAAAAAAAAATCCGGAGGCACTTTAGCAGCCTTGTGTTACTATACCATACCACTCTTGTGCTATACAAACATATTTCCACAGTATCTCCCACTAGTGAACTTGTGATATGTATCATATAATTGCAACACATGGCAACCTAGTAGCAAAAGGAAATTCAAATCAGGATCGAGCCTGGGGCACTGGCAGTACTGCCAGCAGGACTTCCACAGACACTGAGACCTCGCATTTTGGCACTATCTTTTTTTTGCAGTTCTCCATTTCTACTCTTGATGCTTAACTTCAGTTATGCTGTGCTAGGTTGTTAGTATACCATAGAAATCCTGTATCAAGAGGACTGCAGAGGCTTTTCTTTTAAGCCAATGCAAGCTTCCTCAAAACAAACTCTGCTAAATTCAGCCCATTAAAAATACCAAATGTTTTTGTTCATTATTTGAAATTAAATTTCAGCTGGACTAAGAAACTCTATCCGTCTCTGATTGTTTATGTCCAAATCACTGGTGCTGTGTTGTAATTCTTGTAGACACTACAGATAGCTTTTTATCAAACTCTGCTGCTGAAGAAATTACAAACCACTGTAGATTAATAACATGAGTGTGTCACTGCTAACTGTAGTTGTAACACAGAGAATACTGAAAAAAAATAATTGTATTAAAATTGTATTTTGGAGATCAGTGCAGATAACAAAAGTTCTGTTTAATAAACTGCAGTTTTGTATTTTTGAGGTGTTTAGCTGGACAAAAGGGATGAGAAGTGAGGGAAGATTACCTTCAGGAAGATTTCTTACATGTCAGGGATGTTTTTTCTGAATGAAGTTTCTGACGATTGCATGTTTTTGCATATAATGAAATTAAAATTTGATAAAACATAAAGATTTTCATATTAGTAACTTACAAGCAGTATATTGTAGTCATTTTACGCTGGTGTTACTTACTGAATTGAGCTTTCATATTTGTATGACTGAGGTGTCACGTTCTCAAATAGGAACTTAAAATTTTCTTTTAGATTTTGCATTAGCACATATAGAAGTGACACTGTAGTGTAAAACCATATGGTTCAACAATGCATTTAGAGCAGAGTAGAGGAACAGTTCTCTGGGGCTTTGCAACAGCTACTTTCCTTGGTACAAACCTTTTGATTTGCTTCAACATGTTATGCATATGTCTTCATAAAACCTTATTTCTTTCCATGTCCTCTTCAGAGAAATATTTTGAGGTCTACTAGTGATTTATAGTTACTTCTCAAAATAAATGCATTTGGTTTCCTTGTTTACCATTCTATTATACTACTATGATGGACTCTCTATTATTCAGCTTCAACCAATTCTTTTTTATTTACCCATTTAGCTATCACAACACTGCTGGATAGACTTCCTGTGACTATATAAAACATATTTTCCCCCATTTATCACAGAAGTCTGAATTTAGCTGAATTAATATGGCTGATTTAGTCTTCCCTGAAAGAAATATATAATACTTTACAGGAATAGTGTGGCTTTTTATATAAAAATCTAACCATAAATCACAGAAAACTAACTTGGATATCCTGCTTATCCATGAAAAACAACTAACTCAAAATAGGTTTACCCATATGCAAATATGCACGTGCATGGGCGTCTTTGTCTTTTCTCCCAACTGTTTCTGCATGAAAACAGCATTCACAGAAAGTGCTGGAAGGGCAGACTGGGGAACACAAATCCTGTTTTTATCTACACATTTAACAGAACAGACTTCATAACTGTGGCTTAATAAAATGAATTTGATGAACAAACAGGCAGTCCCTCCTGAGTACTCTCTGCATTCTTCAAGACCTCACCCAGCCAGACAGCGTCCAAGGGTAGGTAGCTGTTTGCAGGTTTGCATCCAGAGGCCAAAACAGGTTTACTGGCTATTCTATTCTGATAACAATTGTTTATTGCAGTTGATGTAAATTACTCTTTCAGGGGGAACCAAGATCTTCATATTTCCTCCTCTTAAGCTTTTCCTCTGATATCTTCTTGTTAATAAACAGTAATACTGACTCTCAGAGTGGTTAAAACTTGGCTTTCCAGCTTGAGCCCAAACTCCCCCATCTTTGTTTTAAAAACATGTCAAGTTCTACTTCCCTTCAGTATGAGATACCAGCCTTTATCAGTCACTTGCTTGAAAACCAAAAAAAAAAAAAAACACACTACAGTTTTATCTCATGTTGCCCTTCACATATAAGAGACTTCCTGTCAACACCAACAGCACTTATGCATTATCTGTTTTCTAATCTCACCTTGAAAATATTCTTTGCTATAATGTGTCTATGATCAAGCAAAACAAAACTAAACAAAATGAAACAAATAAACAAAAAAGGCAAGACAATTTCAGAGACAGGAAAGTAAAATACCAGCAAATTGAATACAGAAAATTTTAAAATGCTAGAAACTGAATACAGAAATGTTTAAAATATATAATTGCCATTTCTATTAAAAAAAAAAAAAAAAAAAAAGTTGGATGGGTTTAGAAAACTATGGAAAACGAGACAACAACCTGGAAAGAAGGAAGCAAGAACAGGGAAAGAGATAAACAAATAGGTAATGCAGACTAAAATTGAACATTAGAATACATTCCTGGAACAGAATAGCCAGTCAGAAACAGAGAAAAATTAATTTCCCAAGTTACAACACTATGAACTTCAAAAATCTTGAGTCAATTTTCTCTGTCTCCTCCCTACCGTTCAGTCCCCCAAAAAGAACCATAAAATTTTAACAGTTGGGCTATATCTCTTTTTGAAATCTAGAACCTTTGCATTTCATGTCTTCCAGATTTCCTATAGTATAATAATTGTTAAGAACTTAATTTATTCTTTTAGTGAAAAACAACTTCACAGGATTCCAGGAGGGGATATTTTAACAAAGACATCACAAACCTCATGATGAAAATAGTCACATTTGCTAGCAGAGGAGAATTAGAAAATGGTCTGTCTCATGCTGATGCCTGAGGTAGTTGCTTGCTTCAGCTCATTCTCTCTAAAACAGCCTGACCTACTTATTCCTATTCTTTTTTCCAGGCCTCACTGAGAAGACAGACTTCTTGGTGTTACTGTGAGGTTTACTGTGTGGTTAAAAACATGAAAAATTATCTTTAGGTATAGAAAAAGCAAAGTTTATTGTGTAAACATTTACACTGTGAGATAACTTTTTTCTGACTTCAACTGTTAAAGAGACTGGGGGGAAATGTTTGGGGGCATATTAAAGAGCAGTATGAAAAGGATCACACTGCTTCAGAAAGGGAATACATGACACAGTGCTCTGAGGTAAGCGGGGGAGGGAAAGGGGGAGCAGAGCCAGTGACCCAGAATTTCCTTCCTGTATCCTTAATCAAGACAGTTTCTTAGAAATACAGGAAGACAGAGCATTTCCTTGAGGACTCAGAGATGCAGGCAGGGCATCCCAGAGGCATGCATATTTGCAGTATACCATCCTTCAAACTATACAGCCTGCAACTGTGCTATAAGGTCTACAGGCTGCTGAGAGAAGCCTTCATTTATCTCCTCCTTATGTCCCAAGCTGAGATTCTCTGAATAATTCTGAGGTTTCACTGGATTCAGCTGCCTGAACACAGCATCATTTAGATGTCCAAGGGCATCCCTCTACCAATTCAGAAGATGTATGGTGTGTAGTGCCTATGACATTTGAGATGTCCTAGGGTATCTAAGACATCCAGGTAGGAATACTAGATTTTACATAGGACCTGAAAGAAATCTATGACAACCTGGACTGGTAGCTGTGAGCCAGAAAGGATATCTTAGAGTGATTCAAACCTTACTACATATCTCTGAATGAGCAATGAACTATTTTTTTTAACTATAGAAATGTGATGCACGTTGGTTAACTTTAACATTAATAATGACCTCATCTATTCCCTTATTTCTACATGCTTGTTGTGATGGGATATGTGTTTGTTTTGTTTTGTTGTTTTTTTTCATGGGAATAGGCAAGGATCTATGCTGGTAGTAGACTAGGGGGTCTGCAATTTACTGACAACACCAGTGACAACACCAGCCTTCCCCAAACTACTGGATCACTCACATTTCCCAGTCAAAACAAGGCAGCAGAATTTGTGCATGTGTGGACATGGGAACAGTGTGTGGACTGAACTTCCATAAGTTCTATAAGTTTTACAAACTTCCCTGTTTGTAAAATAAACACACCCCCAGTGTCTTTTAAGGACAGCGATGTTGAAATGCATGACAAAACTTCTTCCAAACCTAAGATGGATTTTTTTCTATACACATCAAAGGAAACTCTCGTTAAGGGATATTTAACTAGAGATTTATAAAAGATCCTAGAAAGTGAAGAAACAATGAAGTTATAAGAATGTTTTACCCTAAATTGAGCCAATGTTCTATGTCCTCATGAAATTAGTTTAAACGGTAACATGAAATCCCAGAAACCAATTCTTTGCTTTTTTATTCTTGCTTGGGATTTACATGCAGGGACACATTTCCACACACAAAAGATAAAAGAGTTTTCTTTGGGCGGATGGATTCCAAGAGCTATCACACCCCTTTTAATCCCAGTTCACTGTGTCATATTTGTTTCATATAGAATATTATTCCTCCAATAAACAGTTACTGGGAAAGAAATTATAATAATAATAATAATAATAATAATAATAATATCACCATAGAATTGCAGGTGCAAATGTACAGCATTCAATTAAGTACTGTCAACATTTACAAAATTCAGAAGTCTGGAGTGACAGAGACAGTAGCTAGCTTGGAATTTTTTTAAATTAATACCTCCGGTAATCTTTTTCTTGTCTTCTCTAGGAAATACAGGGGGGAGAGAGAGAGAAAGACTGTGCTGATGGCATCAGAAGGCTTTGTCAGAGAGTCAAGAATTCAAGTAGAATTACAAGGAATGGGTTTTAAGGGAGGCAAGAGCAAGATGGGAGAAAAAAAAAAAAAAAAAAAAAAAAAGTGCTCTTTTGAACTCTGACAAGACAGACGAACCTACAGCAAAGATACTTGGGAACGAGCCTGATGACTTTCCAGGGCAGATGTTTGACTGCAAGTTCATATCCATGTCAGAACTTGACATCAGGTTTAAAGTACAGAATGACTGAGTTATATAACAAAAAGGTTTTAGTGAACCTTGAAGCAGGAAAGACACATAATTACAGTAAAAAGGTAGTCAGTCATTGTGCTGTGAGGAGTTGTGTAGGTATTGAGCACTACAGAAGTCAACACATGAACTTGTTAGAGAAATGTTTTCTTATGAAAATTCCATTCTCCCTCTCTTCTCTAAACGAAGCTGAGAAATGTCCAACTCTGGTCACTGCCCTACATATATCCAGTCTCTCCCTGGGTAAATTGTTTAAAGTATCCTACGTAGGGGATGTGAAAATTTGCTATGAATCAGGCCATGAAAATCTGACAGTAAATCCCATGCTGAAATCCTAGAGAGAGAGTGGAAAAGATTTCTGGAGAAAAACTGGAAATCTGCCAATAATTCTTTGAGAACTTGAATGTCTTGGGAGAATATATAAAAACAACCTCATGATTCAGCTAACCAAGGTAGTGAAATGAGTTTCCAAAAGCAGGGATCAGCAATTTGAATGTATGTGAGTGCCCCTTTTAATTCCTTTGTTTCTATTTCCTTCTGTCCTTTTCCCAGTTCCTTCCTCCTTTGAACTTAGGAAGGTAGGCTTTAAAAGTTACTTTTTCTTCTCACCTAGCCAGCAGGGAAGGGTCATAAGTAGGGCAGCCAGTTCCTTCTTTGAAAGCTGCATGACTGTTCTACTTTAGATACACATCCTCCTGCCTAAGCCCCAGCACAGTGTGAGCCCTATCACAAATTTATAAGCTCCAGTTCTGTCCTGTACACTATCTAGTCCAGACATGTAACAGTCATCTTAATTATAACTCAGATGTAGAAAGCATGCCATCGCCATCTTTCATGATTAAAGCAGGGCAAAGCATCCGTAGCAATGTCTTATAAGATGATATTTAATCTCCAGCACACAAAAGACCACTATTGCACCACTTAAAAATGCTCATACGCACTGTCTGTTCTGGAATAGGGATCTCTTCATTTCGAAGAAGCCTGTCTGAAGCCTGACCTCCATGAATAATGAACTCTTTAAGAACTTCAAGAAGAATCCTCAAAGAGATCAATCAAGTCAGACCAAAGGGAATGACAAGAATACGAGATTAAAGAAAACTCTCTGATATACTCTTGACAAAGTTGATTTGAGCACCTGGAAGTTTAATGGATTTAACAGTGGCTAAAGCTAACTCAGGCTTCAGAGCTCCCATGATCCTTGTATTATAGATACATACGAGCAGTCTAAGTTCATCTGGACTTTCTAAAATATGCTGGTTGTGGTTGGTAGTTAGGAAAGCATAGCCATTAAAACCTTATTGGTTCTCAGAGTTATCAGGGAAATAACATGTTTTAAACTACAAAGAGAGTGCTGCTAGGAACAAGAAAGCATCAGTCATTGACTATATCTGACTAGCAACTGAATTCACACAACACGATATCGTAATCAGCTGAAGCACTCAGTGTTGACATCTCTACCCTGTATGTAGTTCCCAGGTTTTGCTTCAGACTTAATCTGGTCTCATGAACCAAGTGACTCTTTGTTATACATTGTTCAACTCTGCCAAAATGACTAGCCCTTGTGTTTAATATCATTTGTGGTTGTAGTTCATCTGATAAGCATTTGGAGCAAGGCTTTCAGTTTGTCTTCTTAAAAACATTAGGTTCAAACGTAACAAAATTAAAAGATTTCAGAAGAGCCAAATGATTGCAAATTTCTCCTTTTTCAGGTGATAACAAGAAAATATAGAAATCCTCATGTCAACCTGTGTATGTTTGATATTGGGGCATTTTAACATTTCCAGCAGTCTGGAGTTCTAAGGGGAATAGAACATCAGTGCAAAAGACAATGTTACATCATCAGGAGTGGCAACGTATTCCATCAGTTTTGATATAGAAAGTGAAAGGTGTATAATAAGCCAAGAATTTCTGGTTAGGAATAACACAGACTGCAGACACAGTGCAAAAGACTGCATTTCAAAAGAAAGCTTGACCAAGGCTGACACTGTATGAATTAAGAGGTCTCAGCTGTTCACTGGATAGAGTGATTCCAGTAGGATGGAGAATCCTCAGCTATCATGAAGAAGCCAGTAGACAACCCCTTTATTATTAAATGAAACAGAAAAAAAAAAAAAAAAAAAAAAAAGCTTGTTCAAATTCTTTTTTTTTTTTTTTTTTTTTTTTTCCTGAGGCAATTTATCTCAGGTATGGCAAGCAATTAAATAATCCAAAATTCTGAGGAAGAAGGAAAGCCCAGCATCTGGAAATCCCACTGTTTTATTACTGTTTCAAGGAATGAGTGAATACAGTCAAAAGACTTAAGATAACGACATCATCCATATACACTTGTAAGCCCTCTTATGAACAGCAAGAAGTATATTCCTAGGCCTTGCATCACAAATCTCTAGTTCATTTATAACTTGTGTTTAGTGCATAAACTCTGGCTCTCCAAAAATACTGAGCCAGCCGTCAAGAACATAATTTAGCATTGTGCCAGAAATAAAGAAAAAATATCCATGACTCAATGTCCCCAGACAAAGCAATTTTGAGTCACACTGACATTACACCCCAGGAATCAACTGTAAACAAAATGTTCCACCAGCCGTGTGATGGGCTTCGGATACAGTTAGGTGTAAAGTGAGGACATACCATAAGGCATGTGAAAAACAAGCCTCCCTGCTAGACATTACAGCTCCACAGCGCTAACCAAGAAAGGGCTATGCACCAATTCTACCAATTTCAGGACCAGAAAACAAGGGGCTTAAAACTACACCATTGTTACCATCCAGAGCACATTTCATCAGAAAGAATTAGCCTTCTGTTAGTGGAAAAACAATCTTCAGATTGGTCATGAATAATTCTGTGATCAAATTTCTGCTTTATAAACAAAATGGTTAATTTCAGTTGCATCTTTCCTCATTTGAGAAGAACAACACCCAAGAAGAGTGCATGAATAAGCACACATTTAACATCTTTTACACATACAAATAACCCCACAAAGGAAAATTGGACCATTCACAGACTTTAAGTAATGCACAAATTAAAACACTTAACCAATCAAGGTTTCAATTTGCTGAACCAGACTTCCCAACCAGCAGCAAGTGAGGCTGAAGTAAAAACAAGAAGTTTCTCTTATCATTAGCATGAAGTGTCAGTTTTTACTTTTGTTTTTTAAGTATAGAAGGGATGCATTTCATAAGCCCAGCAGCAAATGCTGGTGTTTAAAACAAAACAAAACAAAACAACAACAAAAAACACACAGTCAGTCTCATACTTTTCTCTTTTACACTTGCATAAAGAATTGAATCCAAACAAGTTTTACTGCCACCTGCAATCATTAATATTGGCACAGAAGAACATTTATTACAATAATAGAATTTAGCAGTGAATTTTGATGTGAACAAACCTACTGAACTCCAAGCCTCACCATGTAAAAAAAATAACACTGTTCTGCAATATCTAGTGCCTACATTTTGTACCTCCATAGTTTCCTCTGAGTACCTTTTCAATTGTTGATTCAAAGAGAAAAAAAAAAAAAAAAAGAGAGAGAGAGAGAGAAAAGGAGACACATAGGCAGAATATTCTTTCCTTCCCCTCTATTGATGTGAATTTTTGACTACTTTTAGTGTGCTCTACTTAAGTCTTCTTCACTGACTTACTAGGCAAAAGACTCTTCCATGGAAGTTCTCTATAGACAGGATTCTCAGTGACACAAGCAGGAGTTTCTTGTGTGACACTATTTACATTTTCAACCCTACCAGGAATTCTTGAAGAGACTATGCTACCATGCTGGTACTGAATGAATGACTGTACCTATCCAGCAACAATTTCAAAGCTAGTTGCTTGTTAATTTAGTTCTGGTGAAGAAATGCCAACAATAGTATTTCCAATACCTTAAAACAACACATAAATTCGTATATTGGGATATCAAAATTAGTTCTATTACTAGACACAGCTACTGCATGATCACTGAAGCTGGCTTTCCAGTTTTGGATATGTGTAAAAAGGCAAATTATTCCCTTATTCTACTGAAGTATTCATATCAATAATGAAAATCTTCGGTAATTCATCCACCCTTCAGTGACAAATAGATCAGTGGGGTCTGATAACTGTGGCAGGCAACAGATACCGTCTCCACAAATGCCCGTGGAAAGCTACAGATTGTGACTTCAGTAAGACCTTTATCAATCTTCTACTAAACCTCTGTATTCCATAGAGAATACAGCCTAGATGAAATTACTCTGAGAAGGGTGCACAATTGACTGGAAGATGTATTTAAAATGTGGTTATCAGCATTCACAGTACAATAGGAAATATTTTTAAAACATAGCATACTGAAGTCCCTGATACTATAAAGTTTCATTAAGGACTTGGACAATAGAAGAATATATTTGTGACCTGGAATGAAAAAGCTCTTCACCCATTGGAGCAATACTCTGAAATACAGACAGATCAGCAAAGACTAGTTCAAACTCCTGTACTTAAAGCAGAATTAACAACTCTATAAATATAATACGAGGAAAAGCCATCAAATCAGAAACTTTGCAGAAAAGGATCTGGGGAGATTACAAACTATATACGAGTCAGCAAGGTCAGGCTGTTTCAAAAAATACCATACATTGATTAAAGATGCAAAAATAGGAGCATTTTAAGAAAGGCAGCCTTAGGAACTTTCTCATTTTTCCTAGCCTTTCATTTTTCTGGTGACCTAGCTGGTCACTGTGTCAGCTGTAGGAGCACTGTTCCATCAGGATGACAGCCTCTGAAAGAGTGTCCAGAGGAGAAGGACCTGGACTGTATAGAAAGAACTGGACTATTTAGTCTATGTAAGAGGTCTCTCTGGAGGAACATCACGACTTTTTAATTATGGCAAAGTGTGACACAGAAGAATCAACTGTTTTTACTCACAAGGAGTAGTACAAAACAATAGGTTTAAACTGCAGCTGGGGAGATGTATAATAAACATTAGGAAAATGTTTCTAAGGTGTGGGGGGATTCTGTTTTGTTTTGTTTTAAATAAGGTTAGAGAAATAAGAGTGAAAACAGTATAACATCCTTCCTTAAGGTTTGGGATAAGCATAAAGATCTCAGTCTCTTTCTGATGTTTTTTCTCGGAGTCTATGAGAACAGAATTTCCTCTGCATCTTTTGTCAGAAGAGGTGTAGAAGAGCTCCTCTGCTAATCTTAGAAAAAGCTATGATAAAAACTTGCAGACAGGAAGTTTCTTCTGAGTCTTTGACAGACTATGTATGCATGTGTGTGTGTGTCCACACATATGCATTCACATATGTAACTTTCTGCATGAGCATGTACACACGTCCACATGTGTGTGTACATGTACAAGTCTGTGTTTATATACATTCTTCTGTGAATGTGGTGCTCTTAACTATGTGAAATTTAATTTAAAAAAAATAAAAATCCCTCCATTGAGCCTCAATAGTGTAAAAGGGTGGAGCACATAGCACATAGGGTAACTGCTATTCAGGGATGCTTTAGTACTAATATTCTTGCCCTTTTTTTTTTTTTTTTTTTTTTCTTTTTTGCATGGGCAGTAGACATTGTTCTTGTCTTATTTACATCTACATGCAATACTGCCTTGAGCAAAATGACAGCAGTATAAAACTGGTTTAAAGAGAGAAACAGATCTTTGTATGATTATAGTAATATATGGAGAGCTATTGATCAGAAGATTTGTTCCACACGGGTGAGTAAGAGTATTCAACAAGCATGCTTAATGAGACTTGCACATAATAGCCTAATGATGGAACAAGAATATGATACAAAATAAACATCCAAGCAATGCAGACTATATCTAAACCTGGTGAACGAAGGAGACAATTATCCCCAGCATTCAGACCAAATGCTTTTCATTTACACTTGGCAGCTTCTTTTCTCCATTTTGGAACATCTAGGCGAAGGTTTCCTCAGTATTGCATTCCCGCTCAATAACTTCAGTGCTCTGGGTGGCTGTCCCATGAAAAGCTAATCAACTACGTGCATTTCACTTAATCATAACAATACATCACCTCTATTCATGACCACACAGCCCAAAGAGTGGCAGCACACAAGAAATCTGAGAGCCCACTGAAGTTAGAAAGGAAGACATGAAGGAAGTTAGGTAATTTTATTATAAGAACAAAGTTACTTAATTAAATCCCTTTAAAAGCTTATGAGATGGTCTGAAGAGGCCAGAAAATAAGGTTTTTCCCAAATGTAACATAGCAGAGGCCAACCATATTACTCGCAGGAAGGAGGGAATGGGAATTTACCCTAAAAAATTTGGCTGCTTCCAACAATGAAGAAAATAATTTGTAATATTAAAAAATCATATTGATGTTTTCTTTTTGTAAAGGCCCCCAGTCAGTGGGATCGTGGCATGCCTTCATTGTTTCTTCTACAAAGTTACAACCTGAGGGATGAAGGGAGGAGAAGGAAAATCCCAACTTACACAGGGTCATTAGAAACTTTAGATTCTGTCAGCCAAAAGTCTCTGAAGATTTTTTTTCTGCATTAAATGTCTTTGAGGCTCTCATAGTTCCTAGTATCAACTCCTTCCTAGGCTGCACATGTGCCTCTCCTAGAGAGTGAGTGAATATGTTCCATTCCCTCAGAGCTCCCCAGACTCACTGGACTGCACATGTGCAACGTAAATGAATACTCTCCAGCCCAAGGCTGCTGTGGCTGGCAAAGCCAGGATTTTGCTGTAATGGCTGGAACTGTGACCAAGAACCTGTCTCTCTCCCTCTCCACCCCCCTCAGCAATCTCCCTGCTAGCAGCATGTGGCAGGAAACCATCTCATTCTAATGCAGAAAGGATAGGAGGAAAATTTGAATAGTAAAACCAACAGAGTGAGGCACAAGAAAAACAGGCATACAGATATGTCTAGGCAAATGCATTAGTAACTGGGAGAATGCTGGAGAGCAAAAGATAGAGAAAATCACTTTCTTGAGGTAGGAGGTTTAGGCTGGAGAAGATGCCTGGTGAGGAAATGAGGACATGACAGAAACAGATTAGAAGAGAAAGAGAAAAAAGGATCAAGTTGCTGAAAAGGAATTGAACAGAAAAGTTTGTGCCCAGTAGAGACTGTGCTCCTCCAGAGCCAGAAGTGAAGCCCAGCATCCAACTTTGTATGACCATTACAAATACAATCAAGATATCTCATGTTTATCTGATAACCATTCTCACAGGACAACAACCTATAAACAATTATTCCATTAAGTCAAACAGTAGAAATCTGAGCAGTTATGATTAACCATTGTGATTAACCACTCTATAAGACCGTTGGTCCCATTTTCAAAACAAGGAGAAATTACACATAAACACAAAGAATACTCAATGACTACTGTAGAATTTGCAAAGTCAAAGAATTAGGAAAAAGGATATGCTAGAATCAAGGTTAGATATAACCTATCTAACATCTCTTCCTCACCCCAAAACAGGCTGAGTACATCTAAATTAGCTATTTGGTCCCCAGCTTGTGTCCAGATATTGACCGGCTAGATATTCTTCAACTTTAATAAAATAATAACAATAATAACAATAATAACAGTAATAACAATAATAATAATAATAATAATAATAATAAAGGTAATAATTACACCAAATGGAGAACTTTAAATCCATGTTTAATTCCATATACCTTCCCTGCTTTTTTAGTAGAAAAAGGGTAGTCAGAAAATTTGGAATTGCATGCAAGAAATTTATGTTAAGTAAATAAAAAACACCTTCAGATATACACAGTGCATCTTCAGATCAGTTTTTTTCCAAATAAATATGTTTGAATTTAAAACTCTAGTGATATGCTTTTAGTATCATTTGTCCATGTGGTGTGTAATTCACATAGGGACACCAAGCCATTCATAGAAAGTTGGTTGACAAATCCAGAAAGAGAAAATATATCTGAAGAAACAAAACAAAGGAAGCAACTGTAGGACTGGATATCTAAGCTCTCTTATGAAATAGAATTCAGGGTTTATACGATAGCATTGAACAAAATGCATACATTATGCACATGTATCACTAATTCCTGAAATAATATGTGCAGTGTGACATACCATTCTGCAGAAAAGCAAATGGCAGGTAGTTTTTACAATGGTAAGATGAATTCACAGTATGGGATGTGTTGATTGCTCATGTCAGTCCCTTTGAAATTTTAAAGCGGTAGTAATGAGAGCTATAAATCTCTCCTAAGTATAATTAGATTACTATTTATACCTACTGTTGTTAAATCCAGTCTAAGAAATTACTTTTAGGGCACTGTTACTGAAGAAATAATCTCTTTAAAACAATAATTACTAAGTTAAGTACAATTCATATACCCACTTTCTATAATGAGAATGTCTAACAAAAGTATTTAAAAATAATGAGTGTCTTTTCTTATTAAAAAGTTTGACAATAGTATTTTCAGACTTTAAAGTTTTGTTGTTGTTGTTGTTATGTGTTTGCTTGTTTGTTAGTTTTACATTATACCACAAGTCTGGGAGTATCCTCCAATGCTGTAATGCACTGAGATACAATGCCATCTCTCCCCAGAAGGTACCCAGTGAGGAGTACAAGTTTTGTATTACAGAAAGCATGGGATATGACTATGGTAGGGCCCTGTAGAGAGTATTATAACTGTGAGACAATTATGATCAACTGACAAGAACTAGAGTTATCTCAATAGACTTTTTATCTTTTAGGAATGTATTAGGAATTCCAAAAGATGGTAAATTTGTATTATCTGTTCCAGTAGTTCACTCTTGCTGATTTACGTTTTATTTCCCATGGGATCTGTCTTGCCTGTTTTTTTGTTTTGTTTTGTTTTACAGGAGACAGAAGTCATAGTAACATGCAGTCAGTAAAACTTGTAAGTGTCTAATATCACTTTCTGATTAAAAAAATCTCAAAAAAGAAGCACATATATATAATTCTAATGAGAGAGACAGAGAGATAAAGATCCTTAATCTCTATGTAAAAACATGGAGAATTTTTTCTTTGTCAAATTGTCCTGAGAAGTGAGTGCTCATGGCCAGCTACATCACTGTCAAGCTCTGAAGGCTTTGGTCAGAAAACAATGATGCCCCTTGAAGCCCACTGATATTCTGCAGTGAGTACCTTCATTAAACACCAGTAATTGCACGAAGAACACTTTCAACAGAAGCTGCTTTCAAACCTATGGCTGGAATAGCCCAGGCAGACACTGCACTGCAAGAACACTGCACTACAGTACTAAGATACAGACTGCATTAGTATGTATCTTATGTTACAGGATCAAGAAACAAAAGAGACTGTACCTCCCTTGGTGCATATAAACCTTGGTAGACTTTGTTTCCCATTTTACTAGTGAAGGTTTATAATCTTGTAGGTTGTTTCATGCAAAACAGATTTCTGAACTCAGCAGCCCTCAGAGAGGCTTTGTCCATGACCTCCTTATGTGAAGTCAGGGGCAAAACTGCCCCCAAGGTCTCAGAGCATTGTAAAATTAGCTCCCATATGGAACATCCTCCCTCTCTCTCAAGGAGTCACTTCATTTCTCCATTAATATTTTATTATATGGATCTCAGAAATGGAAAAAACATATGTTTGGAATGATATGCAGCAATAAGACCAGAACACCAGTTTTATGTAGTTTTCCATTGCATGATCCAGCTCATGTATTTAAAACAGTTTTATTCTCTTCCAGTTTTATTTTTCTATTAAAATCTTCATCAGAAGATTTTTTATAATAGATATATTTTACTTTAATTGTTGAGGCCTCTATTTAATTATATTATATAAATATATATATTGCAAAACAACTAGTCAAGTTTAATTTAACTTATAAAAATCAGAGTTTAAGCATAATTACTCAGGTAATGTTATTCTCCCATAAGGTATAATCTAGTTTTCCTGTGCTATTATGCTTTCTATTAACTCAGAAATAGTCATAAAGTAATGTACGCGCATTGAGATTTTGATTTTGTTTACTTTGCTATGTATTTATGATATTTAACGGAATGTGGCATTTCATCAATTTTTCTCAATTATAGGTTTCAATTAAACAGCTAGATCACCTATTCACTGTTTAGGATTTTTAAGGGATAACAGAGAGTGAGTGGGTCCCTCACAGCATTAGTCTTGTTGTACATAATCGCTAATATGACAAAGCACTCTGCTTCTGCTCTCATGGATAATAGCGCTGCTGACTTCAGTGTCACAAGAACAGATTTCACTTAACAGGCCCAAACACAAGTTCTGCTTAAACATATAAGTAGACTCATTTAAGTCAATTACATATAAATATTGACCACAACTGCCATGCACATTTTAACAGAACTCTACCTTCCCTAGCTGCAAATACCCCTCTAAACCACATTAATTAAAAAAAAAAAAAAAAAATCTACATAAAGTACTTTGTATTTGCTTCTCTCTGTTTGCTAGAGACACCATGAATGGTACACAGGGTGGAGTGTTACCAGACCTGAGCCCGTTATACGCAGACCACTCAGTGCTTCAGGTACTTAAAGGCCAGGAGTCAAAAGAGGAGGGGAAGAACCAGTAAGATATTTCCTATTTCAGATTTGCTTTGATTCAGCTGCATACATCTGTTTGGCCACTTGTTATTTGTTGCCAGCTACCAGTAAACAACTATGCCCAAAGAGAAAATTTATTCTAGTTAAAGATTGGCTTATGTCCTCATCAGCTAAGTTTTACAGCTCTTAAGAACAGCAAGAGAAACATTTACACTGAACTTGTTGCATAGGGATTTCAGACAGCAGGACAGTTATTTCTTGCATAAGCATTACATTTCGCTGGAGACAGCAGAGGCACATTAAGAGGGAAAAAGGAACCTCTCAAAATAAAATGTCTAGAAAATAAGATGAAAACAGTGAAATGCTACACTCACAATTTAAAATCATTCATTCTTTTTCTGAAAATGTTCCCAAGGCTACAAAATGTTTTATGTGTCCTTTGAGTTTTGAACACCCTAAGTACAGTAGCATATGTCTGTACTGTTTAAACAAATCCTCCAAAGATTGGAATTGCTCTTTTTTTTTTTTTTTTTTCCTGTTCTTCCTGTGTATGTGTATGTATAGAAGGGAATATTATTTATGACCATCTAAGGTCTGGCACAGCATTTTTGAATCAATGCCATTCAACACATCAATGTTACAGTTGTTCTATATTAAACTAATTGTTTTAACAACATTGGAAAATTTGTTCTTAACTAACATTTATATTTACATGTTCTACAGTTCTAGTCTGTTGGGTAATGAGGTCCTACAAAAAAATGTTTCAGCACCACCTTTTACACTAATATTAAATATAATAATAATAAGAAGAAGAAAAAAAAATCGCCACAAATATATACCAATTCAAGGACCTCCCAGTATTATTAAAGTGTCCAGGAAGTCTCAGTCTAGCTAAACTGCTGTAGGATTTGAAGTGGTAAAACTAAGGAATGCAACTTCTCTAAAGAGAAACATTTTAGAAGATGGTAGAGAAGAAAGATTTCATAGAATTCAGAAATGAGTTGGACAAAAATATTAAATATTAAATTAGGTAAATAAAATGTAATATTTAAGCCACCACAAACTCAGACAATGACTTTATGTAGTGTTTCTATTCTGGAAAGCTAGTTTTTGAAATGAGGAATCCTTGTGTCTGCACTTGCTTGTATTTCCTTAGCATCACGTTACATCATACGCAATGACAGTTTCTGGTGCTGATAGTAGAAAATAAACTCAGAAGAAAAAAATTAAAATAAAATAAAATAAAAATAAAATAAAATAAAATAAAATAAAATAAAATTAAATTAAATTAAATTAAAAAATAATTAAAGACACCATCTGATTAGAGTTTCATTTCTGAATGGGACAGTCATTTTTTCAGCAAAGTCACATTCCTCAGTTCTTTTCTAAGAATGTTGCTGTGGCCATGGGAAACCTTATAATGACTTAAAAGGGAGATAGCTGGACCTGATGAAGGTGGATAAAGGGCTGGATCCCTCCCCTCTATCAGAGTGAAAGAAGTTCATTCTCCCACTGCTACATCAAGCAGATGGGACAGCAACTAAACAGCAAAGTCACTCCTACCTAGAGCCTTGCAGATATTCGGGGTCATACAGAGGGTTACATTTCAAGGTGCATTTTCTGCATTTACTTATTACTGTTACCTAAGTCCGTAGGACTTACCACAAACCGAACAAGCAGCCGAACTGCCAGAAGTGTTTGGCCATGACAAAAACCGCTGACCTGTGTTGGACAATCCTCAGTCTTGTCCAGTTGCAACCAGTCTCAAAGCTTCCTATAGATGGGAAAAAAATCAACAGATCTAGTGAGTGCTTGTATGTAGAATGCTCACACATCACTGAAGTATATTATTTATATCCCTGTATTGTATTCCTAAGTAAGCTGCATTGCTAGGTATAAGATGTATAGCTTTGTGATTTATCTTATACATTTATTGGCACACAAGGATATGTACATATCTACATGTATGTGTTTCTGTGTGTTTATTACATTTTCTCATTTAAAAACAAAAACAAATAACAAAAAATGAAAACATTTCCACATTATTATATTTTTCATCTAACTTTTATCTCTGAATAGGCAAGTATTCTGACCACTCACTAGGTTGATATTGCTGACTTTGATACATACATGATATATTCACAGAATCACAGAATTTCTAGGTTGGAAGAGACCTCAAGATCATCGAGTCCAACCTCTGACCTAACACTAACAGTCCCCACTAAACCATATCCCTAAGCTCTACATCTAAATGTCTTTTAAAGACCTCCAGGGATGGTGACTCCACCACCTCCCTGGGCAGCCCATTCCAATGTCTAACAACCCTTTCGGTAAAGAAGTTCTTCCTAACATCCAACCTAAAACTCCCCTGGTGCAACTTAAGCCCATTCCCCCTCGTCCTGTCACCAGGCACGTGGGAGAATAGACCAACCCCCACCTCGCTACAGCCTCCTTTAAGGTGTCTGTAGAGAGCAATAAGATCACCCCTGAGCCTCCTTTTCTCCAGGCTGAACAAGCCCAGCTCCCCCAGCCGCTCCTCGTAGGACTTGTTCTCCAGGCCCCTGACCAGCTTCGTTGCCCTTCTCTGCACCCGCTCAAGCACCTCCATGTCCTTCTTGTAGCGAGGGGCCCAAAACTGAACACAGTACTCGAGGTGCAGCCTCACCAGAGCCAAGTACAGGGGAACGATCACCTCCCTAGACCTGCTGGTCACACTGTTTCTTATGCATGCAATATTGTAGTGGCAAGAAACAATAATATTAGGAGACTTCAAAAATGCATGTGTACATTGACAAAAAGTCACATCAGGGTCTGGTGCTCAGACCAAATTTTTAAACACTGCTAATGACATGTTCATGGATCTGCTGTAATGAGGAAACCAACAAGAGGGAACCAACAAGAGGAAACCCTTGAACCTGAGCAGCGCTTCAGGCACTTCTGAAACTATTACTCATCAAAGTAAAGTTGTGGTTAAAACCAATTGTCAATGGGTTTTGAGCACCATTCCTCACAGAAATCTGAATACTGAGGCCAAAATCCTAGATCTATCTTCTCAAAACTGTCAGAGTTGAAATTTAAGCTATAAATCAATAATTTCTACAAAGGTTGAGCTGAGTGTTTCACAGTGGGATTAAAACCCTTATAAAAAACAGGCTCAAACAGCTATCACAGAAAATATCTGAATTCTACTGCAAGATCTAATCACAGTCTATCCCTAATTAAAAAAAAAAAAAAAAAAAAAAAAAAAAAAGCGATACAGGTAGTACAAAATGGGACCACATCCTATTGTTTCCACGTAGAGGTTTCGCTCTGGTGGGTTAATGGTTTTAAACTAATACACCTCACCAAGGTTTGAAAATAATAATTTATATGCATGTGTTTATGAAATGACAACAATGATCTCAATTGTCTTTGTACTTCTCCCTACTTTACTTTCAAGTCACATATATTTTTAATTGCCTGGCTTCTTTGTGTTATTTTTTACTATTCTTAGTCTAGAAAGTGTTATTGGATAAGCTTTACCACATTAATTGTTCTAATTTAGTATTGTGCTTTTTAGTAGAAAAATCTAATTTGAAATGGCAAAGGGTTAATTATGAAATTTTCCAAGTGAAAGTCCCAATGAAAGAAAAAGATATAGACTAAAATCAGTGAAAGACTAATTTTAGAATCTAATTTCTACTTCTTATCTTTCTTTATAAGATACTCTTCTATTAACCCTACATATGGAGGAACATCTCTAAAATAAACATGCTTTTAATGTTCTGAATGCCATTCCAAATACAAGCAAAATGGAGCATTTGTTAAACAAGAACCCTAAGTTTTAATTTTTTTTAATTCAATATATTTATACAGCTGATTAAACATGACTATCTAAAGACTTGCATGTGCCTTTTTAATTATAAATAGATGTAATTGCATGTAACAAGTTCAATTCTCTATTTTATAAACTCAGGCTTCTGAACTCTTCAGTTTAAATGTAAAAGCTATTTTTTTAATAAAAAATAAAAAAGCTATTTGTTTAATAATATCAGTTTCATGGATTATAATACTTTCTAATATTTTATATTAGTATTTGGAACAGGATAGTTTTAGACAAACCAACATTATACAAGGTAGCAAGCAAATCTCTGTTCCCAGCAAACATGGATACAGGCACAAGCACAGATCTCTGCTGGGAAATAAGGCCCAAACAAGAGTCTTTGCATTTGAAACCTGAACCCAAGGCCTTACATTTTAGGGATGTGCAGACACAGTGTCAGCTGGTGAGATTTGTTTTGATGAAAACTTTGCATTTAAAGAGGAGACTGTTTCAAAGATGGATCTTTGGCTTCCAAAAGAACAACAATCCTATTCCTGCACTGACATGCCCAGTGGCTTCTGAGGTTTAAGTAGAAGACCCACCCCTGCAACTGACCCTTGCAGAGGTATTTACCAAAACTTCAACAGAACACAAAGCAAAAAGCACATAAGAGAGTACTTCAGTTAGTCTGCCTCTTTTCTCCTTAGTTCATCATATCTGGCAATTGCTCATTGGTTGCTATCTCAGCTGGCCTATTTTGTTTGTTCAGACTGAAAAAGGAAAAGCCCATCTTCTCAGGAGATTGCCAGTGCAATGTAACAATCTGCAGTGTTGACTTCTCATGAGATTTTCTAATTTGAGCCAGATATAATGTCCCAGAAAGAAACGCTAGCTTTCAAGGGCAGTAAATCTGTACAACAGGCCAGTACTCCTGCATTCATATGTCTAGCCTCACATACATCTGTAGACAATTAATTTGGTCAGCCATATCAACCTTACTCTTACAGGGGCCAGTGGGCCTCAGTACACGGGAATAAGATACAAGGGAACTAGCTTCATTTTCAACTTTGCCCATTCAACATATGAATTTGAGCAAATCAGTTTGAACAAATCAGCAATCTGTTCAATTCTCAGTGTGTTCCAATTCTACAACATGAAAATTACATAACTTTCTGACATTTCTAAGGCACCCTCAGTTACTTGAATAAAAAAAGGCAGACATTAAAATTTGTTTTCAAACAAATTTCAAATAACTCTCAGGAGAATCTTCCAAATTCCACTGCATGACAATAGAAGTTGTACACTGAAATCATTCAGGCTTCTTTGCTGAAGTCAAGAAGCCACTTTTCCTGCCCACTGTGTTACCTATGCACACTTTTCTGACAAATTTCTCAAACCTCTGCAGTTTGGTGGCAAGATTTCCTCATAACACTCTCAAAAAGGCCATTCGTGCTCTGTGGCTATTAAATACGTTCAGAAAGTCTACAACTGGCACATGGAAACAAGGAAGTTTGCTTTTCATAAATTAAATAAAATGAGAATCTTGGGTCACGTAGCTGCTACACAAATTGAATCTGTCACATGCTGCAGTTGTGCAACTAGGTATATGGACTTGTCTCTTCATTCAAGTTGTCAACTCTCCATGAAATTGGTAAATAGATGGAACTCAGACTATAAATTATTCTACTCCATTTGGTTATTTATTTACAGGTTTAGGGGAAAATGCAATTTTTTCAAAACATACCTACTAATACGTAGTATATGTGTTTATACACTGTAACTCTGCTGGTAAGGAATCTATTGGAACACTTTTATTTCCCAGTATTTAAACTCTGCTGAACCCGGCTTGTAACTTTATCTTTTAACATACATCTATGTATTTTACTCAAGTGAAAGTATCTAACAATGCACAGTAGTTTGTTATATCTGGCCTCTAGATGATGCTACAATGCTTTTAACTCTCTGGCATTTAGTAGTGCGCTACATGCAAGCAACTTTGAACTGTACTCAAACCATTTGGTACAGTAGCTTAATAGCAACAGAAATATGACTCCCTGTTTACAAAAAGCAGAAGCATAGAAGGACCAAGGCCTTTTTCTTTAGAAGGTTTCTACTGCAAGTGTGTTATATTAATCATAAACTAAAAGATGTTATTAGATTTGTTTTCCTGCATTTCATAATAAAAACACAGTGACATCAAGAGTAGATCAAATATAACTTTTGCTTGAATCTGTAGCAACATCCTGCATTCTTAGTTTTCTCCAAGACCTTTAACTCCACTTTGATTTTCCTTGTGGTAAATGTATATGGCTTACTGGCAGACAACCACTGGTAAAATGTGATGATTAACAAGAATTTTCCCAGTTGCAGAATATAATCTCCTGGTGACTCAGGTTATCCCACCGAGAAAAAAGTTCCTCTTGTTTTGGTGCACTTGTTGCTAGCTGACTTTAAAACCATGCCTGAATAGACCTTGGCTGCTTCCTAATCCTTCTGCTTCCTGTTACTCAGTGATGACTTCCTGTCCACCTGCTGTCCAGATCCATGAAAGGATGCAGGGAATCTACATTTACGATTCCAAGAGTAAAAGTTGAAAACAAGAGTTGCAGGAAGGTCACCAAGAGAGTTTAAATATATTTATATACGGTGTTGTTATGTATTTATTTATTTAGAAAATCAGATGGAGTGAAGTAAACTAGTGAATTTTATCTCAGACGCTCTCCCATTTGACATCCTGAGAAAAGTCTTAATATTGTGAGAAGAATGTGATGAAGTTCTGACAAGTACTTGAATCTTTACACTATTACAAATGTACTACATTCTTTCCAAAATTTCAATCATGCAAATCTTTGCAATCATGCAAAAATTAGTTGCACATTCTTTGGTTTAATTCTGAGAAAGGCAGCTACATGTTTTTAATTTTACATTTTTCACCTAATAGTTGCTAGTGATTATAAAGTAGTGACTAGCCAATGATAGCCACACTGCCATGTTCGTACCATGTTAAACTACACTGTCGTGCTGAGGCACCAATCCTAAGTAAGTTACTTGGCAGTAAACTCAGCTGCATACGTATTAACCTTATGTCTTTAATATATTAAGAATTCACAGATACTGCACTCCCAATAAAGGATTTCTTCAGGATGAGAAGCTGAAAAAATAATTCATTAGTGTGGTTTAATTTGTAGGCAATACTGTCTCTTCATATCCTGGAAGGATGTCCAAAGAACTGACCTGTTGGGAAAGCTACCTTTGAACCTCACATCCAGAATGCATAGAAAACCATCCCTACTTTGCCATATAGCTTGTTACCTACCACAAAAGCCAAGGGAATCGTGGCTTACACTCTTCCCCTTCTCAGTCCTGATGAGCTGACTTTGTGTAGCACACTGCTCGATTAAAAAAGCTGTCAGATACACAAACAGGGACCCCTAAAAAAAGGAGGAGACAGTAAGATAATGAATTCATCATGTGCCCAAATGTAACTGTTCATACTTCAGTTTTATGAAAGAACAAATTGCATGGAGGGCATACTCACTGGTCTACTGGTCTGCAGCCAGATAAGTTAATGTAAACTGGGGAAGGAGAGGAAAGGAATTTTAAATCTTTTTTTTTTTTTTTTATACCCTCTAGTTTTTCACTCCTAGCTGCTGTCAAAGACCTCAGCATTTGTGGCCTGTAGATAAATATGTCAGTGTCTACAGTTGTGTACAGTTGTGTAGAAGATTATTTATGGGAGATGGGGGAAGGGAGTTCGTATTTGCCTTGCTAGTGCATGAGGTAATCAGTTCCTGTGTATAACTCAGGCAGTTTTTACAAGGCTAAAAAAAAAAAAAAAAAAATGAGAGACAGACAGACAGAGAATATTATCTTATGCTTTCACAGTCCACCTAAGTGTCACACAACAGTTTATCTGAGCATATGAATCTACAGCTACACACAGTAGTTCATAGATCAGCAAGACAGCAGTCTCTTTAAAAGGAGGTGTGGAAAAAAATACCAAGAGAACCAGCATCTGAAGAATAGTCATTGCTACAGTTTCTGACAGCTCTTCAGGCTGTAGAGAGCGTTCTTGATGACAA
This sequence comes from Netta rufina, assembly GCF_964035555.1. Classification (NCBI taxonomy): domain Eukaryota; kingdom Metazoa; phylum Chordata; class Aves; order Anseriformes; family Anatidae; genus Netta; species Netta rufina. The sequence continues at coordinate 49,904,651 of NC_140124.1, forward strand.
CCCCTTTAACATTAACCACTTCCATGTCTTGATTAGACAGTGATGGCACATCAAGTGAGGGGAGAATTCTAGCAGGCAGTGCTGAAAACAGATGTCATTGCCACAGCACTCCTTCTGCCAGCTGCCTGGGAAGAAGCTCTCTGCCCTGCAATAAAAATGGCATGAGTTCAGATGGATTCCCATACCACTCATTGCATCACACAAGAGGTACCTCAGGAGCAGTGGATGAAGCATGGCATAGAAACTAGCAAACCTGCAAGGGAGAGGCTCAAAAATCCAGAGTCTAACAAGACTTAAGTACCACATACTTACTGGAAACCTGTGGCAGTTATATTAATTTCCTATTGGAAATATGAAAGGAAAACCTAGCAACTAATAACATATATCTCCAAAATTAAAACCTGGCTTAGAACCCAAAACAACAGGATTTATTTGTTCTTCTTAGTAATATTCTCCTAAGCATTTATTTTACATATTGGCTAATATTTTTGCAGATGCACTTTGTAGATGGAAAACAAACAAACAAACAAACAAACAGCCCTATTTTTCCAGGGTCAAAAAGATTTGTGAGAAAATAATATTTTTGCATTTATAAATATTTTTAATTTCAACATCTAAACTTACTTTCCCTTTCAGACATGTTTATTTCACCTATGTTATCACAAAGCAGCACAGCACAGCATATTTCAGTGCAATCTTCAGGCTATGAGACTGATCGTGTAAAAGAGATGCCTGGGGTTATCATTCAACCCTTGCCACTCAGAAGATGCATAAATATGCTTTTTGGCAGTGGGGTTATCATTCAACCCAGTACTCAGAAGATGCATAAATATGTTTTTCTGTGTAGTATCTCTAGCACTGCCTACTCCCACACAGAAATTGCAGGAAAGTAAAATTATTAGAAAACACATTACTATGTGTGGAAAGAACAAGAGTGAACAAAAACTTCCCAGCATAAAATTCTAAGGTGTGCATATATGGTGAAGTCTTTTCCTGCAAGCAAATAGGGACAGATAATGAAAAGGGAAATGGTTTTTCCCCCTGTTGTGTGGAAATGTTTGCTTCACACTGCCCTCATTTAAAATAAATAAATAAATAAATAAAAATCATTCTACAATAAAAGCTCCCAACAGCCTTCAATAATAATGTCAGCATAGGTTTTTAGGCTATTGTAAAATAGTACCATTTCATTTCTAAGAATTGGTAAGTTAAGTTAAACACAGTAGGAGGGTGATTTTTTTCACCTTTCTGCAGGCAAGATTCATTTCTTTGCTCCAGATCTCTGACATAGAATACAACATCTGAAAGAGACAAAAATATCCTCAAAGCACTATGCCAATATACGTAACCTTGGCTACAATGTTCAGCCTCCATAGCCATAATGTGCATTCATTTGAATTTCTATAAGGAGACTATTTTAAAAGGGAAAGGATGTAGAAGTTTAGGTGAGGCTTGATGGATGCACAGTCCAGGAGGCTAGTGAGTTGTGCCTGTCTTTACCAGATTGAGCTCTGAGTGAAGCTAACCATAACTGCATGGCTTTGCATGGCTGTCTGCCCTTTCAGATTTTTCACTGTGGTAACCAGCTGATGTTCAATGAGACACTGGTAGTGGCACAGGGCAAGAGAACCATGAGATTTGTCAGAATGCAGTTAAAGTCAAACAAAAATTGAGCAACTTTGATTAAGGAATATGATGTTGAACCAGACGTAAGCTTTGAGGCATGGGGATTTTAATCTGGGATGAGACACCCTAAAGTTACATTAATGTATGGGAGAATCGTGGTATATAGGCAAGGAGATGACATTAGCTGAAGACCAGAGCAGAACACGCAGCATGTTAAATGTTTCAGGGAATAAACTCAGGAAGGGCAAATGCACAGGCTCCAGAGGCAACACAATAGACTGACCTTCTCAACTTTCTTTCTTTGGCCTACCACGTCACCAGACATAAATGTGGGCAAGGAGATAAAATAAATGAAAGATGGATCTCAGCAAGTGGTCAGGTTTTCTGCTACTGTCTGCTTAAGCTGCTTTGTGTAACAGAGTGCAGAGATGAACACAAAAATAAGCAGAGTGTTTCTGGCCAGCTGTTTTAGCTTTAGAACCAACCTGAAAAATATTAGCAGATGTATTTTCAAACAAAATAAAACAACAACAACAACAAAAAGACAAAAAAAAAAAGTGAAAAGGGTGGGGAGGAAAGCTTTAACAAACATTCTGTTGCAGGTATAGATTTGGTACACTTCCTTAGAACAGGCAATGAGCAATGGATTTATTTGGAGGTATTGTACAATGTAAAATAGTAATTAAATAGCATTTCAGCTATTTGCCAACAAAATATAAATTTGGATTACCCAAATTTATCAAAAATACACATTGATCTCATCTGATTCTCACAGCCAGAAATGATCTCTAAAAGCCAAAACATCTCATTTCAAGATTTTCAAAACAGAATATTAGGATTCTAATCTCAAACGGTTTTGAAAACATTATACTTTTTATTCAACAACAAATTAAAATGAAACCAAATGTTTAACCTGGAACAGCCACCCACACCCTTGAGTAAACCAACAAATAAACAAACAAAACCAAAACAAAACAAAAAGGTAAATTATTTGCACAGCTGGACTACTACTTAGGAAATATAGGCGACACAATTGATGTCTGACTAGTGTCTACCACATCCAACTCTGAAGTGGTGTGTAAATTAAGTAAAAGCAAGAATGAGTAAAACTTTTAATGACTGCACTTTAGTTAAAGACTGGATCTCCCAACATAGCCCCACATTAGTTGGTGGCTTATATCACTAAAATTCTGTTATAAAAGCTCTGTGAACATGAGAGAATTTGTGTTGGTGAAATCACCACCAAGAAGTTAATAACTGTCTTTCCCTTGGAGGAATAAGTTCAAGCCAAGCAGACAAAATAAGAAATATCTTTAAAGATTTGGGATCTAAAGCCAAGAGATGCTGCAAAAGGGTTTTCATTACTCTTGAAAATATTCTCCAGCAATAAAAAAATGGACTGCAGACTAAAAGGAAATAAAGTAGGAGGAAGGATCTCTTCTGCCCTTATGCTGAGCTGACCCTGGACTGATGACAGCTTCATTTTCCACTTGGCACAGGATGATTTTGGAACTCCCCCAACTGTATGAGAAGTGCTCCCAAAAATCCTGTGGCCCACTTGTGACCTGAAGCAGAGTCCAACAGTGTGGGTGAATCAGATCACTTAACACCTTGTCAGAATCAGAATAAAATAAATAAGCAAAATAAAATAAAATAAAGTACACAAAAGGGAGAGGAAGAAAAGCACACTCCCGCACTTCCTGGCTAAAGGATGTGATCAGGGCAGGGCAGCTCACTTGTTCCATTCCAAACTGAAAACCAGACCCCATTCCCCTGTGGCTTTCCTGCACACAGTAAGCTTTCTGTATTTTAAGCACTATGTTCAAGCTTAAAATTTCTTGTTATTTCCATGCAAGCATTAATTTCAACTGCATAAGTGCCCAAACAAAGAGATCAATTCTCAGACAGGCTCTGCTCAGTGACCAATTGGGTGGGAAAGAGAGGGAGGTACTGACTGTAGCTAGGTCCTGACCTAGTGTGGTCCCAAAGACAGTGGGAGCAGCCCAGGATTTACTGCCATTTACGCAACAAGCTGGACTTTACAGCAGTGATGGTTTGGCAAAGCATGACTCTGTTTTGCATTCTTTCAATTGAAAAAGAGTTGTTTTTGCTGTGTTTATAACCAGGGAAGGAGTTCCCTTCTCCTGGCTGGCCAGGAGACTGGCTAATTACATCCAGGACAAGCTCTTTTTGCACTGGAGTAGTGACCAGGAAGCCTCACAGAAATAATCACTCCAAATTTTCCTAAGACTTAAAAGCATGGAGTCCGTGACATGTTTTTTGACTCTCAGCTTTATCTTTGTTTTCATTGAAGTATAGTTTATTAGCCTTCTAATTTGAAATATCCCATATCTTGAGTAGTTTAGAGCCATTGGACGATTGTCATTTAACTATATGAGGGATTCACAGTAGTAAGACCACTTTTATTCTCAGTTCAGGCAGGAAGTGTGTCGGGGACTAAGAAATGAACATATTCCTGCAGGTGATGGCAAATAAGAGCACTGAGAGCTGTGTGGACATATTGACTGTATTCCAAAATGCCATTTGCACAGCCAGCAAAGCAGACTACAGCCAACTCTCCACGTCTCTCTCACCTCCCTCCAGCTCCCACTGCTACAGCTATTAATTAGTTCCACATGTCACCAGCTTGTGTCTAGAAGTGAAAGTCAGGGAAGAACAAAAGTCCCAGTGGTCTGTGCTTCATTCTAGGGAGTGATATGTCCCCGTGCTGCACTGCCCAGCATCCTCAGTTCCTGGAGTGTAATGCAAGATAGTGTAGTGTATTAGCTTGCTTATCAGACCATAAATTGTTTTTGGACTTGGGGTGGCCTAGCAAACAGACTCATTTTAATAGTGCTGCTCCTGTCAGATCTGATTTGGCACTCGATGTATGGGGCAGATAAGCCACATCCCATATAAAGTTACTGAAGACAATAAAAAGCTCACTGCAAGTAACAGAATACATGGACATACACATAACAGTAAAATCACAGTAATCAGAGGTATCTGCAGCATGCACACTTACTGCCTGGCTCCAAGTGGCATCTGAAGCTCTGGCTCCACTGACATTGGCTCAGAGTTCATCACCTGGAATGCCTTTTTTCAGATTAGCCTCAGCCCTACCCTGTTAATAATATACAGCCCTACAGAAACCTGCTCATTTAGGAATGGTGTTCAACAGCTTAAACAGAGGCATCTAATGCATGTCACTGGTTATCTAAGAGACTTGAGTAGATCTGGCAGGTAAAGCATGGGAGTCCCTACCCTCATGGACAGGCAGACAGAGGTTGGACAAGATATCTAAGAGCATCTAAAATGGCAGCAGATCCCACTTTTTGGCACCTGCATTGCTCTCTATTACTCCTTTAAAGCTGTTATTGTCATTCAGGCTGATCTGCACATAAAACTAGTGAGCAACTCCCACCCGCTTGAGATACAAAGATTTTTGATTTAAAGATGTTTATCTTGACTGAGCTGCCACAGATAGACTTAAAGATAGTCTGAATTATCTTCAACAAAAGGGTTCAGTCTTTCCAATATTCCCCTTAATCATTTCCCTAAAGAAATCTTCCCTAGTTGAACTCATTACCTCCAAGGAGACACTTCACTTAAAAAAAAAAAAATGTATTGGGTGAAATCTTGGACACAGGCTGTAATTTAGTTTCTCAATTTGTATGTGCTGCCTGAATAGCTCTAAGATGCTACAGTAGTCAGAGTCAATTTATTCCAAAGGATTATAATCATACACTACAAGTCACAGAGATGCCACACTAAAGCCATGTTGCTGTGGGATTCAGAATATTTGGGGGTGGGGATTTACTGGGTTAGTAACTCTTTTGTTCATTCTAAAACTGCTGAACTGCAGTAATATTTTGAGTCTTACAGAGAAATGTCTTTGCAAATTTATACTCCTTCATAAATTAAACTGTTTAGCAAAACTGCTTAGTAATGATTTTACATTTTGGCTTAAGCACAAACCTTTTTAATCTGTTGTGCTATAGCCTGTACTCCTCGTGGGGTTATCAGTTAATTTAATAACCAACTTTCTGTCTTCCCTTTTAGTTGAGGCTTTCTTATAGTCCTTCAACAGATTTGATCCTGCCTCCAGGATTCACAAATAATAATAAAAAAAAAAACATTTCCCAGAAAGAAGAATAAAATTAAAATTATCGAGCATCATTACACGAAAATGTAGCCTCTGCACAGATTCTGTAAGATCCCACCATCCCAACCAAAAACAAAAAAAAAGCTTTACAAATACAGTGTGGCTCATTCAGAATGGCCTCTTCTGCCTTGTTTTACTAATTATCTAAAAAGGAGGCTCACTATAAAAGCTTAGGCTTGATCCCTTGGGAAGGCAGTACATCTTGCATAAACAGGTGATTTTACATGCACAATTATTAGGACACGTTTTAAAGGAGTTTCAAGATAACTTTAAAAGTCCTGTGTTCCAAATCCATGTGGTCTGTGGGAAGGGAAGGGAAGGGAAGGGAAGGGAAGGGAAGGGAAGGGAAGGGAAGGGAAGGGAAGGGAAGGGAAGGGAAGGGAAGGGAAGGGAAGGGAAGGGAAGGGAAGGGAAGGGAAGGGAAGGGAAGGGAAGGGAAGGGAAGGGAAGGGAAGGGAGGAATTTAATTCCTGCATGTGTATGTTCAGGCAGCTAAACTGTCTGAAAGCTTCACCATACCAAAGTATTCCTTCTCTGGGTGCACACTTGAAAAACAACCTACTATGCTTAGGTTGTCCACAGTGTAGGTGCTACATTAGTATTCTGATGGCAGTGAGTAAAATTGATGTAAGACTGTCCTAACTCAAATTGTCCTTTCTTTTATTGGATTGTGCATGCACTTCAACATCAACTCTATTTTTAGCATTTAATATGGCATTAATACAAATAAAACATATACTGATTGTTCTTAATGTATTTGTAACATGCATACATATTACACACCATACCATATTTCCATTTCACATTAATCATAGGAGGATAATGCATTGGACAATAAAACATCTTTTTTACAGGTTTGTGCGAGTTTAGATTTGCTCAGCCCAGATATCCTTTTCCTAGAATCATTCTCCAGCTGATTTATGTTTCAACACTTTCCTAAGACATCTCTCCAGCTGTAAGATCATTAAGTACATTGCTACAATCCAGCTTACTACTCCAAGTGTCTTCATATCTGAATCAAATATTAAACACAATTTCAGGGCAATTTATGTTCCCAGAAACCTATATAAAAGCTTTAATTTTCTCTTCTTACTTATGTCTTGCTATTTTATGCCATTTAAATGAGAGAAACACCAAATGGAATCTACTCATTCAAAGGATCTGTGCACTCATACTTAAGGCAAGCCCTCCCTGCCAAAAAGCAGCCACCTTATTGTGAAAAGTACCTTCCTCCCTGTCAACTTCTATATATCCCATAGGAACTAACTAGAGGTGGACCTGGTACAGCTTATTCTGAAGTAAAAACCACACTCTCAAAGACTGGTTTGGAATCTTTCCCCCTCGCCTATCTGCTGTCCAGCCCATGGGTATTTGCTAAATTTGGTTATTTCTGGTCTGTGGTGCTACCTGTAAGGTGTGGACACCCAGCTTGGTGAGAGCTCTGTGCACCTTTCATAAAGGGGTGCTGGATTGGGCCATTCACTAACCCATTCAGGATCTCTAATGGTGTAAAGGTATAACAAGAAATATGTTTGCTCTCCTCTTCAAGGCATGCTTGGTTGAAAATAGTTTACTGCTGCCTGTGGAACTGAGATTCCCATTTGAGTCTTTTGTTGTATTTGTCTTGTATCTGTGAGCATTAAACATCACAAACACTGGGAAGCATATAGGAAGTGTCACATGATGGATGTATATGCAACTTTATGTGTACTTGAATAAATCTAAGTGAGTTGGCTGGCACAAAATTCAGAAACAAAACACTGAATCAGCTCCTAGCCAAGCAAAGCTTACCATAGCATCTGCAAGATTTTCTCTTACCTGGTAGAACTGCTCCTTGTGGATAATAAGGGTTTCAGCTACTGTACATAGTATAATATATATTTTTTCCATACAGTAGGAAATTTCTTTAATTGAATGTTTGACTGGGCTCTAGCTTAACAGAGATATAGACCATATCTAATTATTCTAATTAGGGAGATGAGCCTGCCTATGGTTCTGGACCCCCAGAAGTTGGGCTCTCCTCATAGTTTTGCATAGATTACTACATTTCAGTATTCACTTACTGTCCAACTAATACCCCATACTTGGGCATTTGGGGGTCAATATTCTGATTAAGTTCCAAGTCTGAAGGCTTAGGATTAAGGTTTATAAAGATGATCTCAAAAATAAAGCTGAAATCCTGGAGGTATGCATATCTTTGAAGATTGATGACCCATGCCAATCAAAGTACAACCAGATTCCAGTGATTCGTAATTGTCAACAAATCCTGGCCACATTGACATCAATGACAAAACTGAAACCTTAGTTTTTGGCCCCAGTTTACAAGCGTATATTTTAGGGTAATACAGAGGCATGACATTTCAGTATGTCCTCTAGGTTCATAATAGGCATCAAAGTGCAAACACCCAGTCTCATGCTTAACATGGGAACGTTTCTGTTTGTGTGTGTGTGAGTTTTTATATAGACTTTTTAACCCGAAAAGTATTAAGGTAGTAGTGATGTCAATGAAAAATCCTCACTGGATTTCAGTCTATTCTGAATCAGGCACTTGGTGTACAGAATAGGAAAGACAGCAGTCATGTACCTCATTTTGAAACTATTATTTCATTAGCCTAGGAAGGGGGAAGGTGACAGGACCAATTGTTTATCAATGTCTTCCATATCAGGGTTTCTAAAAATGTACAAAACTTGTCAAAAAGACCTGGTGTATTTCAGGTTTACTGAAATGCAGGTGTATAGACCAAGACAAAGTTCTCCAGCTCTCTGAAACAATCAATGTTTATATAAATTAGTTTGTGCTCCATATTACTCAACTGTATCACTTTTATTTTATTGAACACATTAATGTGAAATAAAGACCCACATGTTCATTGTACACAGACTGAAAGCTCTTGCGACAGAGGAGAAATAAAAAGTAATTAGAAGAATAGCTGACTAAAAGGATTTAAAATTTTATTGAGACCTCTGGCTTATATAAAGCCTGCATTAAACGTTATTCATCTGAATGTTTCACTCACCTCATTCCATTTTTCAGATAGAAACACAATAAATATAATAGGTTTTAAGCATGATTAACCCTATACAATCATCAGAAAGAAAGGCAAAGAGAACTACAATACATACGGCAGCAAAAAAGGCTATCATAAAATACTGCCACAGGACAATAAATACCACAACAACCTAAGACAAGTCAGTCAACAGCAAACAAGAAAGTGTGCCTGGGATATTTGATCTACTTCTGATCAAGATGGAGGTAACTCCATTTTTATTTCCACATATTCATGGAATGAATAACTGGAATGAAACTCATGGAATTTGTGAGTCAAACGGTGATCTCAGAAGAACCAATAAATGACTGCTTAGGCCTGATATATCCAGGTCAATACACTTTGAAGCTACGTGATATCTTACTACATTATTCATATTTTAAAATATTTAATGTTCCGTTCATTGATCTGTTATTACACCAGCAACATTGTTGTGAATTAATATTATCTGTTACAGACATGTAGCTCTCTGGAAGCCTTTTTTTCTCTAAGTAAGTTTTGCTAATTCTTTCCTCTCAAGACATACAAGTTTTGAATGTTGTGGGCTAAGTCCCACCAAATTTTCTCTTGCACCATTGGCTGAGGTGTTTTCCCAGTTAATTATCCATTGCTCTGTCAACCCTCCCCTTCCCAGTGAAAAACTGAAAGCCAGTGAAGTTTTAATACTTAAAATCTGTTCTACAGAGAGAACTTTGTCATGAACAGTTGTAAATTCTGCTTCTTCCTAATGAAGATAGACCTGCAGTGTTCAAAACAGCATACAGTCAGTGTACTGTTCAATGAGTCTGTTATATCGGTAGAATCGTCTTTCACCAGAAGAGAAGGTTACACACTGCCTGCTGAATTGGTACCACTGTAATACACCACAGTTCTTCCTTGCCTTCCAGTTGAAGAACTACAAGCCCATTATAGTCCTTAATCAACTCTCTCAAGAGGTATGGAAAGCAGATGTATTATTGCATCTATTTCACAAAGGGATAACAGGAAAAATGGTTTTCCCAAAGTTAGAGAGTCCATAATAGAGCTAGCAACAGAACCCAGAACTTCCTGAGTCAGCCCTTAAACACCTTCTGGTAGTGCTTAAGGAAAGGAAAGATAAAAGCATTGAAACTGTTTTCCTTCCACAAAAGAGGGACCCTTCTGTGGATTGAGAATTAGCAAAGAATACTACCCCACAGAAACCATATCCATCTTGGAAATGTGTTTGTTTCAGTGAAAATTAGGTCAGGAGTATCTTGTACCCACCAGTGATAAGAAATCTGCATCATTGATTGCAAATGTTTGTTGACTTTTGCCCTAATGGTTCTGATTTTCTCATTTTAATTTAAATCAGCTATTATACTGCCAAGAAGGCAGAATCACATTTCTGTTACTTGCAGTCAGGGAAAAAAAAAAAAAAAAAAAAAAGAACTTGCACAATCAAGGATTTTGAAATGTGATTTCCCGTTGCCCCATTTGACCTATTTCAGAGCCAACAGTATCCAGTATCACAAAGACTTAGAGAGACAAAGAAACAGGGAGAAGTAAATGCTGCTTTTAAAGTTTTTTTCAGTCACAGTGTTGTAATTGGACTCAACAGTATAGTCAAGCAATCCTGCCTCCCTGATAAAAAACGTGTGGAAATAACCTTCTCCAGGAGGACCAGATTTCCAAGATGGTCAAGGATTTGCAAGAAATTGGCCCATCTGCCTTTGTATCTTAATTTACCTAAGCTATTGTGCAGCACATTCTCCAGCACAGCTCTAGCACCCAGAGGAAATCTGCAGCAATTTTAAGTAAAGCTTTTTAAAGGCTGATGTAGACTCAAGAAGGATCTTCTTTCTTTCTATATACCCATCCTTTTATTCTTACCACTAGGCTTATAAAACTTCCTTAAGTGTCTTTGAAGGAAATGGTTTGTTTCCCATACATTTGACCGCAACAAAATCAGTGTCATTCACACTTTTGAGACATAGTTAATTGATGGAGAGGATTGATCTCAGTGAGCTGCCCTTTAATGGATCTGGACAGAGAGGTTTAAAATGTTAGTAGTCCCTGATTACTGACACCAACCACCCCTGTGCTGATAATTACCATCCACTCAGCCAAACAGCATGGATAAGCCAGCAACATACTGCATTTATCCCAGACAGCTTTGTCAGCATGTCTTTTAATAGTTGGATTCTAATAAGAGCTTCAGATAACATTTGTCACTCATTCCTATATCCCATCACTCTCCCTTTCCTACTTGGAGCCTTATATATGCATGTTGATGGTGGTATAACCCATGGATAGGACTTTTTCAGTTTCAAAATGAGATACTGTCATATATGTCAGAGAAGATCAAATGAAGCTTTCCAATATACTGCCCTGGAGGTATTAACTTCTTATAGTGGCTTGCCATTTCCCAAAGGATTGAAATAATCTGCCCAGAAAACATGAGCCTGGCAGTCAGTTCCAACTGTTTTAGTGGAAGACTGGGGGAGATCCTGGTATTATTTAATAACTGTAGCTTCTAGCAAGGGTTTAAAATGCACATTTAAGCACTGTATTTAGCTCCATTTGTCCGTATTCTGGATTGGATCTGTAGGCCACTGAAGTACAGTACAAACAAATGTGGCTATGTTTCCTCTGAGAAACTCTCACTCCCCGTGGGTCTAGCCTTAACTATGAATTTTTATTTATTTTTTTTGTTTTTTGCCTGAGGCAGGTTTTCTTTTGCAAAGCTAACAATTTTACAGTTGTAAATAAAGAAACATAAATAATCAGTGGTGCAAGTAATATAACAGCAATAGGCCCTTTAAGTATCAAAATGTCATCAGAAGGCTGCAGAAGACTGCTGTTTTCTTCACTTGTAGCTCCACGGGGCTGCAATTTACTTCAGAAATTTGGTTACAGCAGATGAGAGACAGATGAGAGACTAAGGCAACTGAATCACTGAATATCTAGCAATCTTAGATAATATTCTGAGGACCACACATGTCAAAGAGAAACATGAAAGATGAAAAATCCAGTAAGTAAGGATTTGCTTCTCTGACGTAATTTGGTAATTTGTCTCTACATTTAACAACCTTAGGTGTGATTTAAGTTATGCATTGGAGTTCAGAAGAGCATACTTCCATGAAGGAATTCTATAATGAGGCTATTCCTATGGTAAGATTACATATTACAGTGATTCTTGCTCAAAAAAAAAAAAAAAAAAAAAAAAAAAGCACCTTTAAATGCCCCCATAAGAATTTTATATCACGCCTACAACCTGGATAATAAAGGTAAAGCAATATGTGTTGAAATACTATAACACAAGTCCAGCAGCAGGAAGAAATACAATTCAGATGGGAAATGGAATTGTCAGGAAATATCCTGTTCTGCCACAAATGAGCAGAAGACTAAAGTCACCTCTCTCTCCTATGTCTGCTTCTCTTACGTGTACACACAAACATAGAAAAAGTGCTTACGAGAGCTGCTTCAGACAGCTATGACAAATCAGCAAAAACCACCAGATTACACTAGTCCAGCACCACAGAGGTTGATTATCAACCACTAACCCAAGAGTCTTCTGGACAGTAGTGTAGCAGGAACAACAACACGAAGTGTATTTCTATACAGGCTAGTCAGTACACTGTGCCATAAGTAAGTCAAAATACTCAAACATGTGCTGTTTATACACTAGATAAGGTAGATTCACAGAATTGCTCTTAATCTGTAGCAAAACAGTGTCCACAATCATGCCACAATGGAGAAGACATCAGTAGAAGTTCTGGGCTTAGAAGGCTTCTAAGATTACAAGAAAATGCACCAGCAACCCCATTTCCAGCTCCAGCACATATTCAGCAAAAAGGCTCACTATGTGCAGCCAAATTATGTGCACCACTGCAATGTATTCATTAGCATCTGCCTGCACAGGAGACCTCAGCAAAGGGAGAGAGGATCCTTGATCCTGTTGCCTCTCTGAAGCAACCAGGGAAAACCAACCACTGATTCTGAGACCTCCAAACAAGAAAAAACAAAACACTCAAAACAAATAAATTTCAACTAAGTTCTACATTCAACTTTGTCTTTTTAAATACTAGTGTTAATGAAGTCCTAGAACAAAATGGGCTGGTTCACCTAAACAAGTATTACAATGGATGCATTAACATAAAGAGGGAAATCATTTTGTTAGCAAGAAATCTGAAGAAATGTATGGGTAGAGATTCAAAGATACAGATTTTCTATGTCATTTGTGTATGTTTCTGTAATAGCCTTCACACCTGAAAATGGTAGGAAAATGTATAATATGTAAAAAATATATATATGTATATATTTATACCAGCCAGTTCCTGGCCAGCTTACATATATTGTTAAGCTTCATCTCTTTGTCTTTGGATTTCAAAAACAACCTTAACTAAAAAGCACACAGATATTATTTTAGAGAAAATTAACCTTACTTATGTACAGTCAATTGCAAATGTGAAAAAGAACATTCTCTCTTTTCTGCAAGAACTTAACATCTGGATTATTTTATCCTCCTGTCATTGTCTGGCTCTCATATTGTTGAATACACGAGCATGGGGAGCGCCAGAAATTAATTCAATTCTAGAACTTGCAATATATCAACAAATCAGGGGGGAAAAAAAAAAAAAAAAAAAAAAAAAGGAACATAAACTATTATTTCCTTCCTTTTCTCCACCCCTTACTTTAATAAGTGAAATGTCAGCTGCTTGTTACTAATTCCTAATTCATTAGTGAGGTTTTGAGCATTTATGGTTAGAAGATTTTCACTATAGTTTGAGTTTCTCTTGTAATCCTGAGGTTGTCTGGAAAAAAAAAAAAAAAAAAAAAAAAAAAAAACTCTATTTAGAAAGGGTTAGCTTGTGGAACACACTATAAAAGGCAGCAGTAAAAACTGCACCTATGTTCAAAAGGAGGCTAGTGCTTAGAAAGGGATAAAAAATAAATAAACCACTATAAAGTAGAAACACAAGCCTAGAAAGGTTTTGAAAGAACTGACCTCCTTTCATTCCAGAAAACCTGTATGCTATTCTAAGTAAATTACACTTTTACCTTATTATTCTTAACTCTGGTTAGTTTATTTCATCCCATATGTATGTTTTACTGATTAGCATTAGTCACAATTCCATCCATTTCTTGTTGCACTAATTCTCTAGCTTTACCAACTTTTAAATGCTTAGCACAGAAAACTAATCCAGAACCATAATATTACTTAGATTTTTGGAATTGTAAAAGAAACAAGTAAATACTTTTTTTTTTTTTTTTTTTTTTTCAGACAGAGAGGAGTAACCAGACCTAACATATCCACAGACCTAACATATCCAGGACAATTTCTGTCATTTGCATCAATAGTTGCTAGACAATTTTCCTGGCAATGAACTTTTAAGATAGCAAAGCATAAATCTGCTCAAGGTCAGGTTTATGGTTAACCTTGTCCAGTCTAGCCACAATTGCAGTGACTATGGTGTTAGAAAGGCATGAGGCAGCTAGAGTTACTGGTGAAGCAAGCGCAAAATACAGACATCATGCCTTTATATCAGAGACAGCAGATTCCTGTGGTCAAGTCTGTTCAATATAATAAGCATCAAGAAAGTAACAGCATCCAGGGTTTGTGAAAATGTATGCCAATTTTTGGATTGGTGTCCAATTTTTCCGCTTTCCTGTGGAAAAGAATCTACAGTTGAGAATGGACTTTGAAAAGCATTTCTCTGCAGGTATCCATGTGCCAGGACAAATCAGGAAGACTTAAACATTAGGAAGTGAGAAATATTTTGCCCTATATTCAGTGCTGTGTTATGATTTAATAAGGGAATCATCATTGGGTTGTTCGGAACTGGGTTGTTCAGAAGTTTGCACAGTAGACACTAGTTTAGGTGGTCAAAGAAACCAGTATGTCATGTGCAGAGGCCATGCTTGCACTCACTAGTCCTTGACATACACACACCACACTGCCCAGATAACAGCAATCACCAGCTTCCTTTTACTAACACAGATCCCCATCTTTTCAATAAAAGTCTAGTGACTGGCTTCAGTCCCCAAAATTCCTGCTTCAGTGTCCCAACACAACCTGCCTACCTGACACTTGGTTCTTCCCACAATCAGGAACCTACTAGGTTCCTGACATTCCCTAACCACAATGGCTGTTGTTTAATGAACATCAAGCTATCTCTCTACCTGATACAACCTGACAAAGAAAGGAGGAGAGGAAAGACCATTCTTTTCCTCAGTGAGCCTTTTTTTTTTTTTTGACCTGCAATACATTATTTCAGAAGAAAAACACCAAAAGGTGGAAGATCAGGCTTCTACCTCTGACTTCTCAAGATATTTGGGCATGTTATTTTATTTCAGTTAAAATGAGACTCAGAGCTGCTTACTCACTTTATAATAGGTATCTGCCTCATTTCTAGCTTATTAAACACAAGGTAAATTTAGTTAATTTTGTAAGCCACACTAAAGGAATAAAATTGGCACATATTAAGTAATATTACCAAAGAACCAAACAGTAAAACTTCAAGTGATTCAGCCAAGGATACGCAGAGGTTGTATGTAATCCACTGCATGTTAGAAACATAAGGAAATTCAGAAAATAAATAAATAAATAAATAAATGTAGACAAAGAAATAACAATATTTTGAAGACCAAAGGCTGTCTTAATATGAGAGGAAATACTGAAAAAAAAAAAATAAATAAATCAGAAAAACAAAACTTCTGAGTGAATGATTACAATTTCAGAATTTGCAAACACAACCAAAATTATTTTCATGGTATATTCTAGGCAGGGGGAAAGGAAAAATCAGTGATTGAAAAAGAGTAAGTGGAGAGAATGACATACCCCGGTAGGAACAAAAGAACCCCCTGGCATCTTTGAGTGATCAAAAGTTTTTGTTTCTTTGAAAACCTTTTCAAGCTAAAACACAAAACATTTATCACGTTTAGACATTTGTCTTGATAAGAAGAAAAAAAAAAAAAAAAAGAAAAACACAGAAAATGATTTTTGCAGGTCACCAGAAAACAACATTAGTGCTTGCGTGCCAGTAGCAGTATGCCTGCAGAAGTCTGGACTTTGGATTTGCAGAGTGTTGGGAAAGTATTCTCATCCAATAAGCCTAAGAAAGAATAAGGGAAAGGGAGAGGATCCTCATATACATGTATATTAATTTATGGTTTATCCTTACAATTCTAATTATAATCTTACCATTGGGAGGATCTCCAGAGCTGCAGGCATTTATTGTTAGGAATGAGCAATCAAATTCAGTTTATAAACGACTGTCAATGTAGTTTTGGACTTCAGAAGATGGAGCTATTTCATGTCTGGTGGTGACTTGATCTGTTTATTCAAACTTTTTATTTGTTTATTCAAACATTTCTCTGAGACCTAAAGCTAACATCCCAGAATTCTGGAAAAACACCTATTATGTTAGTAGTTCTAATTCATCCATAAGATAATTCATCCAAAAGATATATCACTAATACTTTAATACCTTTAAGAGTACATATATTTAGTTAATGGTTTGCTGTGGGCATTAACATAGAGTGCAGGGACTCACGGGCATCTCACACTGCATCTCTATTGATCGTAAAGAACCGTTTTTTTCATAGTGACTCCTAAGTTACAAACCCTCCATGGGTGAAAAACACAGATGAATAGACACAGGTAAAAGCAAGTAACTGTATACTGAGGGACATATTAAGCAGACAACTATATATTAAGCACAAAACTACATATTAGTATCATATTAGCTACATATTTTGCTACACAGAAACTTGATTTTTACACATATTTTAAGGAAAGCTAGCATTATGGACATACACCCCAGTTCAAAAAATCAATGCCAAGTTTAAGCAAATTTAGCATGATCCGCTAAATTCATCAAAAACATTATTTTTCATACCATTCTGAACTGGCATCTTCACACTGTGAATGAACTAACCTGATATTTGTATTTAGATGCTGCTTTTGTTAATGGTGACATGTCAGTTTGGATGGAGAAGAATGGCTTCTTTCAAAGCAGGTCTATGGTTCTGGTCTTGATTTTAGCTAAAGCTGCAATGAACTATAGAGCTATGTGCCCTGCAGTTTTGAGTTTAACTTCTAATCAAAATCTGAAGAGGTATGATGGTATGACTGGCTCTGTGATTTGAATCTAATCCACATGATTTCATTGTATTCTGACTGAAGATTCTAGTTTGGGGTCTATTTTCTTCCTCTTTGTGCCAAAGTTTTGACACATTGACAAATATCAGGGACACACTGAGGCTCCACATATGGATGAAAACCAGGGACAGACGGATGAAGGAGTTCCAGTACAAATTACTGAGAAAAAAGTAATGCTTAATAACATACAAACAATTTATATATATATATACATTATATTTATATTTTTAAATTTTCATCTCAAATGAATATACATCACAAGATAATTTTTTTATTTTTCTCTTCATTTAAAGTTTAACTTCCTTAAAGTTTTATTTGTTTACATTAGTTAGCAAATAAAAAAATTATCATCCCCCCTTTTTTTAGAGATAGCTTTATTGCTGACCTAAGTCACTGATATATGCACACGTGATATAACAACACAGTAGCCAAATCAAATGTGTGTGTGTGTGTATTCCAAACCATTTATATGAAAATCTGAGTATGTGTCATTTTGTGTATGGAACAAAAAATACCAAGATCTGCCCCTTTCATACTGCCCAGTTGCTTAAGGAGCCCCTGATTACAGTGGAGTAACTCCAAGGGATGAAGATGAGGCACAAAAAAAATAGCCAACTGTGCTTTTCAGACTTCTTTCTAAATTTTTCTCCCTTTGGTAAGTGAACTGATTTGAACATCTGAAACTGCATTTCCTAACTTCCATCTTCCAGCCAGTGTTTCTGTCACCGGGGCAGCTATTTCATATTGTCAAAAAGAAAGATGAGTATCTACCCACATTAAAAAAAAAATAATAATAATAAAAAAAATCTCTTGCTATTTCCCCTCAAGGACAGAACTAGATAATTCACTATTTTCATGTTCATACAGTCCCTTTAATGTCATATCCAAGCAAATCAAAAAACGGCTATAACAATCAATTTCTTTACTCTTTTCCAGCTTATAAAAGAGGCACAGCTTAACTCATTTGTTGCATACTTACTTTCATTTGCGTGACACACTGTGTAGCAAGACTGCTCTGAAGAGTTTATGGAGAGAAAGCTGAAATAAAGAGAATGGATTTGTATGAGAGAGCAGAGAGAGGAGCAACTCATTGAAATTCAAAAATCAAGTATTGTGACAGCTGCTGCTGTAACAGTATGGCAAACCCTGGATTGCCAAGAGGTTATTTAGTGCATCTGCACTGAATTTCCTGGGTTACTGTAACATATTACAAGGATGTGCTTTGATGTGTCCCACATAAATGTCCTCACCACCACACCCTCTTCTTTTCTCTTCACTCTCCATCTACTCCTGGCCCTTGGACCCCGCACAGCCCACAGCAATGTCATGCTGCATGCCTTCCAGCTCACATGAGCTGCAGTTGTCAGAGAAATGAATCCAAAAGAAACAGTCAATAAAAACAGAAACAGCTGGAACAATTTTACACAGCATGGTTCTGATTTCTAGGTCTATCCTCCACACAAACACTTGCTTTTTCTCTTTTCTTCTACCTTTCCCAAGTATCTGGATTTCGTATACTATTGTGGAAAAATAGCTACTAGGAAGGGGACAAAGCAGCAAGCCAGTTAGGGGTTTTGTGATTCAGAAACTGGTTGCTGCTTAGAGATTTTTTATTTTTATTTTTTAGAAGTGGCAAAAAATGAAATAAGTAGGCAGAGAGAAGAAAAACAATTAGTGGGCGTAATAAAAGGGGACCATAGGTTCTACAGGCAGGTGCAGCTTTCTACAGCAAGAGGTCTGACAATGTTTTAACATCTGCTGTCTCCACATCCTCCATTCTCCACTTACACCTTCCAACAGAAGGATAGTTTGTAGCTGTTGGCACTTTAACTGCAGGTTTTTGTGTGAGGTAGACCTTACTTTTGTAAGGTATTACTTTTTCTTTTTGTGTAACAGACCTTACTGAGAGACTGCATTTACGCTGTGTTATGTACCATGGCACAAGGAACCTCAGACACCCTTCTTGGTTTTAGACAACAAACAAGGGCACCCAGTAGAAGCCATCCTCTGTTACCACTCTTGAGATACCACATTCCACTTTCCACTGAAAGAACCCAGAGCACTTGGGCTTTTAACACAGCATCTCATCTGAATTTAGAGGACTGAAAGAAATAGGGCTGATCCATCCATAGAATTTAATAAATGTGTTTAGTAAATACAAGGCACAATAAGAAGGAATTAAGTAGTTAGTGACAAAAATATCAATGACATATGCAGCAAATCCTGTAATTAACCTCATGTTTTTCAGCCTAGGAAGGTGTGCCAGTCATAGTGGGGAGGATGATTTCTGAACCAGTTACCAAAGGCAGGCTTGGTGGCATGGATTTCAGTTCATGACAGCCATTTCAGAAAGTACCGAGAGTACCTGCTTTTCTCTTGATTGCAACGCAGACATATCATAAAACTTTATAACTGTCTTGAGTGTTTATTTGACATCAGACTGCACAGGGAACTCAAGGATTTATACAAGATCACCTTCAAAAAAACATCTTTATTCTACTCAGAAAACCTTTTTCCCATTGTAGGAACATAAAACAAGATAAAAGATACAAGAACAGATTCTACCTAGTCATAATTAACTAAATTACATGTGTTTGAGTGAAATCAGAATTTGTGTCAATATTTCCCAAACCTGCAACTCACATAGAGCATTTTTGAATCAGAAATGTCTCTGATTTTCAGTTCCATCACTGAAGCTAAACATGGTGTCTCCCAGTAAGTCAGACATATTTCAGGCTCTTATAATTACAATACATTACTTCACCTTTCCTTAATAAACAGGAGTGGAATATATCCTGTTCAAATCATTTTCACATAACTAATGTGTTCAATATGACAGCACTTTGCTGCTAACTAGAGAATTTTAACAATACAATGTTCAGAGACCACAAACACATCCCCTCTCAGGTACCCTGTGACTACTAGTTGTAGTAGCTCAGGTACCCTCAGGATACCTGAGCTACTAGTTGTAGATCCTGTGGCATTTACAGAAAGAGTGAGGAATAATGCTGGCAGTTCAGCCAAATATTCCCTTTCTAAGTACAGCATGCACTAGTGGCCATGTTACATGAAGGCTTCAGACAAGTGCTGAACCATGCTACACAGCTGGTCTCTTTCCATTGTGGCCTGATGTAGCAATAATATTACTGACTCATTCATGTATTAAACACTTAAACAACAATATTTAGTAGAATTAAAGAACTTTAGGAAAGGTAGTAGGAATTACTTGAAATTTACCTGGAGTACAATTCCCTAGCTTAAATACTTTATTAACATAACTATCAGGTACAACCTGCTCACACACTTGTCAAAACAGAGAAGTGACAGCAAGAGTCTCTGGAGTTCCCTCAAACTGCGCTATCATATTCAAGGCTGACCACAGCATGCTCTGCACCTCCACCAGGAGCTCACTTCTGCCAGATGCCAAAACAGAGCAGATAACACTGTTTCATGCTGCTTGTACTGAATTCAGAATGACCTTAGAACTCAGCAATGCAAGCACAGCCCAAGGATGGTTAAAAAAACTGGGTTGCAAGTTGCTGTGAAATATAGGCAGCACAATAAGCAGTTGAGATGTGAAGAGCTGTCTTGAGCAGGACAGACGTGTAGTATAGACACATCTAGACAAAACAAAGACCTTAACAAGGTGGTTACCAGTTTCCTTTTTTTTTTTTTTTTTTTTTTTTTTTTTTCTAAGGATACCTTCATGAGCTTGGCAGCACAAGACAAGGCAAATGATTAGAACAGAAAGAAGCACTTTTTTGTCTGCTGTCTTTAAATAATAGTGCAGCTTCACTGGCAGATCCTCTGTCAGGAGAAGCATTTCTGCAGCTTATAAGAATTAAATTCTTACATGCTGTGCTGGGGGAATAATTGACTGGCAGCCTTCTGGGGACCAATAACCAGAAAGTAGATTACTATGAGTTGGTTCCAAACATATGGTAGTACATACTGTCATATTCATAGAATCATAGAATGACCTGGGTTGGAAGGGACCTTCAAGATCATCCAGTTCCAACCCCCCTGTGATGGGCAGGGATGACACACACTAGATCAGGTTGCTCAGGGCCTTATCTAACACGGTCTTGAACACCTCCAGGGATGGGCATCCATATCTCTTCTGGACAACCTGTTCCAGTGCCTCACCACCCTCTGAGTGAAGAATTTCCTCTTAACATCTAATCTAAATCTCTCATCTTTTAGTTTAAAAACATTGTCCTGTCATTATCTGAATGAGCAAAAAGACACTCTCCATCTTTTTATAAGCCACCTTTACGTTTTGAAAAGTTGCAATAATTTCACCCCAGAGGCTTCTCTTCTTAAGGCTGAACATCTCCAGCTTTCTCAGCCTTCCTATATAGGAGAAGTGCTCCAGCCTCTTGATTATCTTCATGGCCCTCCTCTGGACCTAACAGCTCCATATCTTTCTTGTGCTAGAGGCCCCAGACCTGGACACAGCACTCCAGGTAGGGCCTCACAAGGGCAAGGCAGAGGGGCACAATCACCTCCCTCACCCTGCTGGCCACTCCTCTGTTGATGCAGCCCAGGATGCAGTTGGCCTTTTGGGCAGAAAGTGTACTGTTGGCTCATGTCAAGCTTTTTGTCCACCAGAATGCCCAAGTCCTTCTCCCAGTCTGTACTCATGCTTGGGTTTGCCCTGGACCATGTGCAGCACCTTGCACTTGGCCTTGTTGAACCTCATTAGGTTCACATGTGCCCGCTTATGTAGCTTGTCCAGTTCCCTTTGGATAGCATCCCTTCCTTCTGCTGTATCAGCTGCACCACTCAGCTTAGCATCATCTGCAAATTTGCTCAGCTGCACTTGATCCTACTATCTATGTCATTTACAAAGACATTAAAGAGTCACCACAGCCCAGACTGCCTCCAGTCTTGACCTCTTTAATGAGCTCCTCCATATTGGTGAGCACCAGGTCAAGTAACTCTTCTCCTCTGATTAGTTTGTCTAATACCTGGACCAGAAACTTATCCTCAGCTTACTTTAGGAATCTCCTGGATTGCTCGCAGCCTGCTGTATAGTTTCCCCAGAAGACATACAGGTGGTTGAAGCCCCTCATCAAGATGAGAGCATGCAAGCGCAATATTTATTGTAGTTGAAGCAAGAATGCCTCATCCACCAGCTACCCTTGATCGGGCAGCCTGTAGTAGACCCAACCACAAGCTGTCCTTTATTGGTGTGGTCCATAACTTTCACCCACCACCTCTCAACCTGTTCGTTGCTGTTTCTCAGAGGCAACTCTTCACAGCCAATCCCTTCCCTAATGTAGAAGGCAACACCCCCTCCCTTTCTTCCCTGTCTATCTCTTTTGAAGATTTTGTAGCAGTCTATTCCAGTGTTCCAGTTCTGTGATCCATCCTACCGTGTTTCCATGATAGCAACCAGGCAATATTTGTCTAATTGTGCTATGGTTTCCGACTCCTCCTGCTTGTTTCCCATGCTGCGTGCATTGGTGTAGAGGCAATTCTTCTGGGCTATTGGTCGTATCACCTTCGCAGAACCCTTCCTGATTGCATTAGGAGAGTTCACAAGTCTTTCCTGTTGTTGTTGCTTAGAGTGACAATGTTCTCAGGGATGCTTTCTTTACTCAGAAGTGAATCCCCTTCCTTCACCACATCTAGTTTAAAGCCTTTCTGATAAGCCCAGCCAGCTTACTGCCCAGAACACCCTTGCCCCACCTGGTCAGCTGTGCCCCATTCAGCATCAGCATGCCTGGTTTCTCAAAAGTGCATCCAAGGTTGTAGAACCCAAAACATTGGGCACCAGCCTCACAGCCAATCATTCACATGGTTCATTCATCTCCTTCTTCCTGGGTACCAGTCACCAACTAGGACGACAGAGGAGAACACTACTTGTGCTCCCTATCACTTCAATATCTTTCCACGGGACATAAAATCCTTTTTGATATTTCAGAGTTTCCTTGTTACAGCATCATTTGATCATACTTGAAAAAGCAGGAAGGGGTGGTATTCTTTGGGATCCATCAGACTTGGTAGCTTCTTCATAATATTGCAAATATGACCCAGCCAGGCAGCAAACCTCTCTGGAGAGATTGTCTGGGCAGCAAATCTGAGCCTCAGTGCCTCTCAGAGAGGAATCTCCAATGACTAACACCCTTTGTGCCTTATTTGTGGCACTGGTTCTGATGCAGGTAGGAGACTGAGCCAACTCTGTGTGGTTGGTCTTTCTAAGTTCCCTATGATTGGCCTTTCTGAGGTATTTACTGGATCTCCCAGAGTCTCCTCTCTCCTGCCCTAGAACATCATATCTATAGTGCAGGGGTGCTTCAGGGGCAAGGGGGAGACTCCTCCTGCAGCTCCAATCACAAGGGTCCACTCTCCCTCATCCTGTGAGTCTTTCAAATGTGATCATTCTGGGCTGCAAGCATGTTTACCTAATCCTTGCCTGGATTTAAGGCAGGGCTGTTGCTTAGACCTTGTCAACTTATAACACCATTTGTCAATCTTCCACTCAGATTCCTGAATGCCACACTGTCTGGTGAGCTCCTTTCATAACAGAGCCACCTGTTTGAAGAGCTCATCCAGTCAGGCACACTTGCGCACATGACACCTGCCTCTCCCTTCATGCCCTTGGGGGACTTCCAGAGACTGAAGTTCCCTGGAACTGAAGGTCTGGGCTTCTCTTTCAATCCTCAGGAGGTCTGTTTGGGTGTAGACATTTGCCTGGGGAGGCTGTGGCCGCCCAGTCTGGGTTTCAGCCTCAGACTGTCAGGCTTGGTGGGTGGACACCATCTCTGTTACTGTAGAAGGCCCTTTCTCCACTGTTCCCAGAACACAAAATGGCTGACCTTGCACATCCTGGTGCTCCACATGCCCTGTTTCCCGCGCTCCTTGTTGCTTGCACTCCCCAGGGGCTTCCTTTGTCTCTGCCCAAGCCTCATCAGCCACTCTTGCAAAGGCTTCAGGGTCCAGTCAGCTCCCTCTGCTGCCTCGAGGGGCCTCGCTGGAGGGAACCCCCTTCATGCCAGGATCCCCTGCTCTGCCACAGAACATAACTGCTCTGTAGCCAGTTGCCTAGGTGAGATTATTCTTAGGCCATCCTTTGAAAGATACAAAATATACATTTGGAGCAGGTGGCACATAAGGCTACTTCGAGGAGCATCAGGAAGCATTTCAATTCTGGCAAGGCCTTAGCAGTAAGATTGCTTAATTTAGCATCTACTGAAATGGTGTGGCTTTACCCTGTATTGCACACAGTTTAGCACTCAATAGAGATAATAGAATCACAGATACTTAAAACAAGAAGAATTCAACCCAATAACAAAGAAGGATGGCAGCCTGTGGTTATTTCTTGAATGCCAAGTTTGGCAGGTGTGTCATCATACAGGCTGTGCTCACTCTCTGGACCTGGTTTGATCTCTTCTAAAATTCTCTGGTGAAGAGCTAGCTGTTTAGTTCAAGCTAGTTACCTAAGATACATCTGTATCAGAGGGAGGAAAGCAGCAAGAGAAATCTCCACAGAACTTAATCCACTGTAAGCGATTTCTGACACAAGTAGTATGAACTGTCCCCTGGGAGTGCCTCATGAGCATTTCACGTAACTAAAACTTCAAGTAGATACACAATTCCAAAGTTGAAAAAATGCATGGTATGCCTAGACATCAAAATGAAGGTACGATTGCAGCACAGAAAAGCATAGATTTGTGTAAGAATTATTCTAGCTGGCTTGGCTAAATATTGCTTTGAAGACATGGCAGCATGACCTATGTCATGAACTAATAACCAGATCAAATACAAAGGTTTCAAGGGCTCTTGTACCTTGCCCATTTTGCAGCCTACATTGTCACTGTCTCTGCTACTGTAGTAGATAGTCCATGACTGTGACCACTGTGACCTCCTCAGTCTGTAATCAATACCACTTCACATGTAGGCATGTTCAGGGAGGCAGGAAGAAATTTCTAGTCAGTATGTAATTTTCACATATTTTTTTTTAAAGCTTTATGGTCAAAACACAGAAAAATGAGCATTTTTAACAAAACTGCTGTAGCCCCAGTTGTTGACACAGCTGAGTAAGTTTTTGGCTATGTTTTTTTTTTTTGTTTGTTTGTTTTTTACTGTTAATCAAGGATAAATACTTTACAGTAAAATATGTATGTTTGGGTAACATCACTTTCTGCGCATGGGTTTCTGAGGCCATCAACAGAAGCTGGAAAAACAGCTTGATGGGTCATGCATGTTTGGACAAAGGCACTCTTTTCACATAAGAATCTAATAAAATGTGAAAGGCAGCTCTCTGTATATTCCTGCAAAAGTAACAGTGGCAGGAGGAAAGGGAGACACCCATTCCACTCAGTGAGGGCCCCCCAATCTGTAGACTGCTTTTGACCTTCAGTGAAACCTGAGCAGATGAGATCACCATTGCTACTCTTCTGCAGATGGGAATCAGCTCAGCCTTGGATGACTGTGGCTTATGGGGCTGTCAAGTATTGGCAATTTAGAAGGACAGTTTAAAGTAATCAAAAAGATTTTAAATGTCTCATTGAAACCCTTTGAGGAATAGTCGTTAGAGAATGAGACTTTTAGAAAAAGCCCGGAGACTGCTGTGAGAAATTCTCCTTTTCAGCTACATGAGACTTGGCAGGTCTGAGATTAGCTGCACTTCTGTAACTTTCACTGCCAAAGATAATAAACAAATAATATTCATTCTGCCTAAAATGGTAGAGAAATCTACTATCTAATGAGAATCCCTTCAAAAACTAGGGAAAGACGCACAGGGCAAGAAGTCTGTAACTGTATTTCAAGTTATGCTTCTGTACTTCAAAACTGCTAGGTGATCCCCCTCTAACATTATGGTCATTGAGAATTCCAGAATTATTTTTATTAACTCTCTCAAGACTATCTAGGGCTGTGCCCTGGCTCCTGAAAGCATTCCCTCCATTAAGCATCACATTAGTCCAAATATGTTTACCTTCAGGGCAAGGTGTAAGGTTCATCTATTCATTCAGGTTTATGTCAGTGGAATGAATGCAAGGCCTTGACTATGGGTTTGCTTATACAAGGAAGGTAGGGTGTGAATTTACAAGCTACAGCGTGAATTTACATTATGTTGGCTGCTCCCTGCATGTGTACTTTAACATGCACTTGAGGAAGCCACTTCATACAAAGAAACTCTTAGTATGCACTCTCAATGTCCATATGGGGTTTCAGAGCAGAGCAGCTAAGGCAACATCAATCCACATCTAAGCTTACTGCTGGTAATTTACCTGTACAGAAAAGTCTTTGGTTGTGAATTTGCCTGATTTCCAGAAACTAATGCCCAACAGTTAAAACAGTAAAGTTTCTGTAAAATCTCAACAGGAAACAGGAATAAAAGTTAAAAAAAAAAAAAAAAAAAAAAGTTGCTTCCCTTAATTAAAAATTATGTTTCCGTTGTTAGATCTGTATGTGTACCTAAGTAGCCACTGTTAGAAGTGAGGTTAATTCGCCATCTAAAAAAAAAAAAAAAAAAAAAATCTTTAAGATCGTAATATTCTGTTTTTCTCGCTTTAGGTGGTATAAAAAGTCTGGAATTTCTCCTCAGTTGTACACCAGTATTTCTGTACCAAAGGAAAGTGCACATTCCGAGAATGAGCAAGCAAACTGACACGCTAGATCTCAAATTCAGTCCTTTATAAATTCAGAAAAGCTTGTGTATTGGCATGTCTAGAAACGTGAAGGTGCCTGCTTACCTCTGTGATCAGCTGCCCACCAGATGTAACTTAACAGAGCTGCATCTGCCTCAACAGCAGTCTGCCACAGTTAGAAAAGTAAGAGTACAGCCCTGTTAATTGCCCAGAGGGCACAGACATGCATACTTTTCATGACATTTCCTTGCTAGTGGCCTAATAAAAAAGTCTGTTATTTAAAACAGGCTGTGTATCACTAAGAAATGATCTCCCACTCCCAGTTAATTCATTCTAAATTCTTAGTAGGTCAACATCCACTTCAGGGTCTTCCAAGCGCATGTTGTCTCATCTGTGTTTGTCTTCAAAATTATAAATTCCTCAGGGTATGCTCTGTGCTTATCTGTGTCTTGTTCAGTGCTGGTCATATCAAAGATCAGCAAATAATTCTCATTATTAATAATAATAAATAAAATGTGGAAAGATGTTCTTGCACTTGTTTTTTTTGCCTGCAAAGCATGGCTTTACATGGCTTGGACTGACCTGGCAAGAATCAGACTTTTCAGGATATTGAAAAGTCAGGTCTCCAGAGAAAGAAGAAACACTTCAGCACTCAATCAACACACTACAGACAAGCAATTCTCGTTTAAACTGTTCAGTTTGGAAGAGTGATAGTCTTTCCTTTCCCTGGGCTCTTCTGCATGTTGGGCTTTCCCCCCTCTCCTCTGCATGTAGAAAACCAGCTGGGGTAACTAAAGTGCAGTAAAGTAAAATAAACAGATCAGCAAAGTGCTGAGTCCAGTCATTTTCCCCAGGAGAATCTGAGAAGCTCTGAGGCTTTATTGGGGATTGTAATTAACACCTGACTGAAGCATGTTTATGAACAAAGTTGGGGAGGGAGAGATGTTTCAGTCTTGATGTGAATGGTTTTGAATTGGCTCAGCTTTATGGGCTATTTTGGCAGTGGCCATGATTCAGTACAAACCTGAAATGAAAAGGAGTTTGGGGCTTCTTGCCACCTCCTCCTCCCACCCTGATCTAGCTCCATGTGTTTCCATTTAGTACTAGAGAACAGGCAATTGATGTCTG
Source organism: Netta rufina (assembly GCF_964035555.1). Classification (NCBI taxonomy): domain Eukaryota; kingdom Metazoa; phylum Chordata; class Aves; order Anseriformes; family Anatidae; genus Netta; species Netta rufina. Next base: position 49,932,341 of record NC_140124.1, read on the forward strand.
GAGTCTAATGCGAATGTTTATTCTGCTGTGGGATTATTAGCATTATTTTTCAGTTAGGTATAGCTTATTTCTACTTTAGATTAACATACTCTCATTTAAATTTAATTTTTGTGATCACATTGTAGACAAAGATTCTTGAGAAAAGGTCTGTCATCTCCTAGATTCAGACTGCACCCTCTTTCTAATTACATCTCTTTGTTAGAGACTAAATCCTTTAAATTCTTCCAGAATTAAAAAGAAAAATCTCCCACTGGCATTAGCAATGAGTAACAACAAAAACTGAGAACATCATAGATTTACTTTACTGAGTTCCATTATTTTCATATTAGAATGGCTTCATGAGCACACCCACTGCATTCTATCTGTCTTTCAGGGAGAGTTTATGTTTGTGTTTCCGTCTTTGTTTTTGACTGATCTTAACTCAGCTATGTGAACTCAGTTTTCAACTTATATTTAGGAGAGAATCTGGATTTTTGCTTCAAGGTTCATCAAGATAAAGCTGGAGTTTAAGCTTCAGAGCACCCATATTTTACCATCATTCCTACAATATTAAGATCACAGAAGTTTGTCGTGATCAACAGATTGATTTACACCATACTGGATAACTTGCAAAACATACCTGCTCATATCATATGTGTAAGCAGTTCCACCTGTGAAATTTAGTTTGAGATCCCTTCATATTCCATGAAGTCTAATCAAGTGCTCTGTAGTAAGAAAACATGTATATTGTGTGTTTAAGTACAGCACATAATTAAAACATAGTAACCACTGGTATTAATACTGCTGTGACAGCAGTAATTCCTGAGATTAAAATCCTGGGTTTAGACCTCTAGTACACAGTGTTGACAGTGCCTTCTCTATATAATCAAAACTTAAAAAGAAGAAGAATGCACCAGTTGAGCAGCACCTGGGCCTATCTGCTTTAGTCAACAGTTTATCCCAAGTATGCGATGTTACTACAGTCTTGTGTTTAATTGCTAAAGACACAGTATTTTCTAAAGAAAATATACCTAGGGGGAGAAAAAGTGCACTAATTATATGTCCTTCTGCTCAGTAATCTTTAATTCTCATTTATATAGCACAGTTAGATGAGTCGTAAGGTCAAATGAATTAATCTCATCTTCCTGTAGTAGAGACAGAGAAACTGTAAAGCATTGTCTACATGTACAGAACAACAACAACAAAATGGTAAGAAAATAAAACGTCCTAATAATCTGATCAAATGACCATTTTGCTTGGCATTTCTCCAAGTTGCTAAGATTTCCAGGCATTTGATCAAATGACTGACAATATAATCAGGATGATGGTAAGCAGACTGGCTATTGTATAAACATCTCTTTGGGCAATCAGTCAAACTACAGAGTAATGCTTTATGTTTCATAAAAGTAAGATGAAATGTTTGTGGCATTTATGTGCCCATTAGCCACAGCACAAGTCTGAGTAATACTTATGGAATTTTCCCTGAGCTTGTTTAAAGGCTACTGATCTACTTGTTATAATTATTGAGAGCTTCCATCTGAGAAGCATGGTATTGTAAATTTGGCAAAAGTATATTAGGCAAGTTCACTCTATCATAGCCACACAATATTAATCAACTCTCGCTGTCTCTTCTATCTAGATATTTGTTTCACTGGCAGTACTGAGGCCAATACATACAAGGCCAGCTATTTATACGTCTAGTAGTATATGTGCATGTTTTAAAGGATAATTTACCATGACAAGCAAATCCATATGAATCGCTCTCACACTTCCCTAGACTTTAGAGGTCCCTTTGGGGTTACTTTTACCACTGGACTATATCAGGGGCAGACACGGCCATGATTCATTTGAAAGGTATAATGCTAGGGATCCACAGCTGTGTGGGCCTTCCCACTACAGCACCCAAACCTCTACTAGAAGGCTAAATTTGATATGTTCATTGCTACTTTAGCTAATATTCTGAAGTCCAATAAGCACCTGGAACCATTTCCCAAGCTTGCAGGGGAGAGTGTCTTCCTTATTTCCCACCGCACAGCTTCTCAGTACTCAGTCCAGTTTTTGAGGCTTCACAGCCAACGCATCTGACCCTGCAATTTAGTCATTAAAAACACAGCTGGAATCCAGTTTAAAAACAGTCCACACACGGGTTTTGTGTGTGCATGTAAATTTTGTCAGGCCTCAGTGACAAGCTACCAGCAAGAAGGTCACATCCTTTGTGCTTTGCTGGCTTGGTTTGGGGACCTGGGGGAAGGTGGTTTTTTTTTTTGGTTGCTTTTGTTTTAGTTTTTGCTCCTTAGTATTCCTAGGAATGGAAACATTTTGTGAATTAATCCATTATTCATTTGTTTTGCAGTTTTCCATATATGCAACCCAAACCATGCATTACACTTTACCTTAGTGCTATCTCCTATACAACTAAAAATTTCTTGGGGGAGGAGAAACTCTAGAAAAAAGCTGCTTGTTCAAAAGCTAATGTATGATTCATGTGTTCATGTTACAATGTCCTCCAACAGCTTTGGTTTGCTTTGCCTGTCTAGAACCTAAGCAGCACTGTGTACCATCCAATCTCTTAAGGGGAAGGTGACACTCCTGAATGATGATTCTGCACTTCACAGCTCAAGTATTCATAACATGTTTGCAAGTGACACAATTCTCCTTTTCCTTCTTGGGCAGAGTGACTTAAACCTATTTTGAGAGCTATGGATTTAGGAATACAATGAGCACCTTTATGAAGAAATTTGGCTGTGTGGACTGAAATCTGCTTTCACCAATGCAACTTGTTAGAACCTTCAAAATGTCTCTCTCTACTGTTTATGAAACTGACAGCATAAAAAAGGTAAATTGAGAAAAATGAGACAAAGTTATTATTTTCTTATTCGGAGTTCATAGCTGAATCATAGTCTGTCTCTAAGCCCACATGGAGTGGCACACAAAAACAAATCATGACAAACCACTGAGTGTGGCTTAAGACTTAGTTTTGCAAAGACTTGTGTATGTACATAATTTCATATATATTAACTTTCTTATTGAATTTTCTTCACCTACGTTCATTCAAAGCTGTTGCTTGTGGTCTTAAGCTTAAGCACGTCCCTATTTACTGGACCAAATATAAGTCTGCTACTGCCACTCTACCCTTCCAACTTCTTTTTTCCTCAGTCAAGGGTTCTGTCGTCATCCTCTGTGGAAGTTGGAGTGGACCTTCTCTGATGCTGGACCGCAGCCTTGATTTGTATAAGGTACCTAGACAACAATAACAGTGGAAGAAGTCATCAAGTAACTGCCCAGTTATTAAGTTGTGCGTTCAATTAAATTAATATTTTTGACTGAGCAGAGTGCAGAAAATAGAGCCAATACCTGCTAGGTTTTTGGGGCCAAGTACAGTGGACTCACTCTAGATATATGAAAAAGAAATGAGAGGTTGTATTTGGTCATCTACCTCCCTCACATTCTTTTTTCTTTCCTTCTACTGGTTATTACACTACTAGGAAAATACAGGAAAAGCAGAGGAAGAGGTGGGCATATCTCTCTCTGCTTCATATATCAGTAAGCAAAATCAACCAGTCAAGCATGAAACAGTCAGATGCCTTTCTCAGTCTGGGCTCCCATTTATCAGTCTAAGCCACTGCAGAGCTCCTGTGAGTGGTGTGCTTCTGCTCAGCAGAGATATAAGCTTTCATCTGCTCAGCCCTGCCACTTCGATGGGGTGAGAGAAAAGAGAAGAGATACAGCCCTCATACTGGTACTTCACCAACCATTGCAGAGTACAGTCATGAAGTGGACCTGAACATATCCTGTCTGGATACATTTCCACCATTTAAAAACTAAAGCACATGCCACAGTGAACAATGTTATGGCCTCCTCAAAATCCATACACAGTTAAAGATCATTAAAAGTACTCCAGCCTCTTCATTTGTTCTCTTCTGGGAACAGAAATAAATGACTTTTACACTAGATTATGGCTGACTTATTCAGTTGCCAAACGTTTGGAGACTGCAAGTATCCCAACAAAGCTCAAACATATTATCATATTGCAGAGAGGGGAACATCTTTCTCAAGGTCTCTACTGCCTCTTTCCATTTATCTTGCACTTACCTTAAATACAACATGAGCTGAAGCAACTCTGAACCTTCCAAAAGACACTTAGCATGTGAAATTATGATGCGCATAGACGGTCAGCACCTAAACCGCACGTGAGTTTGCAGATCAGAATCAATGGTTTATGCCCTGAGGCAAATCTGTAAGCCAGAGCAGACTTTGGAAAATGAGAATAATATGCTGCCTGTGACTAGCTCCACTAAATAAGAAAGCAGCTGTATTTGTACAGCAGGCTTTAAGAGTTTCAGTTTTTGCAAGCAGACACCATTTTGTGACATCTGGGAGGGAAATGTGAATTCCAAGCTTGCCACATATAGGGTCCCAATCAGATCTAAGATTTAACAGAGCAATACTTGATTTGAGTCCAATTTATTTTGGAATTGTGAGGTTATTTTTTAAAAAGGATATAACTCAGAGAGTGTGGCACTTCAAGAAGAACAGAAATGTGTATGTAGATGAGAGCTGGAAGGAAAGTAGTATTCCTATTAAACCTTGCAAAGAAAAAAAAAAAAAAAAGCTACTCAATGTATTTTTACAAAAAGAAAATCTTAAAAAAAAACAAAGCAATATGTTTCCCAGGTTACTAGCCTATAAAACAAAAAGTAGGCACAATAGTGAACTCAGATGCTCCATTATTCTGTTATGGTCTGCACAGGGTTGAAAGTGCTGAGTAGGACTTTATTGTGATAGGGAATGTAAAAATAAATGGGAAGAAGAGAGAAACAGAAGAGAGAGGAGTGAAGTGTTCTGTAACAAAGGACTTCCTCGTGACTTCTGCACATACACACTTCCCTCACCATGACAAAAAGCTGCTCTCAGCTGATCCAAACACAGTCTTTCTTCCATCTCAACTGTCACTGATTTTAGGCTCTGTCCACCATCAGATTGCACATGCCTTGTGTCATACAAGTTTTTTTAGACTCAATTAAACCAAATTTGCGTCCACCCAAGAGGAATCCTATCCAAGATACACTTCTGTTCTGATAGACACTCTGTTCCAAACCTACTGAAGACAATAAAAGAATCTGGGGGTGGAAAGACACCTTCTTCTTCAATTAAAATCATTTGTATCATGTAAAAGACTCACAACAGAAGCAAGTAGGGTTTATGAATATAAGCTGAAATCAGCCTCACAGAGAAAGGGCCAATATTTAAATTTCTATTGCTTAGCAGTCTTTGAGTTGGGAATTAGCGCAGTCTTCTGATTAACTACTTGCAGGGAGCACCAGTTTGACCTTTTGCATGCAAAACTGCATGCCCTAAATTAATTTTTCCTCTCTCTCTCACTGAGATAAACAAGGCCAGTTACATGACACAGGCTGCCCTTTTCCTCTTGCCATTCCATATGCAAAATCAATTCTAACCAGTTAATCCTCTAATTTAAGAGCAGACTTCTCAATTTTTGTAAGTGATTAGAGGGATTTTGCTTCTTTTAAGCAGTTGTAGGTCAATAATTTGTATTCAGATTGGAAGCAAGTGCAATAGCGTCATAATAACATAAGTTTCCTAATAACAGGTTTGCATGTGCACTTCAGAATGAGCAATGTTCATTAATATATCTTTACAAATATGATGGAGCAATATAATCACTACAATGGTTAGTTAGCGTACCTCTCCAGAGAATATGGGAGAAAGAAAAAAGGGGAGAAGAAATGACCATGTTCAGCGGGTGATCAGTTGTCCTTTTTCGTATAGATAAGAAACTTCAACTATTCAATTTTCAAATATTATTAACTAATTTGGGGAATATTTAAATCACATTATTACTCAGACATTCTCAATTGAAATTATGCACATCAGGAACAGCTTTCCTGAAATCAGATAAAATTACTCTGAGGCCAAACATGTAAACTTTTTAGTATTTATTCTCCAACAAATCATGAGGAAACGTAATCAATGTACAGAATACATTGCCATATCTACATAGATGAAAATTACAGAATCATAAAATGGAATCAGAGAATAGAATCATAGAGTTCTTTGGGTTGGAAGGGACCTTAAACTCATCTAATTCCACCACCCTTGCCATAGACTAGGAGATTTTCCACTAGATTAGTTTGCCAAAAGCCCTATCCAACCTGGTCTTAAACAATTCCAGGGATGAAGCAACCACAGCTTCTCTGGGCAACCTCTTACAGTGCCTCACTACTCTCATGGTAAAGACTTTTTTCTTAACATCTAATCTAAATTTATCCTCCCTTAGTTTCAAACCATTTCTCCTTACCCTATAATGAGAGCAGAGTAGAGGGAGAGAATCTCAGCCTTCTAGCTACATTTCTTTTGATGCAGCCCAGGATACAGTTGGCTTTCTGGGCTGTAAACACATTGCTGACTTGCTGATTTTTTCATCCACCAGTACTTCTCAGTCCTTCTCCACAGGACTGCTGCTCTCAGTTCATTAGTCACCTTGGTCTGTACTGATGTTCAGGATTGACCCAGCCTAGTTTCATGATCTTGCACTTGGCCTTGCTGAACTTCATGCCCATCAAAACAAATTTCTGTTTTCTCTTACAACATCCCAAAGGATGGCAAACAGAAATGTTGCATTCAAGCTGCTATCTCAGACTCTAGTAATGCTATTACTCTTTAATTGTGGTCAGAGAAACTTATAGTGGCCATATGAGAATATATTCTAATAATAAAACTTGAAACCCTCAACTGTGGTCATGCACAGAAATGAAGCACACTTACAAAAATCAATGGAACTGGGACAGTAGCAATAAAATGCAACCAAATTTGAAAGGAAATTATAATCCTGGTGATATTTAGTCCATTTTACTTAAGATACAATCAACAATAAGGCCACAGCTTTCATCTTAACAATACACAGTACTACAGTATATACCATAAAACCAATTATTGTAATAGGATTAAATTACAATGGGACTATACTCATTAGAACATGGAGTGTGGGCCCAATGAATGGAAACAAATGGCAAACTGTTGACATTAATGTATGTGTTATACAGGAACAACAAGGATTTATTTGGGAAGAGTAACACCATCAAAGCCCAAGACATTTGTCTTGACACCAAACAAATGTTTATCATTTTGAAATACATCCCTATGACAGCTCTGAAACTGTATTTGCATATATTGGAAAAGATGCATTAATATGAAAACTCTTTGCGATTTTATATTTGCTTGTATATATAGTAGTGTTATCTACAATCACTCAGATATTTGTGTTTGTAACTTCACTAAAATTATAGGATGTAACTTTAATTGTTCAACTCCTGTTACATCTTATCAATTATTACAATCTAACTATATATTGACTCAAGATTTATTGCCTATCCCCACTGGAATGAACCTTACATTAGTGAAGAAACTACTACAACATGATAATCTGTGTCAACTCCTAAAACACACCCAGAACAATGGACGCAAAACCCTATTCACCTTTCATCATGACAGTGAATAAACACACTAAATTTCAGAGGGAGTCCATGAGGATGAACTTGCAATCTTGTAATTTACCATAAAATATTAAGAAATCTTAAATTGCTGCTAAATCAAAACTACATAAAAATCTGTTCAGGACAGATTCACATTGGCCCACCTCTCAAACCTGTCAAGGTTAAACTGAATGGCATTCCTTCCCTCTAGAGTGTAAATTGCATTGTTCAGCTTGGTGCCATCCATAAATTTGCTGAGGGTGCACTCAGTCCCACTGGCCATGTAACATGAAGACAGTACCAGTCACAATATGGACCCCTGAGGAACACCACTCGTCACTGGTCTCCACCTAAACAACCAAAAAAATGGCTTTTTGGATGCAGTCATCCTGCCAATTCCTTACCCACTGAACAGTGATTCCCTTACAGGGAAAGTAAAAGGTGAGGTTCTTGGGAAAAAGTACAAAATCTACCCTTCTTTCTCAATAGGAACTAGAGATTTGTACCATTCTAAGATGCATTATACCTTATTCCACAGTGAAATAACAAAATGTATTAGCTGTACTAATACAGAGAAAGGGACTTGATGCTTTGTTTCTTAGATTCCATCACCTCAGAGAGGAAATACTCCTTGCTTGTCTGTAAAAAGACAATTTCAGACCCTGTCTGCTTTGAATGTCTAGAATAAGAAGCATTCATAATTCCATGATGGAGTGTATCAGGTTCCCCTGACAAAGCTTACTGTTATGCAATGAAAGCTTACATTCTGTTGTCACACCATGGCTCATAGAAAATGCCAAGTTCCAGTTCAGCCCAGCCACAGGCAATTCAGCAGCAAACAGTACACACTAGAAAAAAGTGATAATGACTGGATAATCCTCAGTGAATTACAGTAATGTTCCATCAGTTCCTAAGAAGAACAAAACATTTGAATAAAGCCCACTCTAACATATGTTGCTCATATGTATCACCTCAGGATCATCCAAAACTTTTAACATGCTGGTTTCTTCTGGAAAAAAATGGTTCACAAATATCATTCTCTGTCATTCTGGCAAAAATATCTCTGCTCTCTTTCACTAACATGTACATACAGTAGCAACAAACTTGCAGTATACAGAACCAGTTTCTACAGGAAGGTGTTGAAGGAAAAGCATTTGTGTTGGTGTTTTTTTCTTTGTTGTTGTTGTTGTTTTATGACAATTTGATAGGTTTTGAGTTAAATGCCTTGTCCTTTTTTTTCCAAAGGACTGAGGTGGCCTAGTTTCACCCTACTCTTCATATTCACCCCTTTCACAGTTTCTGTTTCAGAAACAAAACAGAACAAGAACCAGCCTGGTGTTACTAAATATTTCACTTTCAGCCACAAAACACAGTTTGAAAACTTCATCTCTGCTTACCTGATTTAAGCAAAAGCAGGCAACAAATAACGTATTTACCATGAACTGCATTAGGATTTATAAGATATAACTATTTGCTTTCACCAGTTACTGTTAAATTTTATTGATTTTTTTTTTTTTTTAATTAGTATATATCTGTAGTGTAAAAGATTTTGGAACTGAACAAAAGAAACCAGCCGTTATGGAAGAGGATTCTTTTAACTGAAAGAGTATTTCGCATTTGTCACAGGGACTCTCTGCTACTTATTCAAGAACACAATGATGCATACAACCATTTTTTTTTCAGAGTTAGGATGTATAGGAATAAGTCTTCATGATCCTTTAAGTACTACCTATACAAAGATACATTTTTTCTCTATATAATTTTCCAAAGACATTCCAAATGTATCTGCTGTAAGAAAAGAAATTATTTTTCTTAATTTAGCAAATCTGAGAACAGAACTAAATGCAAGTGTCAAATTCCTACAGTATACTGCACAAAGATCAGCTGACTTAGGGTTTTACTTGCTTCTCCTGGGAAATTGTGTGGCTGAGAGTTTACTGCTTTGTTACCATGGCCAATCTAGATGCTGTAGAGACTGTGAAGTCAGAGATAAATTACCTTTCTCTCTGTTTAACAAAAGTTATCCTCAAAAGGAGAAAGAGAGTGATGGTTTGATTTGCATTTAGTTGCCATACCATAGTACATGTTCATAAATATTGCTTTTTATTAACCAGTGTAAATTGAAAGCCATTTATTATATGTAAATATAATCTAAATTTGCATCCTCTAAAGGTGCCCATGGATACCATGATGCACAAAGAGGAATAAAACCAAACCCCAGACACTTTATACTATTTAAATAACAGGCAGAGCAAATTTCTAGGATATATCAGTGCTGGAAATAATATAGAAGTTGCATTTTTCAAGGTCATATCCCATGAGCTCAAGTTCAAAGATTCCATGAAATGTCTCCTGTTGAGTCATATAAGCACTAGGTGAAGGAACCAGAAGGGAAAAGAACTAGATGAGCCTCAATGAAAATCCTTTTAAAAGGCAAATAACTCAGACAAACTGATGGTAATCAGCATAGCTGCAAGAAAGTGATAAGATTCACTTGGGAAATTCTCCTAGATACCCATCACAATTTGTTTAGTCCACAGTTCGGTGTTCTTGGAACAGTTTCACATAACTCTCCTTCTCTATTTTACCAAGAAAGTATGAAACCTATGTTTTCTAACTCATCATTTCCAATTTTGTAACATCTTTACTAGGTCCACATAACAGAATCATACTGAGAAAAGCTCTTTAACATGTTTTCATGTGTATCTGACAAGTATACATATGCAGACAAAGGAAAGCCGTACACAGTTTTATAACCCATATTATTGTATCTACTGTAAGTAGAAAAACTTGTAATTGAATTCAAATAGATAATTTTTTTAAGTTTGGAGGATAGTACGGAAGGTGTAAGCAGTTCTTCCAATATTGATCAATTTTTCCCCTTTCATTTTTCTGTTTTCTTCCACTAAATGCCTTAGAATTAGATAGGGCAGAAATAATACGAACACTTAGATTAAATAAATAAATAAATAAATAGAACTATTACACCAAAAGGATCCACAAAATGCTTCCTGTATTTCCAAGCACTGAGATATGCAATCCTGTCCTGGAAGCAAATGTGAAAAGGCATAACCACTTAACTTCTGTGTTGCTGAAAATACATTTCCACAGGGGATACATAATTTTCTGAGAAGGATAACTAACTGTTTTTAAGCAAACCAGGTAAGCAGAACTGGATCAGGGATTGGCAGCATATGTAAAATTAACTTTTGCTGTCCCCATGATAAGGAACAAACCATTCTTAGCAGAGAAAGGATGGATTGTAAGGCTGTCTGCCTGTAACCTGATCTCCAAGATACATGCCCACTTGCTGCCTGTGCCTAGAGACGACTATAAGAGAATATATACAGATCTTTTTGTACCTTGCTTTTTTTAATCCTAGTGATCCTTTAACCTTCCAAAAAAGGTCATAATCTTGATGTACTGATTCCACACACCAGCATTAAAGTTTGATCCAAAAATTAAGTACTCAGCAGTTTTAATGAACAAAACAAAGTGTTAACAGGGAAGAGCAATAAGTTCAATTTCTCTGCAGATAGAGAACTGTATCAGAAACTTAAGTAACCTGCCTAAGAACATGAAGGGCTTTGTGAAATAGTCAGGAATTTAACACAAATTTCCATAAAATTAGTTCAGGTCTTTCACTATGGAGCATGTTGCTACAGAGAAATAACTTTTACCTTTATCACAGACTTTTGGTGTAAGATTGAACAACCACAAAACTTCCATTTATTCTGAAAAATGGCAGAACACATACTACTTTCAAGAGTTGTAAGCTGCCAAATGAGATCAAATACACAGAACGAGTATGTGAGTTAATACTATTCCTGTGTTAAAAAATGAAAACCATGCCATTCAAAGCTTTTTTCATGGTCACATTTTTGTTTCTTATGTATGGATCTTGGCAACTAGGGATTGAATTAGTAAATTTAAAGCCAGTGAAATTCAAACTGTGCAGGCCAAGGTAAATGAGGCAACTGCAGGAGTTAGTAAACTGAAGGACAAGATAACACTACAAAGTTTGACCTTTGATAGGAGGGTCAAAAGTCAAAGGGGAAAAAGTGGAAACAAACTAGCTCTTTAAGCCTTCTCACTTGATCTGCAGGAGTAAGCTCTACCCGTGTTATTCATTTCCACCCAGAGATGACAAAAATCTCCAGCTATGCTTAAACTGTAATAACTGCTTCATCTCCTGCCATAGACAGACATTAGCCCTTGAACAAGACTATGACAAAAAAAAACCCTTATTTACACTACAAGGTTGGCTGCAGCAAAGGAGAATTAACAAAAGAAACAAAAAATAGAAGCTATGTTTTCCCATTTACAAAACTGAGACTGTCAGACATTCATACTTTTTTTTTTTTTTTTAATTAGTGTTTACCTCAGCCATCTTTAAAGGTGGCTCCTTTCTTTCTCCTTCCTGGAATCCTCCACTTTCTACAAATACCTTAGTGCAAAATTGAGAAGACAGTGATGTTAAGCTCAGGTACATGATCACATGCAAGTGTTTGGTTTAAGTTTGATTTTTAGAGTGAAACACACAGTTCCAAAATAGTGTTATTGATGGTTAAATACCTGCACCATAAACAAGGAAACAGAGACTTGCCTAATTCCCAAAGCTAGTCGGTGCAGTGGAAATTATAAATATTTTTCATGAAACAAACTGCAAATTAAATCAGAACAAGAATACTCTTTCAAGGAAATGACAACTGATTTTGAAATAATAAATGCATTTAAGAGAGACACCATTTTTAATTTCAAAGTTATGAAAGGGAAAAAAAGCAATGTGCTGAATACATTGAACATTCTGAATGATTCATCCAAACCTAGTAACTGCAAATATTTTTATAAGACATAATCATCTGGTATAAATCACCTGAAGAAAGGGGACAGAGCAAAGTACTGACTGCAGTTTCAGTACAAAAGGAGAGACTTTATAACTCTCTGGAAACCCTCCCTAGCTGGAGATGACATGTTAGGCATGACAGAATCAGATTTAAATTGTATTTTTCTGGCTCACATCATGCATTATGTTTCAGCTGAAATTATTATAATTATTATATAGCTGAATTATTATAATCTGAATTTTGTTTCAACCCTAATGGTAGCAGGAGGCACCTATTCTCTTTTCCCACTGCCTCTCAAAAAGCACAAGGCCTTTTAATCCTGGGGGGTTTAGTGGGGTGACAGACTGCAGACCAGGGAGGATGACTGCAGATTCAGGGTGTTGCTGATGAGCTCTGCAGGCTGGCCAGCCAAGCAGATGTGCATGGAACAAACATGGAGACACTGGACTGAGACTGAGACAGGCAGAGGCAACCAGGAGCTGAGCACCCTTTTGTTCCCCCCCCCCCCCCCCCCCCCCCCCTTCTCCTTTGAAACCAAGACGGAGAAGGCAGGAGAGACTTCAAAGTGCAAGTCATGGAGTGGTATTCTCGCCCCCTGTCCTGTGCTCCCGCACCACAGTGCCAGGCATGCAGGGAACTACCTCGGTCCCAGTGGCCTCACAAGCGCAATGGGCAGGCCCAACACCACTGCTACTATGTATGGGCTGGGCTGGGGGGAAAGGTGACAGGCCTGTCTCAAACAAGCCCTGAAAGATCAGGTCTGAGAGCTCCATCAGCCTAAACATTTTATGGAGCAAGGGGTCAAAGGCCACCAACTGTCAAAACACAGCCCAAGTCACACAGGGCTCCCGCAAGGAAGCTAAACAGATGGCAAAAGCAGAGTTCACGGACTGTACTTCTTAATGCACACCACAAACAGTAACACTGCCCTTAAAAAGTAACAGGCTTTTCCTCCTAAATCTTTCTGATTTTTACAAGTTGAGCTCAAAGTTAAGGGGGTGTGAGTTTTAGATCAATGCACATATGGAATTAAATGTCCTTCCCTTCCCTTCCCTATACTATGGGGGGAAGCAACCACCACTTTCTGAACTGACAAATTTAACCAGCAGTGTACTCAAAAGCACCAGGTGGTTTCATAAACAGAAGGGTTCATGAATGTTTTCTTTAAAATTTCTAGTTTCAAAAAATAGATTTTTTTCTTTGCTGTTATTTTTCAACTTTTCTCCTTCCTTCCCCCTTTCTATTCTGCCTTTGGGCAGCTGGCCTGTCAACCCCTAACAGCCACCTAAGCTTGCCATACCAGCTTCTGCTCCCACTGCTGGAGCCTGGTTGCCCACTCATCAGCAGGCTCTGACCATGACTTCATCCTCTGGGAGGAATCACTGGTGAAAAGGCTGCACAGAGGAAGCACGGTTTCTATTTCTTTACATACTGCCCATCACATAGCTCAAAAGAGCATGAAGAGTTCAAGCATTTAGCCAAACTATTCTCCCTACTACTTGCTCCTTTAAAATTATCTTTGTCAGTTCACAATAACCATCCATCTGCTCAATCTACAGACTATGGGCTGCATACAGTCCACAGAGGCAATTCATCTGTCCTGTGGGGTAACTTGGGAGAATGCCATGCATGGCCAGTGGGTTTGGTGTTGGATAAATCACGAGTGACATTTTTATTTTATTTATTTTTTTATTTTTATATAGGCCAAGGCATCTTCAGGAAAAATGGCAGTTGGAAATAAATTTCAATTAGAAGCAGAGCAAATCACCTGCCCTGCACCTTTGCTTCTGCTGTGTGCAAAACACTAAAAGAAGCCATCAAAAAAGTCTGGATACTGCTCGTTTAGGTGCTACGCAGAAATCAAGGCACACACATGGCCCTCTGATCTTCTGAAACTGAAAATAAAGCAGCAAAAATGGAAGAAATGGTCATAGACTTATGACTCTGCTCTTAATTTTGTAATTATGCCTTTCATCCACCTTCTTTTTACATTTCTCAAATCATACAACCACAAAATCTCTTGGGTTGGAAAGCCCTCAGGGGTCACCTACTCCAACCCCTAACAGCAGTCTGCTCCCTTTGCTCTACACCTTCTCCCACAGAAAGGTAGCAAGGAGAGAGAGTTGCTGAAACGGCTGTGGAAGTAACTCACTTGCTTTACCTAAATCATACAGATGGGAATCTTCAGTACATCACTGTCTTTCTTTTTCAGACACAGCATCAACAACAGGACACATATATGGCTCACTAGAGACTGATCACACAAAACTGCTCAACTGTGTTGTAGGTCTGAGTGAGGGCAGACTAGTAAATTCCCTGCCCCTTGATGGGTGTTGTCCAGCCAGATTCAGCATTAAAAAAAAAAAAAAAAAAAAAAAAAAAAAAAAAAAAAAAAAAATCATAGAATGGTTTGGGTTGGAAGGGACCTTAAAGATCATCTAATTCAACCCCCCCTACCACAGGAAGGGACAGCTCCCACCAGACCAGGTTGCCCAAAGCCCCAACCAACCTGGCCTTAAACACTTCCAGCGATGGAGTATCCACAACTTCTCTGGGCAACCATTTCCAGTGCCTCACCATACTAAGTCTACCCTTTCTTAGTTTGCCCACCTCTGTAGCCTGAGTCACAAAACTGATGAGGTACAGCATGGTCCCAGGTACATGAAGCTGGGTGAAGGAGTGGTATAGATACAAGCAAGAGTTACCCAAGCATTTGATGTCAATTCTCCAGCTGGGAAATACTTTTTCCTCTGGAAGAAATGCTCTTTGCTTTTTGTTGGAGCTTTCTTTTGTCCTCTTACATCCCATGTCTTTCTTTATCCACCTCACATATAGAAACATGTACATATTTTGCCTGAAAAACAAATAAAATGATCATTTTGTTTTTTAAAGGGAAAGAAGAATAGCATCATTCTCTTTCATGTTTTATGCTGTTGAAACTTCATTTGATGTGCAGGCCCTCCAATAATAATGAATAAATCTTTTTTTTTTTTAATTCTGTAGGCTATTTAGAAGCTATTTGGAGCTGCAACCACAGTTATTCAGACAGCTCCCGCTGCACAGATATGGTAATATTTACTAAACCTTCTGACTCATTAAATATATTTCCAGCTCCTAAGAGGTTTATTTTTATTCTTCTGTGGCATCTTCATATTGATCATAATTTCAAAATTTTCTGCTGGAGATCAATGCTTATCCACTAAATTAAGTGACAGTTAATATGTATAAAATGGAAACATTGCAAATATTTGTTGACTACAGCCATCAAAGTAATAGATTCTATCTCTTTTCACCCATGCCTTATAGCTAACTGGTTTTGTGTTGAACTGCAGAAGAAGAAACAGGAGAGTAAAGGATTGGTAGACAGCAGGCCTAAAGCTATCTAGTTACTGAGAGCAAATGTGGAATCTAAAATCTTACAGCACAGTGATCAGCATGACAAAGAAGCTATTCTTTTCAGCTGTAGCTCCTGCAAAACCTGGATCCAGTCTTCTCTTAACTTGGGAATGTTAAGAGTATTGCTCTCTTGACCCCATGTCTCTGAGAATTATGAACCTTGTTGAGAAATAGCTGTCTCAGGCTAAACAAGAGAGGTAGATTTGGGGTTCACAGGCAGAAGGCAATACTGTCATGACCCAGCTGAAACCATGGACTCCTGACGGTAACAGAATCCGTGCTCCAGCTGGCAAAGTGGTGCCTGACCAGCAGATTGCTGTGACTTTGTTTTTTGCTCACAGTTAAAGGCAATTGTCAGATACACTTTCTTCTTTTGTTTGGCCTTATAAGCTCCACAGTGACTGCCAGATCTGAATTTTGGAAGTAAGGCTCCATGGCTGTACTACTACCTTATACACCTCTAACCCAGATTATCTCTAAGACTATCTGAAATATATACTTTAGATTCAGCTGCGGTAAACCAGTTCCTAAGCTGAAGAGACCTCTAACAGAACATCACAGCAATATTTTGTACTATTTCTTTTAAGTAGATGAGAATATCTAGCCCTTATCTTTTCAACCTCAGAGACTCATCTTGTCCTATCTACACAAGTCTCTTTTCATTCCAACACGTGCTGTGATAAAACACCTGGGCAGGATCTCAGACCTGACAGAATGCAGGCTGGATCTTGATGGGCCTGGACTTGGCTATGGGACTCATTTTTCCCAGAGCCATTCGGCTAAACAAGAGAGATGACATCCTGAGGGAATGATGTGCGCCTCTTCTTTTTGAGGAAGCCTGTTCCAAAAATATCAGAACAGCTTTTAGCAAACAGCTTTACCAGAATGTGGCATATTATTCTTATCTTGCCAGGAAAGTATATACTTTACTACTGATAAAGATTTGTTTGACTGAGCATTTTTTGGAGTTTTAGCAGTGAGATAGATAACGGTTCTCAATTTTGCCAGATTACTGCGCTGATTAAAACAACAGGATAAGGCAACACGATACTTTAAATATTTTAAAATCTGAGTTAAAAGCACAAATTAAAATGATTTAAGAAGACTTTATCAGAGAAACAAATATTTTTCAGGTTTTTGAATAGTCAAAGTGACAGGTAAGTGATTTTCCTATTACCTGCCTTGTTCACACAGGCAACGTTCATTAACACCTCACCAAGATTATAAATGTGACAGTCAAAAAACACTTATCTCCTCATAATTCTTTTTACTGTTTCTTTGCCAAACCCTATTGTCATCATTCAAAACAGAAGCTTTTACTACCATGTCAAATCAAGGATCTGAAAGTTGATCCTTCCCCAAGGTCTACAGGGGTGTGCTTTAGAATGGGAGCTGTACCCAAACTTCATCCCAAAGTCCACTAATCCAGTAGCATAAGTAGACTTTACAAAATACCATGACACTTTTCTATCACTGAACTTGGGATCATGCACCCTATGCACATAGTTAGATGTATCTGTGCAATAAATTGGTGGACTTCTACACCATGCATTCAGAAGCAAATGAGGAATCTGAGTTTCATGCAAGTACATGCAATTATTACATCTCAACATATGCTGACAAGGTGTCAGTCTGTGGATTTCAGTGGGTCAGTGGATTTTTTGAGAGTAAACAGTATTTATCTTATATCCCAAAGTAGTGTGCTTCTCATGTGGTTCCATAGCAGGGGTAGAAAAGAATGTATATGGAGAAAGGAACAGCAAATCCTGTAAAAGTGAAATAGGGTTGTATGATCTGTGGACAATTCTGCAACATTTGAGAGAGATGTAGAACTGAGCGTATGTTTTATGTGCAGAGTTTATTCACACAACCTATCTATGCCTCTGGATATAACAAAGTCATACACCCTTAAGGTTACAGAAGTAGTTTCAATTTCCAAAGGTATTAAAAGATAAAACTTTAAAACACTTCTTGAAGAAATAACAACATATGCACTATTGATTTTATCACAAAGCTCTACAGCTAGTTCCACAATCCCTGCTATTTATCACAAAACAAACATTAGGGCCATCTCAACATCATATCAAAAAGGAACACCAGCAGTATATTTTCCAGGAGGGATTTCTACCAATTATGGAGGTCTTTTTTTCCACTGTCATTTTAAAGCAAGCATGTGTAATGTGGTATTGAACAATGTAAGGCAATTGTGTGTTTTTATACAGAGGCTAGAAGGCATTTTTGACCTCACTTAAGAAAAAAAAAAATTCTGCTGTCAACCACCTCCACAAAATCTTCACTAGAGAATGCTGAACACTGCCATGGACCTCTCAGATAAAAGTTTTATCTCTTGCTGATTGATCCTTTTACTTTTTTTTTTTCTTTCAAAAACTTGCAGATTTTATTTCAGAATGTGAAGGGCTATTTGAAAGTCTCACCAGATGTCAACAATGTTTTTATTATCTTTTCCCTCCCAGATTCATAGTCTGAATAGGAAAAAAAATAAAATAAAAAAGAGAGAGAGAAAAAAAAAAATAGAATAAAGATCCTTATAAGGACTTAGAAAAAGTCCTTGCTAGATATGATGAACCTAAATTAAAAACCTTTATGAAGTGAAAAGTTGCTGGAGGGAATCTGTAAGAATAGTCAGTTACTGCTGGTGTTTTTTTGTTTGTTGGTTTTTGTTTTCCTGTTTTTTAAACCTGTGATAGATTTCTGGCATGCATCCAACCATTTGGAAAGGAGATTTGGTGGAAGATAAACTGACTACCTCAGGAAGAATTTTGGGGATTATATTATCTGATTTACCTAAAGATTATGATTTATCTCCAGCGGGAAAAGGGGGACAAAAAAAAAAAAAAAAAAAAAGCCTGGTATAAACTGCAAAAACTTCTGCTAACTGCTTATCCTACTCCAATCATTTGGAATCTTTACCTCACAGCTACCTTCAAATAAGTGATCCAGCTGCAGGATCCATCTACACATGTACTCAAGAGCCCTAATAGATAAATGCACTGCAATCTTATGGCACTGTCTCTCTCATAAGATTCTGCAAACCAGCATGCAGTATCTTTTCCTCCAGTGCTAAAAGACAAGAAAGAAATATTAAAAAACTGAGAACTTCTATTCTACATTCAGCTTTAATTGTAGCCTGTATCTCTTTCTCCTACATGAGATGCTTTTTATTATAAGATTTATAAAAAACATTGCAAATTTAACATTATGATTGCATCCCTCACAACAAATGACATTGCAAAAATGCATTAATTCTGATACAGACAAATGCCTCCTTCACCAAATACTGTCTTTTTAAAGATTTATCAGACTTATAAGGAGGTTGAGAGGACACCTGCTCAAAAAAAAAAAAAAAAAAAAAAGTTGTTTTTTTTTTTGTAGAAAAATTGTTGCAGGTTCTTGTGCATTTTTAAATGAAATGCCACAATCTGAATAAAATCTCAGTCCTTAGTTATGAGTTATTTTTAATCTATTTTAATGTTAAAATTTTTCAACTACTTCTCTTAAACATATTCATTTTCTATGAAGGATGTAAACCAGTTATTCTTTTTCACTGTGGACATTTGAATTTCTCTGGCATCTACAGGGTGGGATGGCATTCTTAAGTTTTACAGGCATTAGGCCAAGCACTCTTGAAATATACTCCACAAGGAATATTAGTCCCAAAATTTGAGACTAGAGTGAAAACAGAAATGTCATAAGGAGAAAGTGATGCAAAGATTGTGTTTGACTCTGATCCCTCCTGTTGTTTTTTCTGTTTTTGTTGTTGTTTTGTTTTGTTTGTTTTCCAATAACAGTATTGAAACCTTTCCTCCTTGGGCAGAGTGGTATTTAAAGTAATTCAAATAATAATTTTGTAACAGCACTTCAAAAATATAATAAAATACATAGATTACAATGAAACAAACAACCAGGCAGAATGACATCAGGCATGGTTATGTGCAAACTTCCAAGCAGTGAAGCATCTCCCATATCTTCACATTTAATGAACATACTGCACTGAATGACAGTAATGAAGGATCAAGAGCATAACAGGCAACCATTGCTTTACCTCTTTTTGTCTACACAAAATCTATGCCCAATGTAATAGCCACATAAATATTTACATGTACATATATATCTGATGTTATTGCTCCTGCTCAGTCACAAAGTTATACCATGACAGCCATTTGTGATGACTAGACACTTCTTATAATGGCAATGTCATGACATTTCCATGATGACTTTGGCCTCAGTTTTGTAAATCCCACAAGCTTAGGTTACAGATTGAGGCCTTAGGAAATGAGTAAGAAATCTCTAAAGGAGAAAAGCTGTGATTAGATGCAAATATATTCATTACAGAAGAGATTGAACAGAAATGCACCTTCCATTTTTTAATGAATTTTTAAATACACAAATGTGTTGCAGCTGTGCAATTTAATGTATTTGAACTTTTAAGGGTTGATCAGCAGTGTATGCTATCAAAAAGTTTTCTTCACTATATTTTTTTTCTTCTATTTCTTTTCTTTTCATTTATTTTTTCTTTGCTCATATTATTGACTGTCCAGCATAGCTATTATTTTTAAGTATTTAAGACATAAAAGAATCCTACCAGATACCCTGGGAGAGCTGACAAAATCTGCATGGAATATACCATGGGCTATGCCTGCTGTAAGTAGCTGCATACATTTCCATACATCTTTCACCTTCTGGCATATATTTCTTTTTAATAACACAGAATACATAGTCACAGAAGAACCCCCTCACATTGTTTCCCTTAGGAAAACGTTTAAACTGTATGAAGAGATTGAATGCCTTTTGCTAAAGTAAGTTCACATGTTTTCCTAAAAACTTATGTCAATATTAATTACTAGTCTGGATTTAATACCTTTGACAAGCTTAATTAAAACATCTACAAAATGTTGTAGATTGGAAAAATAGTTATAATGAGACACTAAACAAGAATCGAAGTTCCAAATTTCCTTGATGAGTCAGGAAATGCCCAATACATACATACCTTATCCCTTCCATTTATATATATATATATACACATACATTTTTATGTATTTGGTTTAGAGATGAAAACAAGAAAATGAAGAGGAGAAAATGCACTAGGTTTTGCATTCAGTAAAAGAAACATCGGACACTGAATACTTCCTTAAGGATAATCAAGTAGAGACCACATTGTTTCAGTATCACTTCTATCCCATTATGAAACTGACAATTTCAAATATTAAGGTGTGCTTCTCCCTCTGATAACTGCACATATAAGAGTGAGATCCTCCCAAAGAAGCAAAAATGCTAGCACTGATCTCTGCCTGCTTTCAACTTTTGAGTAATACCACTTCTGCCCTACCTCCCCACCCCAAACCCCATTTTTTTTCTACTCAACTTTTCCTCTCCATGAAAAGTTTCTGCATATTCAGAAATCATCTGACCAAAGAGTACCTCACATAGGTGGAATAATGGATCTTCAGGAAGATGCACTTTTTCTAAAACGTAGGACAAAATCATTGTTTGCTATTTCAGGATATTGTCTATTTATAAAATCCAACACCATGTGATAGAACACAAGTATATTTACCACAGTCCTTGAAAATACTTAGCTACTGAAATATTTTCAAAATATCTGTGCACACTTCAGTGCTCTTTTCTGTGTATTTTTAATTAATAATAATAATAATAATAAATCTTCTTACTTTTACAGACTCTAGTTTCTCAAAGCTGTTAAGGAATTTTTATTTTTTTTTTTTAGTCATGCATATATCCATAGAATTAAAAATATGTAAATATTTAAACCAAGTTCCTATTTGTCACTTATTAACAGTAAAAATGCAGCTTTCTGATGTTCATTTTACTGTTTCTTGCTTTTTATTAAAAATGTGTTATACAAATATGATACTTAAAACAACACAAATAATTACGTAGTCCACTAGTGAGTTCCAGTGTGTCATGCCTACCCTAAGTAAATTTTTGAAACTTGTTCTTTAGACTGATGAATGATCAGCTGAAATCAGAATTTTATGCAAAACAGCTCTCTCAGTGTAGCATAACATGGTTGTTGGAAATTAATTAAGAGATAAGAGCAAATGAATGGGAAAATAATCAAAATATATATATACTTGTTTAAATCACCAGGTCTTCAGCTTTTGGAGTAACATTTAACATGTCTCAGAAAAAAACATACCTTTTCTTGAAGCTAAGAGAGCATTTCCGTAATGTGTTTTTTTTTTTTTTTTTATTGCAGTAAATGCATCCTCTGTGTCAAAGTCAACAAATGCACCACTTGCATGATGTAATACATCTCCATTTGGACAGAACTGTAGCTTACAGCTTTGGAAATTCATCCAACTATGACCCAATATGTAAATCCACTATCCTAGAATTAGAACAGGAGTGAAACTGGACAGACAGAAGAAGTTGTCACAACTGTTCAAATCCTCAGATGTACAGCAATGCTCCCAGGAATCCATTAAAAAGGTGTTTTGTTTTGTTTTGGGGGGGAAGATTCCTCTTATATGTTTTTTAACAAAAATGAATTTGTCTTAAAATCACTAGTTTTCTAGCTCTGAAAAATGGAAATTGTACCTTAGCAATAGGAGAAATAATATTGCAGCCACACGATATGAAATGCTGAACTGGCACAGGCTCACTCTGCCACTTCACATTTATACAAAAGGTTTGTAGGATATCTTTATCGTAATAGATGTCAGTTCACTATCATCCATCCTCCATCAACCAATTAAATCTAGTATCAGGTATCAAGTCAGTGTAAGTACCATTACAGAGTACATAACAGATAATTCAACTAAAGTGATATAATGCAGTTATGTGTGATTGGGATCAAATTTATACTTCCAGTTCTAAGGATTTCAGCACAAGGGAGACATGGACCTGTTACAGCAAGTCCAGAGAAGGGCCACAAAGATGATCAACGGACTGGAGCACCTCTCCTCTGAAGACAGGCTGAGGGAGATGGTATTGTTCGGCCTGGTGAAGAGAAGGCTCTGGAGAGACTTTATAACAACTTTCCAATACTTAAAGGGAGCCTGCAGGAAAGCTAGAGGGGAATTCTCTGTCAGGCAGTGGAGTGAGAGGACAAGTCGGAATGGCTTTAAACTAAACAAGGGTAAACTTAGGATGGTGAGGCACTGGAAGAGGTTGCCCACAGAAGTTGTGGATGACCCATCCTTGGAAGTGTTTAAGGCCAGGTTGGATGGAGCTTTGAGCAACCTGGTCTAGCAGGAGGTGTCCCTGCCCATGGCAGAGGGGTTGGAACTAGGAGGGGAAGGGATCTTTAAGGTCCCTTCCAACCCAAACCATTCTATGATTGAACAATAAATTATTTGATAATATACATATATGGCCTTGGTGAAGACAGAGCTACATGCTTCAAACAGCTTCAAGTATCAGGACCAATATGCACAAGCTAACATTTACTTTGCTCTTTGCGAATTCCCCCATTTCTTTGGTGAACATTACCTGGAATTCTGCTTAGGATTCACACTTCATGGTGCACTTGGGTATGTCATCCTAAATGACAAAAATAATTTCTGAAACACATCCTGCCATTTTATTTTATGACTACTTCTGAAATTGTATGAAACCACACTGGTACTTAAATTAAAAGTCAACTGAAAATTTCCCAGATATTTTCACCTCTTCTACTTCTTCACAGAGAAGCATTTTCCCTTATGTTCTTATCTATTTTTACCACCCTTCATGTAGAGATCACAGTTAGAAAACATCCAATCCCCATTTTGCTGTTTCTGCTCAGATAACCATTTGAAGAGAATGTTGTTTAAATTCTCTTGTTCCCTACATGAAGAAAAGGGAGAAGAAAAGCCCTTGTTTTACATAATCCTTGGAAATCACTTGAATTTTCATGAATATTTTAAGGATTAATTAGAAAACAAACAACAACAAAAAATTGAAACCATCTAGATTGAAAAAAATACATTGTTGATGATCTGATGATCTTCCTCAGAATATATTTTCCACATTTGATACATAAAAGTGCTCTGAGGATTTAATTTTGATCCAGATCAAAATTTTGTTTATTTCCAAAGACAAACATTAAACTAAGTTGAATGGTTAACTTTGTAAACTATTCCGTAATAGGAAGACATATATGTATATATTTTATATATATATATTATATATAATATGTATATTATATGTATATGTATATGTATATATTATATATACAGAGTCAAAGTAACAAAAAAAAAATATATATATATATATTATATATAATATGTATATTATATTCACATAGGCAAATTAGGAACAGAGAAAACTTTTCTTTCACAGTCTATCAGAAGAATCAAACATTCAGATCACATATAGGGATTTTACATGCACACTGAGTTTTGTGTGCTCAGTCATCTGCATACAAAACGCAGAGATCATCTTTGAAAAACATAGCCTAAAATTTTGAGTTTCAAATTTCTACATTAACCAATGTTCTGTTATTAAATATATGTTCATCTCAGTAAAAAACAAAATGAGACAATATTGCCCATTTTTCAATTCCCCTTTTTAAAAAGAACTATAATGCAAGGAACTGGTACACTGATAAAAAATAAAAATAATAATAATTCCTCTGTGATATATATCAATCATCCATAACAATTTGCATACCTCAAAAACATTAAACTATACATGTATATAAAATAGGATGGGAATATCTGATTTTTCAATACCGATCAATAGTTCTTAATCAAAATGCAAGTCTAACTCATGGTCTGCCACATGATATGAGGCAGATAGACAAGATTATTGAGAAATGATCACTGAATGCTATTATCTGTAATTTTGATCCATCACATGTAAAGTCTATGAAGCTCTAATAATGATCTAAAAGCTATGTATATATATAAGCCTGCATATACCAAGTCCTTCTTTTGGCATATTGTTTACACTCATTGGTAACAGCCTAATAATTTTGTTTCCAAAAAAGTTCTTGAAGATAAAAAGAGTGATAATTTAGAATATATCAATTCAATTCTTAAGGCAAAAGTGAAAGACAAGACATGAAAACATACAACTCATCACAGCCATTCTGCAGTACCATAAGTTGTTCTAGTAGCATTCCTCTCAATACTGATTGCTCCAATTATTTGCAGTGCTGTCCTGAGGTACTGTCAGAATTAGGATGCTATTTGGGGCTAGGAGCAGCTACCTTTTCCAATTTGCAAGGAACATTAAGAGAGGAACTGTCTAGATTAGTCTTTTGGGGGATGTAAAAAGAGCAGTTTCAAAAGGAAGAAAAGAGCATTCTCAGATACTTTTAAGTTTTTCCTCAACTTTTAAACAGAACCCAATTCCTAATTGATAAAAGAAAATCAGGATTTTGACCTATTTATTTTTGGTTATTATATCTTTTCCTTCTTTTCCTCTTCCATTCTCTTCTCTCATCTTTTTTTTTTCCCCCCTCTTTTTCTTTTCAGTAATAGTAAGAATCTTTATTTAAAGTATAGATCTGGGAATCAAGAATTTTTCCCCCTTCTTGTGCAACTATAAATAAACAACATCTACATCAGTTCTCACAGCTGATAAAAGAAGTTTACTTTTCATTTACCTACTTTATAGAGATTTTCTTCCCTCCTGCCTATTTTAATTAGATTTTTAATCCATTCACATTTGTAAAGTATTTCAGGATGAAAGGCATGAGAAAAGCAACATATATTATTATTTGGTAGAATGATTTAAGTAAAATATCATGCAATGGTTTAATATAAACCATTCTGCAATCTGCATTTAAGGTGCTTGTCTTCCTCTATAGAGCCAGAGACAGACTTTTCTAGAACATAAGTCATGTGAGGATCCTGACTTTAGCTGATACTGTTAGGCCTGAGAAAAGTTTCTCTCTTCAAAAATGTTAGAGTTTACCTGCTGCCTTTGTGAGTGCCTTCCTTTGTTACCTGATATGAAGTCTATACCTTATTTTAGCATCACCTACCAACCCCACAAAACATCAAGAAAAGCAGACTGGTAAATGAAAGAGCAAATAGTGGGTCATTCCTTTTATTCACAGCATTCTTCCAACATTATAAAGCACAAGAATTTTTCAGGCCCACCTGTAAGCTTGTTGGGTAAGACAACGAATTAAAATCAAGAGCTTAAACCTGTGTTTTAGAAGACAGCTGTTTTTCTACCATCCATTCTAGAGTTTTGTCTGTGGCCCTTTTCTAACTTTATTGCCTTCATCAGATTGTCACCATTTTCAGATGCAGGCAGCTACTTCATTTATTGGATAGTTTACAAAATTCAAAAAACTTTACAAATTCAGACTCTGCGCAGAACAAACTATTCTAGCAATCTTCCTAGATCTTAGTAGATGTAGGCTACTTGCTGATGGTTTACAGATTAAGCATCTTCTTTTATTGTTTCCAAAGGAATGCCTTCCCTAGTTTACCCTCTATATGCTCTACCTTTCTTCGCTTTTGTTTATCACTGCTTCAAAAACCATGTCCATAGTTATGAAATAATGAAGGATTTGGGATTACACAAATACCTGTTCCACAAGTACAGAACAAGTTGTCTAAAGGCAAGAAAATTCATTAATGCTGTATAGCTTATTCATTATAATCATCTAATTTAGAAGGTCTTCTCATGGGTAAATGGATCTGAGAAACAGATGAGAGATTGCACATTTGCTAACGTATTCATACAGGTGGGCCTCACACAACAAGAAAACAGGGCCAACTTGTTAAGGCTAGTTTGTAGATTACCACAGACACATCAGATGTGGAAACAAATCCCCCTGATTACGACAGCATGTGTTTTGAGTATGGTAGACAATGTACATCTTTTACGCAAAGAATTTTCATGTATAGAAAATAATCTTATCATTTCTGATTTGTTTTTGTTCTTTAAATAATGCTGATTTAATCATTAAACTTTATGATTAAACAGTAAACATGTAACTTCGTCTTTGTTGTTATACATTATTACTTTTTTAATATAAGAACTGCCCCTGTTTCTCTAAACATACCTCATCCTGAGGACCAGTTATATCATGACAATGTAATCTCTTTCTTAACTGTATGAAGCTATATACTCAGGATGTCATATCTATAACTTTACATATAATGACCTGTCTTTCCAGAAGCCGCCATTATCCTTCTCTAGACAATTTATGCTGTTTCTTTTCCTGTGGACATTGTATTTGTTCCCCTTCCCCAAATAGTCAGAATTTTAACATTGGAAGGCTGAACATTGGAAAGCTGAAGAGATGAGGAAGGATGAAAAGACACCTGTGGGAAGGGGGAAAAATAGGCTATAAACATTGAGGATGCCTGTCTCAGAATTGACAACTAGAGCTTTCTAGGAACAGTGGCATTTTCAGAGCAAAATTTTGGCATTCTCTTCATCAAACTACACTCAGGATCCCACAACTGAAATTCTAATGAAATTCCCTCTCACAGTTACAAATAATAAAAAAAAAAATACTGAATATGAATGTGGAAGAAAGGCAGTTTGATGTTTGTAATTATCGAGGTAAACTCCACGACCTGTTGAATGTATGCAAAATGGACCCTGGATGGTGTATATAAATCTGGTATGTGCAGAAAATAAGCAAGTATTGAGACTTCTTTCTGGTAGAGCAAGTCATCCTACAGGGTCTCTACCATGAGCACCAAGGGGGATTCGTTGAAAGGTAAGACTTTAGCCATTCACTTGTCGATAATTTTTATGTTTGTTTTTTTGTTTGTTTGTTTGTTGTTAGTTTTTTTTTGTTTTTGTTTTTTTTTTTACTTTAGATTGAATTTGGAAGTAACTGACAGGTAACAACTCTAGAAACTAAGGTCTTCCAAGACATCCAGTTTTCGAGTAATGGTGAAACTTGTCTCTGCTTCAAAAGTTTAGTATTCAAAATTTGGAATTAGCAGGCAGTTTGATCTCTTTTTTACTCAGTTTTTGATCTCTTAAAACTACCTTTGCACTGAGCAGTTTCACTGAAATTTGGCTTTCAGGTTATGACACCTGCACAAAAAAAGACTGGATCCAGACTGCTTTGCTATTCACAACACTACTCAGAAGGCAATGACTTGAAGTCATTATCATCAGAGTCCAGAAGCAATCTAGTAATTTTGAAGTAAATGGTTACATAACTACTCTCAAGTTTCTAAGCCAACAAGTCTTCTTATTAATAAAATTATTGCCTAGAACACTGTTCTAACTTCAGAGCGTTGTTCATGGGGGAGGATGATGGTTTACTTTAACATTGTACAAATGGGTCACCTTTCCTGAACTGAGAGATAGAAGGAAACCTGTCACATGATAAAATTCAGGAGAGCTCTGGTGATTTTTTGCAGTCTATTTTAATTTTACATCAGTGGTGATTCTAGTGAACCAATGCATGTAGCAGGCCATTTTCCAGAACTAAAACTTTCAGAGCTTAGAATAGCATCTTTTAAATAATTACATTTGTTTACTAAATATTTGCTTTTAAAGCTTTCCATTGTTTTTCTGTGCATATTTTATTTTGCTGAACAGAACACTTGACCCTGTCAATGTTAAAGCTTTTAAACAAATAAGGTTTCATCTTTTCAATAATGAGAAGTCTTCTGTATCAGTGTAGAAGTTTTTCAGAAATGCCAAATATTACCTGTTTTCTTAACAGTAGGTAATTTAGGGTTAAACTCTAAATAGCAAAACAGCACAGCTGCTAAATCTTTTGAAGAAACTCCCAGGACAATCAGAACCTTAAAAGAGTGACCTAACCACCTTTCCACAAAAGTAATTTAAACTCCAAATGTTAGCAAAGGAGAAAAGGACTTACAGGAGGAGAAGAAACAAACAAAAAAATAAAATAAAATATTTTCCAAACCTATATCTGTGCAAATAATTATGTATCTATATTTACACAGTGAAGAAGTTTGATTTTCTTTTTTCCATCTATCACTATATAATAGTCAGGCACTATATGGAGAGACTTTTGAATACAGCGTACTGTAACACAGGTTACTGTGTCTGCTCAATCTCTATAGGGTGTTTTGCTGTATATCCAGGATAATGGAGGGGAGAATGGATAATCAAATGACTATGCTTCCCTCCTCTATTCATTTTCAAGAGTCAGCACAGGAGATACTGTGAGCACAGCCAATATTATCCAGCATCCTGACTGTTTACATCCACCTCTGACAGCTACTTCTAAATGCACATGTATGTCAATATTTCCATCTTGGTTTGTTCTAAACCTGAACAGGTTTGTTGCTGGTGGTCCTTCTAGTGTCCAACATGCTCCTGACAAAGGAAGGAGTGACCTCCTTGCCTATCTGCCCCAATGGATCTGCCAACTGCCAAGTTTCCCTTGGGGAGCTTTTTGACCGTGCGGTTAAACTCTCACACTACATCCATTTCCTCTCTTCAGAAATGTTCAATGAATTTGTAAGTACTTTGTCTTTTCCTGAGAGAGAGAACATATAAAAATCCAATTCAGTATATTTTTAAGCACAAACATATGTTAATGTATGAAAGCCTTCAATAAGTAAACAAAAATAACTGCTGCACAGGCAGTGATAGTCCCAATGATGACCAAATCTACTTTTAGTGCTGACCATTGCTAAGATCCCCAGTGCTTCTATTAAAAAATAGTATTTTCCTATTATTCTTTATCTATTGGACAAATTTGTGTCTCAGGTTGGTTGCCATTTTCACTCTAAATACCAGAAGACTTTGACATTTACAGCATAAAAGTAGTTATAAAAACAAAGAAACGATTACTTAATATAGTGTTTGAATTGTAGCTCTTCTTACTTATATCAATAACGCCTCTCCTTGCTGATCTGCAGGATGAACGCTATGCTCAGGGTCGGGGTTTCATTACAAAAGCTGTTAATGGCTGCCACACTTCCTCCTTAACCACTCCTGAAGACAAGGAGCAAGCTCAGCAGATTCATGTAAGTTGCATTTCTGATGTCATTCAGTGTGAGATAGAGCAAAGGAGGGGAAAAAAAAAAAAAAAAAAAAAAAAAAAAAAAGGATGGGAAAGCAATAGAGAGGTAGCACACAGAGGGAAATCAGTGCATTCGGAGTAAAAAAAAAAAAAAAAAGTCAGGAAGAAAAAAGCACTGAAAAAAAGATATTTGCAGACACTAAGCTACAGACTATACAGAATATACAAGTCCAGTAACACTTATTTTCCTTTATATTGCATTCAGTCTTTGCATCTTATTTCCAGTTACAGTATAACTTGCTTGCATTGAGCAAAGGCAGTTATTATATTTGTGCAGGACTCAGAATACTACATCCTTTGAGCATTTTTTTTGAGTATCTTATAGACAATTATTAACAAACATAAAAATTCATTGGCTATATAGTAGGCAGAGGTAAATGGCTTCCCAGGAATTGAAGACATAGATGTTACTTAACAAATGCTAAATAGCTATCCTCACCCTTCCTTACCAAGAGGCAAAAGTGGTCACATTATTGCCCATATGCAAAGACCCGAGTGTAAAATACTGCAAACTACTTGCAAAAAGAAACCTGATAAATACATCGATTTGATAACGATAAATTTTGTACAAAGATGAAGACAGTCTTCTTCAGCCTAGCTCACAGACAGAATTTGAAAATACTCTGTAGAAAAAAAGTAAGCACAGGTGTATGAACATGTGTGTGCCAGGGAGAAATCTTAAACAGTTTCACAACAGTAATAGCTTTGCAATGCCAGTGTCACCATCTGGGTATATAAAGTCTGGTTATGTTCAGATACAGTGTATCTAGGAAAGAAGAAATGGTTGAGCATAACCATAAGCTTTAAGGGTTGTTATTTGCTCACAAGAAAAAATAATTTTCAAAAGCTGAGAGCTAATGCTATAAGTACCATAGTTCAAAGGGGACGACAGATGAATTACGCAGAGCTAATAAAAGCTATTTAGTGGTTTACCATAATTCACATCTTCCATTCCATACTAAACTTGTTTCATAAATGTTCATTAGAATCAGATAAAGAGGTGTTTTTGTTGTTGTTGTTATTTGTTTGTTTGTTTTCCACAGAGATAAAGCACAGTTGTTCTTACTAGTTTGTAATTTGGTTTAAAGGAGTTTTCCATTCAAATTTCCATTTGTGGTATTATTGCAAAACATGACATAAAATATCAGAAATTTCACAACAGTGTCTAAGACAGGGCTATATAGCACCGCCAGTCAGTGCTAGGTCTTGAAATAAATTCCTAGATCTCTGCATCTGTGGACATTGCTCTAAATGCCTCCTAACAATGCCAGCATATAGCCTTGTTATTTTAACTGACTTTTCTTAATGTGGATGACCAGCATGAAGACCTACTGAATTTAGTACTGGGAGTACTGCGCTCCTGGAATGATCCCCTGATCCATCTGGCCTCTGAGGTACAAAGAATCAAAGAAGCTCCAGACACCATCCTCTGGAAGGCTGTCGAGATTGAGGAACAAAACAAGCGGCTTCTAGAAGGAATGGAGAAAATAGTTGGGCGGGTAAGTATTAGGTCCTTCCAGTCCTTCCAGCCTATTGATGTAAAGAAGCCACTTATGGTAGTAAATAAGAACAGAAACAGTGGATTCTGAAGAAAAAGGGGGATACAAGATAGCTGCAAAGTTCTCAGATTCAGTTATAATTCTTTCTGCTATCTTGTGATTTCTAAAGAGACAATGTGCTGTGATTTGTCTAGCATAATCCAGTGTATTCCCAAACCTGCTTCAAAGGAAAGTGTAATCATCAGGATTGCAAATCTTCATTTTATCTTTAAGCATTCGAATTTGCAAATTTTTGTAGGCTGTTTCTGTTTTCTCACATCCACATATTTATATGTGCATATAAGCTTATTTATACGTCTGTATACATACAGGTATTGTATATAGCTTTCAGAAATGGATAATGTGTTTAAAACTGTTCTTGAAGTGTGGCACATCATTGCCTTCATTGCCTATTGCAAAGATGTGGCACACAACACAGTATCTTTCATTTCTCTTTTTCTATCATATTGTTTCTTCAAAACTGTGGCTCTGACTTGGTTCCCCCTACACTTGGAGGGTTAGACAGCAAGGCTGTTGTTTGACAAAACCCATACTCATATACTCCTTGCTATCAGTAATTGATTGAAAGCTTTACTGAATAAAATCAGCTCTAGCTTGTTTATTTTTAAAGGGGCCTCTAGCAGTCCCTATATATCATTCTGACAGTGAGCAATATGTTAATAAGAGGTTCTGACTTTACTGGCTTTTGCTTAGGCTAAGAACAGTTGAACAGCATTAACAGTGCCGCCATCTCCATATCCACCACGTTCCAATGGATCACTCATGGTCTCTCTCTTTCAGTTTGGTGACTACTTACTCAGAAATCTTATCCCATCCAGACCATCAGTGCATTTATCAGTGCATTTATCAGTGTAATCAAACGCATCTCTATCCCATTTTCAGGTGTGGATCCAAGATAACAGTAGAAGTCAGGTGCCACTGCAGTTACTCTGTCACCACCTTGTCATTCACGTTATTTACAGAATGGAGTTGAAGATGAAGTTAGCAAATTCATTAGTGTCAAACCATGTTTTTGAGTGACTGCAGGTCTATTTTTCTTTTTTACCAGTTGCATAAACTAAGTGAGAGAGGCTACATAGATATACTCCTGTGTGCTTTCATGAAATATTACTGATGGGAAATAAGAAAGATTCACAAGTACCAATAGGCACAGATTTCTTTCCTACTATGAAAGGTAGATTTTTGTGATGTGAGAAAATGAATGATTGCTTCTTTCAAATGAGGTGATCTAAACCAATCTTCACCTCAGATACTAAGTCATTACACAAGTTCCTACATGTAGCTTTCTAACGTTAGAGGTCAGTATATCACTCACAGCTTTTTTTTTTTTTTTTTTTTTTTTTTAAATGGAATATGAGGTACAATACATCTGAAGATGTATTGTTGAAAGATTTGACAAGTAGCATGTTCTTCAGGCTGCCTGTTATCAGAGAGACAACCTAAGAGATGGGCTGAGACAAAGCTGGAGAAACAAGTTTTGAAAGCAACTGCTTACAACTTTAAGGTGGAGGAAACCAAAAGGAGGAGATGCCACTGATCAGTCCATGCATAAAGGAAGGTTTGACTTCTCTGCAAAGTCAGATTCCACCAGACATTGGTTAACACATTAGATCTTAGAACACTGACAGCTGAGCTTCTTACATATTTTAGGGAAATAAACTGTAAAATGGAAATTCACTCAAAATCTGCATGAGGATATACAACATTGTACAGAATAATGCAAACCATAAAAGAAAAGACTTTATGAGCTGTACACTACTATCTAGCATTCCTCAAGGCCAGTATTTCTTAGTTCTCTGTCCTACATCCAGTCAGATTCATTATTATCTACTACGGTATCATTTTGTGCCTTTAGGTTCATTCTGGCGACATTGGAAATGAAATTTATTCTCCATGGGAAGGCCTTCCATCCTTGCAACTTGCCGATGAGGACTCCAGACTCTTTGCCTTTTACAACCTGCTGCATTGCCTCCGCAGAGATTCCCACAAAATTGACAACTATCTCAAGGTTTTGAAGTGCCGCCTAATACATGATAGCAATTGCTAAGTACTCCTGGGCTTCATCGCTTACTAAAATCATTCATCATGGTGTTCTTGTTGCTTTGCCACTTTTCATTGCAAACTTTACAAAAAGTCACACTGTACTGCGTCAGGATCATCAGTAACTTTCAGGCATGTTTGTGTGAATTCTGGCTGCAACTGTCAGTATCATTTATGTTGGTGTTTTAAAAAGTTATAAATTACTTGTATGACAAGAATACACTTTTCTGTCTGATCTATTTACCCAGTAGCATTTCAGTGATAAGTATATCATGCAGATACAAATAAAAATATTATTAAATCCAAAACCACAGAACACCAAGTGGTATCAATGAACAAAAAATAGCTAGGATGGATTATACTTTTAGCAATAGCTTCTCCTTTTAGATCTCAGCCTCCAGTTAACGACACATGACAGGATATCTTGCTTCCATTTCTGTCTACATCCCACCCCATTCCCACCCCCTCAAACAAACAAACAAAAGAGAGAGAGAGAGCTAAAAGAGGTGGGACATCAAAAAGCAGAATTTTCACCTATCACACTAGATTATCCTAAACTAAAAGAAATACATGTATAGCCTGGCTCACTTAGTCATTGATTCCCCAAATAGTCTGCAGACAGAAAACAAATAAGCAAACAAACAAAAATGAAAAAAAAAAAAAAAAGAAAAGAAAAAAAAACTTGGCATTTATGGGGACAGATCCAGCTACATGTATTTCTATTTCTGTACTGACTGTCCAGGGAAGAAGCATTTCCAAAGTCTCACTACTTTTAAAGTACTACCTGAGGAACCAATACATTTTAAGCAGTAGTCCCAATAGAAAATGCAAAGCATCCACTCAGGATCTTATCCACCTACTCTTCACATTCCTCACAAGTGATGTGGTGGTTGCAGTTGTTTAGAAAACTTTCAAGCTATAAACAGGCACTTGCTGAACTAAGCTGTCTGCTCTCCTGAACCCAAAGCGTCTCCATTCATTTTGCATTTAGTCACGCTCAGTTCTCCAAGTTTTCATTTTGAAACAGTGATGTTAACCATCAGAAAATTGGAGATACCAAAAAAATTGACTATTTCTGAAAAAAAAAAAAAAAAGGCTTACAGTAGGCTTACAGTCATACACCAAGGAAGAAGTCAAAAAGAAGTCAAATAACAGCTGAAACCATTGGCCATATCTATATACTGTCTTTGTAAGCCATAAACACACTCAGCCTTGAGTTCACCACTCAGCTCCAGCAAAGAGGAAAAGAAGAGCTTAAATTCAAATCAGCTTCTCAGGGGTTTGGCTTCCCACTAGACAAGCCTGCTGCATTGCTCCTGCTAATCCAGGTGGGAGGAAGAGGAGATGAATTCAAGGACTTAAGCCTCACATTACCATAAAAAAAAAAAAAAAAAAAAAAGACACAACCGTAATAGCTATTTACTACCACGTAAATATACCTATACATAAAATTTACATAGTAGTAAATACTTATTATGTAAATAAATGAGATTAGATAATACCAACTGCAACAAAAGTCTCATTTCAACCAATTCTATGAGGGAAGTAAAAGGGAAAAAAACCTCATATATACGCACATATGCATTATTGTCTTTTATCTATTCGTGTTTTCAATCACTGATTGCCTCAGACTTTATCTAGATAAGTATAGACTGAGCCCATTTTTAATGTATATAAAATCACCTGTGCCACAAACAAATTCCTTGTCAGACAAGTTATAACTGCCAACTTTCATAAACTCTGAAGTGAACAAAAATCGGGACATATGCAACATCAGTTTAGCAACACACAGACGTACAACATGACAATAAAGAAACCAAATGGGTAAAATTTTCCAAGCAAAATGCAAGTGCACTGACTAGAATTTAGTATGATCATAATATTCCACTTTCTCTTAAAATGCCAACGGGGGAGGGGAGGAGGGGGTTGGGAAGCATTTTAAAGGGGGAAAAAAAGAGAGAGAAAAAAAAAAAAAACTCCTTTGTAATTATCACAAGTGCTTAGAATTACAGTGAGATTTTTTTATTCAGAAGAAAACATGAATAATGGGACTACTCTGTACTGAGCTGGGAAAATGATTATGTCTCACTGAGTAAACTCCTACCTCAGAATTTCTTTAGAATTCAAAAGCAACTTGATTAATAGGGCAGACAGTCATAATTTTACACTTACATGACTAGATCTAAAACAATTACTTTCATTAACTGTTTAAAAATTACAGTGCTAAAACAACTGTTTAAAACTTGCATGCACTGGCTTTATTGTAGCATGTTCTACTACAAATGCAAGCTTTTAATTTCATAAAGAAGCACAGAAGAGAAAGGGAAAAAAATATTCTAAACAACTGAAAAGCTATCTGGTTCGCAGCTGTTTAGCTAAAGGGGTATTTAGAGCTGATCTGGTTAATATTCTGAGTCATCACAGCTGTCATAGAGACAGAAAGATGCTGAACCCCATGAGCACATTCAAAGCTATACCTTCATTGTCAAGTGTCCTGGCACAGACAATGCCTTCAGAATGCAGTTGCTACTCTGAATGTTCAGACCACAATACAGGCAATTGGCAATTCTCTTTTATTCAGTTGCTAATAAGAACAATACATTCTTATCTCACTAATATTTTGTTAAT